>NC_062572.1:94316378-94626378 GCF_022837055.1 Prionailurus viverrinus | reverse complement strand
AAGCTGTGGGAGACTTTGAAATTGTGTGACGTGACGACGGCGAAGCCATATGAACCCGGATACGTCGTGGTCATGCTGGGACCTCGAAGGCTGCTCTCCCGTTAACGCATGCGACTCACCACCTTCTGAGAAGTGCGTGAACGGCAATGACGTTTGGCGGAATGTTTTTAGTAATGTTCTAGTTCTTGCCTTTTCTTTAAAAATTTTTTTTTTCAACGTTTATTTATTTTTGGGACAGAGAGAGACAGAGCATGAACGGGGGAGGGGCAGAGAGAGAGGGAGACACAGAATCGGAAACAGGCTCCAGGCTCCGAGCCATCAGCCCAGAGCCCGACGCGGGGCTCGAACTCCCGGACCGCAAGATCGTGACCTGGCTGAAGTCGGACGCTTAACCGACTGCGCCACCCAGGCGCCCCATAGTTCTTGCCTTTTCTAACGTGGGATAGAATCCAGATCTCAGCAAAATTTTACTTTTGAAACGTGACATCCCTTTATAGCCATATTTTCAGAGATTTATTACAATTTATTATTTTTATAAGCACTTTTTAATTGTATTTCAGGACTTAATCACCCACTTTTGATTTTTTTAGAGTTCCTTTCTTTCCTTCAGACGTCTCTAGTGTTTCAACATCTCCAGCGCATCCCTGAGTTGGGGTGTTGTCTCCTGAGGGCGAAGGGCATCGTCTTTAAGACTGGACCACAAGGAAGGCAGTTCAGCATCTGGAACTGGTAAAACTATGACCTTATCTAGCTTTTATTTTCAACAAAAAAGAAACACTGTATGCAAAACTATACCATACATTAAGCAGAAAGTAGACAATTCTTAATAGTCAAATGTTAAACAGGAAGTAACTATGCACAATTTGGTTCTATCTTACAAAAAAGACTTAACCGTGTATTTCAACCTTTATCAACTTTAACTTGACATTTCTTTCTCTAAGTCACTGCAAGTTTTAAACGTAGTCACAACTCTGCTTTGGGTTTTATAGAAATACACAGTTGTTAGGTTTCATTATGTTAAAATCTTTATGACTCATCCACCAAATGGAATTTTATAATAAAAAGCCTATAACACATAGTTATTTAATCAATTATAGCTTAATGATTGTGGTTTTAATTTGCAAACTACAAAAAATGCTCTATTTTGCAAACTTTTAATTTTGAGATAATTGTGTAGTTGTAGGAAATACTACAGAGAGATCCCATGTGCCTTGCACTCACTTACCCCCAACGGAAGCATCTCGTGCAATTATAGAGCAGTATTGCAACCTGGAATGGTCACTGATGCAATCCACCGTGTGTGTGTGTGTGTGTGTGTGTGTGTGCGTGCGTGTGTGTGTTTAGTCCCACACAATTTTACCAGGTTTGTAGGTTTGTGTCGCCAGCACAACAACTGAGAACAGAATGACTACATCTAGAGGATCCTTCCTACAGCAGCTCGGCCCCTGGCCCCTCCAGGACTCTACACACTACCCACTTCTACTCTTTTATGCCAAAATGGTGCATACAGGGAACCATGGTGTAGGACTGCTTTCAGATTGGCTTTTTTTCTTGCAGCGTGATTCCCCTGGGACCCACCCACGTTGTGTGTATCCGAGCAGTTCTGGTTTACTGTGGGGTGGGATTCCGTGGCCTGGATGGGCCACCACCTACTTGACGATTCACCCTTTGAGGGGCATTTGGGTGTCTCCCGCTGTTGGTTTAGAAATGGAACTGCTGTAAACTGCATCATGTGCAGATTTTTGTGTGACTAGAAGTTGTCGTTTCCCCAGGGGCAAATGCCCATGAGCGCACTGCCAGGTCGTCGGGAAAGTTCAGTTCCAGATGTTTGAGAGGTTGCCAAGTTTACGCTGCCACCAGCGATACCGGAGTGGCCCAGTTTGTTCACATCCTCGCTAGTACCGATGTCACTGGCTTTGTTGTTTGTTTTCACCTTGTAACAGGTGTGCGGGGACATCTCACCGTGGCTTTCCCTGCCTTTCCCTGCACATTTTCACGCACTTGTTGGCTGTCTGTACGCTCGGCAATGAAGTGTGTTCTCCCGTCTTTTGCTCATGTTCTAATTGGGTCCTTTGGTTTTCTCACGATTGTGTTCTTAGAGTTCTTTGAATATTCTGGGTACCGTCCTGTGTCAGGTACGTGCTCTGCAAACCCTTAATGTTTATTTATTTTTGAGAGAGAGAGAGACAGACCGCGAGTGGGGGAGGGCAGAGAGAGAGAGGGGGACACGGAATCCGAAGCAGGATCCAGGCTCCCAGCTGTTGGCACAGAGCCCAACGCGGGGTTCGAACTCATGGACCGAGAGATCATGACCTGAGCCAAAGTTGGACGCTCAACCGACTGAGCCACCCAGGCGTCCCTTCTCTTCTTTTTCAAAACTGCTTTATCTATTCTAGGCTCTATCCCTTTCCATATACATTTTAGGGTATACTTGCCTATGTCTTATCTGTGTCTAGCATACCTTGCAAGGATTTCAATAGGAATTACCTTAAACGTATGATCAATTTTAGGGCAATTGACATCTTTCAACCCATGGGCACAATGCGTCTATTTCTTAGGTCTTTGATGTACTCTATCAACGTTTTCTAAATATTAGAATGTAGATACTCTGCACATTTTCTTAGATTTAAGCCTATGAATTTCATTTTCTTTAGAGCAAGGTAAATGGAATTGTATTTGTAATTTCAGCGTCCACATGCTTATTTCTTCTATACAGAAATGCAATAGAGTTTGAGTGTTCATCCTGTTTCTGTACCTTATGAGTTTGTTGAACTCGTTACTTGTCAGAATTATCTTGCAGTGTCTGAGATTTTTTTATGTGGTCCATCATGTCCTTGCAAATAAAGATAAGTTTAATTCTTTCTTTCCCATTTGTACGCCTTTATTCTTTTCTCTTGCATTTTTGCCCGAGCGAGGCCTTCCACATAATGTTGGATAGGAGGGGTGGCAGCTCACATCCATGCCATGTTCCCCATCTGAGAGGGAAGCACTCAGTCTCTCCCTGTTAGGTGTGATGAGAGCCACAGGTGTTTTCTAGATGCTCTTTATCAACTTGAGAAAGTTCCCCTCTATTCCTTACATGGTGCGAATTTTTAACATAACTGCAAGTTAGATTTTGTCAAGTTCTGTGTCAAATGATGTAAGCCATGCTATTTTTTTCTCTCTTTCAACTGTTGGTATGGTGAATTACTTTGGTGAATTTTCAAATATCTAACAAGCCTGGAATACCTGGAATAAATTCAACTTCATCATGGTGTCTGGCTATTCTAATGTGTTATTGGAATCCATCTGCTAATATTATGATGAGGATCTTTACATCTAACTCCCTGAGATGTATTAGTCTATATCATTCCGTTTTGGTATATTTTTGTCTGGTTTGGGTTCGGGTAAACTGTGCCTCATAAAATGTGTTTGGAAATGTTCCTTCCTCTTCTGTTCTCTGCAAGACGTGGTGTAAATCAGTGTTAATGCTTTTTTAAACGTTTGGTAGAATTCTCCAGTAAAATCATCTGAGCTTTGAGATTTTGGGGGGGAGCTTTTAAATTACAAATTCATTGACATTGGTGATTTGTCCTTTCCCTTTCTAAAATGGTCGAACTTTTTAGAGGACATTCACTTTTTATTTATGTGAAGAAATAGCTTTGTTATTTCATTGATTTTCTCTATGTCTTTCCTGTTTTGAGTTTTTCGATTTCTCTGCTTTTCTTTACTCTTTCCTCTCGTTTGCTTGTTTTAGTTTATTTTGCTCTTCTCTTTCTAGTTCTTGAGGTTGGAACTTGGATTATTGATTCGAGAGCTCTCCTTTTTTCTAATGCGAGCATTTGGCTATAAATTTCCCTCTTGGCACCACCTTGGCTTCACCCCACATATTTTGATGATCTTATTTTCATCTGGTTGTTTACGGAGTGTGCACGTTTAGGATGTTGCTTCTTCAGAATGGATTCATCCTTACATCACAATGTAATATCCTTATTTGTTACTAGTAGATCATTTGCTCAGAAGTCTACTTTATCTAATATTAATATAGCCAGGTCTACTTTTTCAAAATCAATACTTGTATGGTATATCTTTTTAAATTCTTTTACTTAGTTTTTTTTTAAAAAAGGTTTATTTATTTTTAACAGAGAGAAAGTAGTGTAGGGGCAGAGAGAGGGGAGGGAGAGAGAGAGAGAGAGAGAGAGAGAGAGAGAGAGAGAGAATCCCAAGCAGGTTCCACACTGTCAGTGCAGAGTCAGATGAGAGGCTCGAACTCATAAACCACAAGATCATGACCTGAGCTGAAGTCAGATGCTTAACTGACAGAGCCACCCAGGTGTCCCTCTTCTTTTATTTTCAAACTACCTATGCTGCATCTGAAGTGAGTTTCTTTAAATTTTTTTTAAGTTTATTTATTTATTTTGAGAGAGAGAAAGGCAGAGAGAGAGAGGGAGAGAGAGAATCCCAAGCAGGCTCCTTACTGTTAGTGAGAGCCTGATGAGGGGCTTGAGCTCATGAACCATGAGATTATGACTGGAGCTGAGATCAAGAGTGGGAAGCTTAACCGACTGAGCCACCCAGGTGCCCCTGAAGTGAGTTTCTTTTAAACAGACTATTCTTGGACCTTATTTTTTCCTTTTAAACTGTTCTGTTAATCTTTGTCTTTTAATTGGTGTATTTAAACCATTTGCATTATGGTAAGTATTGATACGGATATTTCTTCTTAAATTAAGATCTTTTGCTCTTTTGGATAATTTCTTCAGGGACAATGGCTCCTTTCTCTTGTCTGTAGTTAACTTTTAACTTATCTTTGATGACTGTAAGTCATGTTTGACATTGACATTGGCGTTGTATATTCTAGAGCCTGCCCACCCCCACCCCCCAGCCCCAGATGCTTCCTTTTGTAACTAACATTCTCAGCACTTGAAAAGAAAGTAGAGCTAGATTTCATCAGGAAAGACTCACTTTCTTATGAGCTTAGTCTCTGTGTTTTTGGTAGATTTTCCGCCACAGGAGAGCTTCACCATCCATTCCCGAGACCACCATTACAATTTCTTCTTAAAAGATGGAATGAAATAGTATTGTTTTAGAGTTCTTGATGAAGACCCTCCCCAGTGACTCTGAGATGAAGGGACAAGTAACCCTCACTCCCTCGCCTGGACGCATGGTTGTTAAAAAGTTCTTCTGACAAAATCCTTTCCAAATCTTCAGTTTCCAGACCCTTTCATAACCTCCCTCTGGGACACAAGAGTCTTAGGACCGAGTCTCAAAATTTCCTTTGAAAATTTCTGCCTGGTGGTCTGGTTTCTCTCGTATCCTGGTGCTTCCGTGAGATTTTCCAGTTAGGATCTAGGAACGTTAGATTTCTTTTCAGGCCACTCGAGAATGTTTTCCCTGCCTCCCTTCTCTTATTTTATCCAGTAATCTTATCCAGCTCTGGAGTTCTAATCAAATTTATGTCTTTATTCTCATACTCTGAACTTAAAAAAATTGCTTAAGTGGACACCTTTAAACAGAGCTTACACTCTCCCTTTCAAACTGCCATATGCTCACATATGCGCATACACACACTTGCATGCTCACACACATGTGCACACACTAACATGTACACACATACATGTGCACACACGCACACACTCACTCACACATGTGCACAAGTCATGTGTACGTGCATACACACAGGCATGCACACACATGTGCACACACACTTGCATGCTCACACACGTGCACACAATCTTATGTACATATACACATGCATGCACACAGTCATGTGTCCAAGCATACACACATGCATGTGCACACATCTGCACACTCACACATGTACACACTCACGTGTGCATGCACACCCGTACACCCGTACACGCCCACACACGTGCATAAAGTCATATACACACACATACATGTGCACATATGTGCACACACTTGCAAGCTCACACCGTGCACAAGTCATATGTACGTGAATGAACACATGCATGTGCACACACTTGCGCACTCACACATGTGCACACAGTCATATGTGCATGTACACATTTACATGCTCACACACACGTGTACACAGTCATATGTACATGCACACATGCTCATGCATGCACACACACAGACACACGGGCATATTCATCACACCTGCTTCTCCTCTGGACAGATGGCCCCTCCTTTCACTGTGGGACCAAACGCAGGAGCGCGTGGGCCTTGGCGTATCTCCTTCTGTTTCTCCCTGCTTGTAACCCATACGCGTGGTCTGCTACTAAATCTCTTCCAGACTTGTCCTGGCTTCTTCGTTCCCTTTGCCTCATCATTGTTAATTTTACTTACTTACTTAGCCGTTACACGACTATTTGCAACTAGTTTCTCTGGTTTAATTCTCTTGCCCGTGGCTAGCAGGCTCATCTTTTGAAAAAATTAATCTCAATTTATTTTCTCCATACCTTAAAATCAACTGTAGTCGATCGTTATACCTGTGGTGCGCCACGGACTTTTCTTCATCTCAGGGCTGGTTACTTCCCCATCGCGGTCTTCACAGCATGCTTAATTCTACAGGGCTTTGGACGATTCTCCAAACTATTTCTTTTATCGTGTCCCCATGCCTTTGTCTTTATTATTCAGATACACTCTTTGCTTCCCGATAAGCGCCTGTCACTTCACCCACACTTCAGTGTCTCGGTTGAATCACCACTCGTTTCAGCCTGCATGGTCTCGCTCCGGTCCACAAGGCCTCTGTCACACGACCTCACTCGTAGACTCCACTGCAAAGCTGTGAGCTCCTCCAGGGAGGGCAGCATGGTTTCACTGTTGAAGAACTCAATGCTGCCCCATAAATGAGTGTGGCTTAGGAGCGGCTAGAAGGGAAAGGACAATTCTATCCCAAGGAAAAGTCCAAAAGGATTGTACTTGCAAAAATGTGAAACCAGGGGCTCGAAAAATTCGATTATAAAACCCAAATGACAGCATGCAATTCATCCCACACACGTTGGTTTTTGGAACGAAGATACACATTTATCACATCTGTAAAATACCTAAAATGGGCCAATGACAGACGTCAGGGCAGTCTCGAAGGCGCCCGACTCTGGATCCTGAAGTAAGACTGCGCACCTGTCCTCAGGCCGACAGCGCTCCTCCCTGCATAGACCTGACTCATGGCGGAGTTCTGCGTGCATCCTGTCACCAGGCCCACACACCAGTCCCAAGAGGTGGGCACTACTGTGTGTCCGGCTGGGCAAACTGAGGCTCAAAAAACCAAGATTCCTTGCTAATGGCAAAGTAAGTTTATAAGTAACACAACTGGATCCAGATCCATGTTAATCTGATTCCGTAAGTGAATTTTTTTATGTCAGTAGCAGTGCATGGTCATTGGAAGTAACCACCGATGAATCTTTTGTGGAAATGCCTTTTCTTTCTTTCACGCATCCCTGCAGCATTGAGACTGAGCACAGGGGCTGACATTTGTTACCCAGTGGGGCAGATGTGTAAGGTGTGAAGTCACTGCTTAGCTCTGGATTGCAAAGTAGACTTTGAAATTCCATGGCAAGGTCAAAGGTTTGAAGTCGGGTTTTTAAGAAAGAAAAACGAGTTTTCTAAAGACCCTCAGAGCAGAGTGTTGGCAAGCCTTGGGGGCAAACTCGGGAGCGTGCAGGAGGAATTTAAGATGGGGTAGCCAAGCTGGGGGAGGCACAGAGGCTGGCTGTCCTCGTCTTGTGCTTCAACTTGGCACATTCCGAGGTGAGCAGACAGGTTTGAGGAAACTCCAGATGCTGGAGTCAGTGCCCTGCTTACCAGGGTGTATCGCGGGAGGCTGAACCACCAAGGGAAGGAGGCCATTCCAGCTGGAGGTGTCCAGAGCTGGGCTCACACGTCCTGCACATTCCAGAATGATGTCGAGTAAGCATCTCAGAGTTCCCACGTCCAGTGATACGGTGGAAACACTAACAAGGCTGTGGGGCCGACAGATGTGTGGTTGACTTAAGGAGGCCATGGGGGGCTCCCCCTGCATAGGGACTCCTTTTGCCGGCAAGGTCAAGAGCTTTCCACTTTCGTCGAGAAGAGGGACTCAAAGTCAAGGTGAAATCATAAAGCAAATAATGAAAGTTTCTTTTTATGTTTCCCCAGAACAGATTTGTAGCAAGGAGATGCCACCAGAGGAGGCCAGGGGAGGGCTGCGCCGAAGACAGATGTGACTCAGGGGCTGATGAATGGGGTCCTAAGGCGTCCCAAGGCCAGTGGAGGATTGGGGCCGTGCTGGTCCCGTGGTCAGGGCAGGGCCCATGTGGGGGAGCACCAGGGAGGTCAGCCAGGGCAGGATGAGGGCAGGATGGCAAGAGAAGGGAGGGAGGTTAATACTGGGCTCTGCGTCCACTGGCGAACCTCCCGGATGCAGCAAATACTAAAGACAGAAAGGAAAAACAAAACAAAGCACTTCTGGCAGCAAAAGACTGGTGATAAAGCTCGTGACCTTGGTAGGACCTCTGCACTTGTCACTGGGGACTGTTACTCTTACCTGCACATACTTCTTTCTTTCTTTTTATTTGAGCGAGAGCGAGAGAGAGAGAGAGAGCGAGAGCGAGCATGAGCTGGGGAGAGGCAGAGAGAGAGTGAGAGAGAATCCCAAGCAGGCTCCACTCTCAGTGCAGAGCCCAACACGGGGCTCAATGTCACGTCCCTGGGGTCATGACCTGGGCTGAAATCAAAAGTCGGACACTCAACCGAGTGAGCCCCCGGGGCTCCCAGACCCGCGCTATTTCTAACGGGCTTTGCAACTGTGTTTACCCGCCGCGGGGAGACAGAGAGGCAGCGGACCAGGGCCTCTGGGAGAGGGTTGGGGGCTAGACCGTATGCAGCGAGCACCGGGAGCCTCCCTAACCCGACTCCGCACGCCCCCTCCCCCCAAAAAGGAAAGAAAAATTAAGGCTGGCAGACAAGGTCTCGACTCACTGGCATTACCACCTTATAACAGCACAATTAAATTATGTCCGGGAACATCTCATACAGAAGGCAAGAAAGCATAGACCTCATTTTAGAGATATTTCCACGAAGCCCCTTTGGGGGGAAACCCTTCAAGGAATAAGTTTAAGTTACCAAGACTGTTTATCCCCAAACTCATCCTGCCACGAATGCGTGAGTTCTGAATGCACCAGCAGGGTGCATCTCTGCTGCGTGTGCAGGCACACCCGTGTGCACGGGCGGCTCTGTGCCCGAGCGTGAGGGGGCGTGGTCTGCGGGGAAGTGCTTCGTGAAGGGGGATTGTGCACGCACTGGGCGCACACGCCTGGACCTCTGGGTGCTCGCGGCCGCATCTCATTCTGCCTGGGCTCCTGCCCCCCCCCCCCCGCCCCCCGGGAAGCACACTTCCTCTGGGATCTGGACGAGGACAGAGGCTGTTGACAAATGGCTCCTGCCCGAGCAAACCCCCTCTGTGGAAGCCGCACTCCCGAGGGCCACAGCAAAGGCGGGGCCAGAGCAGGGGGCCACGGCGGCCGCGACACATCGAGAGTGACCCCAGAGGCAGACGGGGGACACGACTCCCTTTGCTAAATCCAGTTGTGAGATGTGAGCGTCTGATCTTTCTTTGGGGGCCCAGAGTTGGCTTCCTCCCACCCCCGAGGGGCACAGAGGGAAAATCACCCCAGCTCTGATTATGATGCTCATCACAGTGATGCCAGAGAAGAGAGAGGTGCGGGCCACCTCGTGGTCCCTCAGGCGGCTGGGAGGGGGCGGCCCCTGGCCCACCGGGCCGCTCGTTAGCAGCTCAGGGGCAGGCCGTGGCCCTTCCACGGTGACCGCTGGCCGGCTTCCACATGTGGAGAAGGAGGGCGCGCTGCGCGAGAAGTCGGCCTCAAAGCTGAGCTGTGTCGTCCTGGCCGCAGGCGGTGTGGTGGCCGCAGGGGCAGGACCCTGTGGCCCTACGAGTGTATCAGTGGGGACGACCCCCTTCCCATCTCTCTCTCTCTCCTTCCCTTGGTGCAGATGCTGCTGCCTGGTGACACCACCCTGCTTTCCTGAGGCCTCAAGGCTGACATTCCAGGAGTGGAGGACAACCCGCCTGCAGCAGCCCTGCCCTCAGCCCACCTCCCAACCCTGCCCTCAGTCCCCCTTCCACAGGCCTACCTTCAGCCCTCTTCCCCCAGCCCTGCCCTCAACACCCCTCCCACAGCCCTGCCTTCAGCCCTCCTCCTGCAGCCCTGCCCTCAGCCTTCCTCCTGCAACCCTGCCCTCAACCCCCCTCCACAGGCCTACCCTCAGCCCTCCTCCCACAGGCCTAACCTCAGCCCTCCTCCCGCAGCCCTGTCCCCAGCTCTCCTCCCACAGCCCTGCCCTCAGCCCTCCTCCCGCAGCCCTGCTCTCAGCCTTCCTCCCTCAGCCCTCCTCTTCCTCCTGCCGCCTTCCTCCCACAGCCCTGCCCTCAGCCCTCCTCCCGCAGCCCTGTCCTCAGCTCTCCTCCCATAGCCCTGCCCTCAGCCCTCCTCCCACAGCCCTGCCCTCAGCCCTCCTCCCGCAGGCCTGCTCTCAGCCTTCCTCCCTCAGCCCTCCTCCTCCTCCTCCTCCTGCTGCCTTCCTCCCACAGCCCTGCCCTTAGCCCTCCTCCCGCAGCCCTGTCCTCAGCTCTCCTCCCATAGCCCTGCCCTCAGCCCTCCTCCCACAGCCCTGCCCTCAGCCCTCCTCCCGCAGCCCTGCTCTCAGCCTTCCTCCCTCAGCCCTCCTCCTCCTCCTCCTCCTGCCGCCTTCCTCCCACAGCCCTGCCCTCAGCCCTCCTCCCGCAGCCCTGTCCTCAGCTCTCCTCCCATAGCCCTGCCCTCAGCCCTCCTCCCACAGCCCTGCCCTCAGCCCTCCTCCCGCAGCCCTGCTCTCAGCCTTCCTCCCTCAGCCCTCCTCCTCCTCCTCCTCCTGCCGCCTTCCTCCCACAGCCCTGCCCTCAGCCCTCCTCCCGCAGCCCTGTCCTCAGCTCTCCTCCCATAGCCCTGCCCTCAGCCCTCCTCCCACAGCCCTGCCCTCAGCCCTCCTCCCGCAGCCCTGCTCTCAGCCTTCCTCCCTCAGCCCTCCTCCTCCTCCTCCTCCTCCTGCCGCCTTCCTCCCACAGCCCTGCCCTCAGCCCTCCTCCCGCAGCCCTGTCCTCAGCTCTCCTCCCATAGCCCTGCCCTTACCCTCCTCCCACAGCCCTGCCCTCAGCCCTCCTCCCGCAGCCCTGCTCTCAGCCTTCCTCCCTCAGCCCTCCTCCTCCTCCTCCTCCTGCCGCCTTCCTCCCACAGCCCTGCCCTCAGCCCTCCTCCCGCAGCCCTGTCCTCAGCTCTCCTCCCATAGCCCTGCCCTCAGCCCTCCTCCCACAGCCCTGCCCTCAGCCCTCCTCCCGCAGCCCTGCTCTCAGCCTTCCTCCCTCAGCCCTCCTCCTCCTCCTCCTCCTGCCACCTTCCTCCCACAGCCCTGCCCTCAGCCCTCCTCCTGCAGCCCTGCCCTCAGCCTTCCTCCTGCAACCCTGCCCTCAACCCCCCTCCACAGGCCTACCCTCAGCCCTCCTCCCGCAGCCCTGTCCTCAGCTCTCCTCCCATAGCCCTGCCCTCAGCCCTCCTCCCACAGCCCTGCCCTCAGCCCTCCTCCCGCAGCCCTGCCCTCAGCCCTCCTCCCGCAGCCCTGCTCTCAGCCTTCCTCCCTCAGCCCTCCTCCTCCTCCTCCTCCTGCCGCCTTCCTCCCACAGCCCTGCCCGCCGCACTGTCGGGAGCCTGGGGGCCGCTCTCTGCCCGCAGCCTCTGAGGACTGACGGTCGCAGCGCCCAGGGCCAGGGTAATGAGCCCCATTCATTTCCTGCCGCTGGCATATGGCGTGTCATTGTCCTCAGTCACCCAGGCAGAAGTGATGCAATTTGTTGGCATGTCCTGCCCCAGCACAGACTGTCCACCCCACTGAGCCCCCAAGAAAACAACAGAGGCCGCGAAAGGGCAGCCAAAACCTCGCAGCTTCATGGCGCATGTGCACGCGGCCTGCGGAGGAGAGGGAGCAGGGAGGGGGTCTTAGAGCCCCTCACCTCTGTGTCTCTCTGTCTCCAACCACAGACGACGTGCTGGTCGCTGATACTGACGGAAAGCATTCTCAGGATGTCACTTACTTAGAAGGCTCCCGCTTGACCCTGTTCTGTTGCTACTTTCCCTCCGTCTCAGCAGACGGGAGCAGCACAGCCCGCAAACAGCGGGGTTTCGGTGCCCTTTCGCTGGTAGGAGGCCAAACCCACCCGAGGCCCCCACCCAGAGAGGGTGCAGGCTTAGCGAAGGGCCCAGTCACCGTCCATCGGAAAGGGAGGAAAGCGGAGGCAACGTGCCGGGCATCGTCTCCACGAGGAGTCAGAACAGAGAGCGTCGTCGCGAGGTTTCTGTAAGGTTCACCTCCCACTGGAGTTTGGGTTTTACAGAAGAGCCATTTTGAGTGTCTGAAGCCAATTTGAAAACAGGCAGAAGTGTTTGGCTCCATATGGTTTGAATTTTCACAACAGTGATAATAACATCCTAAAATCGGGGGCTGATGTGATCTGTCCCATAATGGATTTGAGCAGGACCTAATGATTCACGTGTTGTAATGACACAGATTGCCCTCGTATGTGCTGTTTTGTTACTGGAGCATATTTATGGGAGAGCCGGCTCCCAGCTGAGCCCGCTGCCTGCCTCCCGCAAATGGAGACGCGCGCACGGCATCACACGGCCACGGTTAATACCGCCGGAAATCGGGCCGTGCTGACGGGCCGAGTGGGCCTGGGGACCACCGCTCGCCTAGCGGACTTGGAACGCACGCGGGATCTCTGGCCATCGACACCGCCTTTCTCATCTCCGCTGTCGCTTCTCCGAGAACAGGTTGTTTGAGAAGGTTCTGCGATTCCTTCTAGCTCAGAAATTCTTTGCTGTGGGAACTCGAGGACTCCTCCTCGCTGCTGATTAACGCAGCCCTGGGTGGCCACGGCGTGGTGCGCCAGCTGGACGGTGCCCGTTGGACCGGGAGGAGAGGTGGCTTTGGGTGGTTGGGGCACGGAGTGTCCTAGACCGTACGGGGAGCCGCGAACGCACAAACACGCGGAGCGGCCGCGGAGGCGTTTCACGGTTCAGGAGGTGGAAGGGGGTCTGGAATGAAAAGCTACGTCAAGTTTATCCGAGGAACAACTGTCAGCTGCCCTACACCGCCAGCCTCTGGGTCTGGGGATGCATCTCCTGCCTTTATTAATGTCACAGTGATGGAGCCCCATGCAGAGAGGTACTTAACAAGGACATTTTGATTAATTTATATAGATACGTTTACCTCCAGAGAGTAGAGGACAAGGTAAAGAAATTCATTCTTAACTTATGAGAGCGAGCGTTACATTCTAGGAGAATTTTTAAATCTCCCAGAGACGAGTAGAAATTTCCCTCCATTTTGTGAAAGATAGTTCATTGCAATGTTAACCTCTAACATTCTTATTTATTTATTTGTTTGTTTGTTTCTGAGAGAGAGAGAGACAGAATGTAAGCAGGGGCGGGGCAGAGAGAGAGGGAGACACAGAATCCGAAGCAGGCTCCGGGCTCCGAGCTGTCAGCACAGAGCCCGACGCGGGGCTCGAACCCACGAACTGTGAGATCATGACCTGAGCCGAAGTTTGACGCTTAACCGACCGAGCCCCCCAGGCGCCCCTGACATTCTTATTTGAAAGAGGGAAGCAGAGAAGGGAGGGGAATGAGCAAACGGTGCGTTCTCGGCTCTCTGGTTGTGGCTGGAGGTGATGTGTATCTGGTACCTGCTCATGGAGGTGGCCTTGAACGGCAGACACAGAAACTCCTGCCCCCAGGGCTCTCTGTTCCCGTGAGTCACCTTTCTGTGCTCGCCCCCTTGCCCCCCAGGGAAAGTGGGACACCCGGATGTCTCAGGGCACACGGCTTTGAGAAGGCTCTGGATTCGGAGAGAGGGGGGCTGGCTGTCTGGGGACCTGGGGACGGTTTTCTTTTGCCACCTGCGTCCCAGATTTGGAGAGAAGAGCTGGGTTCCCAGACACACCAGTGGGTCCGGACAAAACCCCACCAACCAGAAGCTGCCCTCCTGCTCCAGACAAGCCTCAGAAAACACTTGCCCTGCCACCCCACCCCCTGCCGAGGGGACCCCAGGTCCCACATCAATAGCTTGGCAAGGCCACCTCACCCCATCGGCAGGCTCCCAGGGAGACCCCTCTGCCTCACAGGGTGGGCAGTGGGGGCCACGCGGGCAGCGGTGAGGAGCCCCGCTCCCCAAGCCTCGCGGGGTCGGGGCCATCCCTCGACCCCCCATGGAAAGGGTGCAGCGTCTCCGAGCCTATTGCAAATCCGTCCAGGTTTCGACGAAAGTCAGTCATCACACCCGGGGCGTAGATGCTCTCAGACCAGATGCACACCCTTGACACAGCGGTGTTCGACCTATCAACGGTCTATGCAACCTATGAACGTCGGACAGGCTGTGTCCACAGCACAAACGCCACTCACCGGCAGTCGAGACAAACAAGCCGCCGGGGGTCAGGAGCTGCAGCGCCCGCAGACGGCGGCCCACAGCGGCTCGCGTGGGAGCGTCCCCGCCTCCGTGCCGCTGCTGGGACGGCGGCCACGGGGCCGTGGGGCAGCGGCTGCCAGGCGGGTCTGGGTGGGGGTGGGACACAGAGGTGGCTCAGGAGGCCCCCGCTGGCACGGGCGCCCGGTGTCTGCGCTGCCCGCCGTGCTCGCAGTTGTGCGGGCAGCTGCTCTGGGGGAGCCGAACAAGTGTGCACGAACTCCTCGCCCGTGTCTCACGGCTGCGTGTTTAGTCCACGGTGGCTCCGCCTGGGGCACGACCTCGACTGTCGTGGGGCGACAGAGCGGACGCTTCCTGCCCTCCGCCGTGGGCCGTCTGGTGGGGGAGGCAGCTGTTCAACGCCGGGCCCGGCAACGTCTGACCGAACATTGTGATCTGAGCCACGGAAGTCAGGTCTTATGGGAAGAGTGACTGTCGCCTAGGTGAGCATCCTCGGACTTGAACAAGAAGGAAGCTACTAGCGGGGATGGGCTGAGAGCTCAGCAATGGGCTGAACGGGCTGAGAGCTCAGCAAACAGGTGCGGGTCCTCAGGCACAAAGACCTGGGGGCGAGGGCTGGCTGGTCCCCGGGTGGGGAGAGTGGCCCTCCGTGTTCGGGGACGAGGGTGGTCACCGTGCGGGCGTAAGTGGCGGGGCACAGCCTCGAAGGGTTTGAGACTGTGGAGAGACGTGTCTAGATTTTCATGGAAGTAAAACTTGCTGTGGCCTCTCGGGAGGTCGGGTTGAGGAACATTCAGTTGGTCTCCAGGTCTCCATCCTCACAGCCAGAGAGTGACAACGGGGTGTGGATACGGGTGGCCCGGCACAAAAGCACAGACAGGAGGACTCAGGAAGGCTCGCGGGACGGGCAGGGGGCCGGCGGAGCATGAAGGGCGGTTTCCAGGGTTGTGGGCTGAGCCACCCAGGAGTCGAAAGTGCCACACGCCGAGCTCCAGCCGTGGGTCAGGCAGGGCCACCAGCCACCGGGATTTGGACTTTAAAATGCGCCGAGGACCAGAGTGTTTCGATGACATGTTCGCTCCTCTTTGTCTGCAATTATTCCTAAAAGCAGACAGTTCTCATGTGTTAGTCATTTGCGGGTCACATGATCTGTACCCTGACTTTCCTCAGGGTGGTGTTTGTCCAATTCTAAACAGAATCATTCAAATATATGAGGTTTGTCATTATCACATAATTGGGTGAACGTGCGTCTTTACGGAGATGATGGAATGATGTTCCCACGTATCACACGGCCAGCTTTTGAACTCTCTTCCTCTGCCCAGGGAAGGGTTCTCCCTCTGAGCGTCTACGCCCTCGCATCCAGGCCGCGAGGCACGGGCCGCTCCCTGCAGAACCAGGAGAAAGGCCCGGACGCTTGTTTCTTCAGGCCAATGGCCACACCCCAGCGTCAGACGCATCCGTGTGCACAATATCCACGGTGAGTTTTCCCTCCTATGCGCCAAATAAGTGGTGCTGGTCTTTAGAGAAGGGACAAGATGGGTCCCTTCAACAGGCCTCGGCTGAGAGCCCTCGGTCTCTAGGAGCCATGACCAACAGCACCAATTCTGCCCCTGTGGATAGCCCGGCATGTGCAGGGAGGCCTGTACCCGCCCGTGCAGGAGGCGGGGACCCCATAAGCCCTCAGGGCTACAAGTATGGCCGTGAACCCTGGCAACAGTGTGATCTTACGTCCCGCTGGTCCACAGCGATCCTGTCTCCTACCTGCTTCTCTGGGGAAATGATGCACAGAACCTATTCATTCCCCCAAACGCCATGATTGAGGCGACAGGTTATATGACTGCCCTATGAGCTCATGAGAGGGGAAGCTCCTTGCTCTTGACCCAGGTAGAAACGAGATGGGGCCCCCTCAAAACTGCCAACCGGCCGGGGCCGGGGCCAGTGCTCACGCCCCACACCGGGGAGCCTCACAGGGACGAACACTTCCTGGAATTGCTAAACTTAGCTTTGGAGAGAATATACAATTTCCTCTTCGCCGTTACCGAATTCAACTTAGAAAGTCAAAGGGTTTGCCTACTAGAAAACACCTCCTGTCTCGCTTACTAGACCGCGTCACGAGGTGTTCGATCTTGGTCCGGCGTGCACGACGGTCCATCCGAATCCACCCTTTAAAGAACAGGCACAGAATTCCCGTCCGGGTGGTACGCTGACCGGCAGAGGTGGAGGGCTGCCGAGGCAGGCTTCTGAGCTCAGATGTTACATAAAGCACGTGCAGGTGCCTCCCCACGTGTAAACGGTGTGTTAGGAGGAAGCGGGTGTCTGGGGCTCACGGATAGTCATTCCCCAATGCAAATGGGAGTTACTCGCCCAAAAGTACGGGAAGCAGGCAAGGGGAGCAGAGACCTCCAAGTCGAAGGCACGGTTTGGTGGCCCTGAGCCCCTCACCCAACCTGGACGATCTCCGCTTTTTAAAAACTGTTACTATTTTTCCTGGTGTTGCTCAGAGCAAGTTTACATCTGAGGTTTACACGGGTGCCGTGAACAAGCCGGCACGTCGCTGAAGCGGACGGTTCTAAGGTCCGTGGTTCTCCAGCCCCGAAAGGCTGGGCCAGCATTAAGGGTGAGCACACAGCCGAGGGGACAAGGGTGACGCTGTGGGATCCAAGAGAACACGCTGCAGGTGCACAGGGTCAGCCGGAGGGAGCCGGCCACTGACATGGGGGCCTCCCTCCTGCCCCGGGCTGCGCTGGCCTAGGAAGAGCGGGGACACAAAGGCCAACGACTAGGGCACATGTGTTCTAATAGCTTTCTCTTGTGCGCTGTGCTGCACACGCACCGCACGCTCTCGCACCAGGAGCCGCGACAACGTAGCTTGTCCTTCGACGCGTCATCGTGGGCTCCGTGTGCTCATCTTAGGGAAGCAGTTGGTCGCCCGCCTGAAGCTTGTAAATGCTCGTGGAGCATGAAGCTGATCACCCGAAGAGGAGCGAGACAGGTGCATGGACACCGTGTGGGAGGGGCCCAAGGTGCCGGACGGGTGCGTGGACTGGGCGGGGCCCAAGGCGCAGGAAGGGCGCGTGGACTGGGCGGGGCCAAAGGCGTGGACCAGGGCGCGGGCACCGTGTGGGCGGTGCCCACACCTGACTCCAGGCTTACAACGGATTCCTTCTCGCCCACGTTAAAAGAAAGGTCAGGTTTAGGCAGCTCTCAAGCGGCTGGTCAGTTTGAAGGAGTAACAGGCAGGAAAACACACACGTAAATCACCCGAGAAGCAGGCACAGGGGTCCTGTTGACACAGGAGATGCGTCCACACCCAGGGCGCTGTGTATAACTGGACATTTGGGAATCGCCAGGACCTGGGTTGAAATTTGCGTTCAGATGTGCCACCGGCTGTCATATTTTGGTAAAGCCTGGGCTCCTGGGCTCCTGGGCCTCTGCGCTGTCACGCTAGAGTGTGACCAGGAAACCCCTGAGATGGAGAAAAGCGTGCCAGAAGGGACATTTCCATGGGCCACATGGCCCCTGCATCAGCCCACGCAGAATTCCTGGCCTGTCCTTTCTCTTTGGTTGTGGGTTTTCTCTTCTCCTGGCCCAGGGCTGGAGACGAAGGGCTGCTCTTGCTGATGGGGTGTCCGGGGCCCCCTGTGCGGATGCAGCCTGAGGCCCCCCCTTCCACAGGAGCGATTTCACCATCAGTGCCGACTGCCCGGCCCAGCGCTGCGGCCGTCCGTGCATGGCAGCGACAGAGCTGAGATAAAGGGACAGACTCACCGGACGGCCAGTTTGCACATATAGGCAGTGTGACACGAGCCAGGTTAGGCTAAAATATCTCACACACATTCTCACAGGAGTGACGTTCCAGCTTGGTTTTTTCCCGGTGAGTGATTGCTCTCCTATGGATTCCTCCCAAGGTGGCACCTATCTCTGCGCAGATGGGGCTGCTAATGCCGTCCAGTGTCCTCCGCGCAGAGCACAGCCGGAGTCCTTGCCCGCTGTCTGCGGTGGTTCCCAGGAGCACAGCGTGCTCCGCAGCTCACCCACCTGGCTGGCGATGGTCCCGTCTGTCCCCAAGGCTGGTCTCCGCTCTCAGCCCGGGTGCCATTACGTGGAAGGGGGAGCACGTTGCCTTCCGAGATGGATTTCAGTCGGCGCAAAGCCCCCGGCTCCACACCTGCATGCAGCCTAAGGACGTGTGGCATCTCCTCTCTGTGACACTGGCGGTTGGCCTTCACGCGTCAGCTTGGCTAGGCTGCGGTGCCCCGCGGCTCGGTCCCACACTAATCCGAGGGTGCTGCGGAGACATCAGCCGCTTGGAGCTGTGCTTAACACCTGTGGTTGACTTTAAGTCAAGGAGGTTACCCTCGGTAGAGTGCACTGGCTTCGTCCGGTCCGCCGAAGGCCTTTGGAGCAAAGGCAGGTTTCCCAGAGAAGCAGCAGTTCTGCCCCAAGACCCCACCCTTGGGTCCAGCTCCAGTCTGCTGTCTGTTGGCCTCCGTGGATTTTGGACTTTCCAGTCCCCACAGTGACATGAGCCCGATTCCTCAAAATAAACTCTGTATCTCTCTCTCTCATATCTGTCTGCCTACCTATCATCTATCTATCTATCTATCTATCTATCTATCTATGTATTTATCATCTCTATACCTATCTATACCTCTCTATTATCTATCTACCTATTTATTATCTATTATCTATCTATCTATCTATCTATCATCTGTCTGTATCTATGTATCTGTGTACCTATTTATATATCTGTCATCTATCATCTATTTATCTATTATCTCTCTCTCTCTCTCTCTCTCTCTCTCTCTCTCTTGTCTATCAATTTATCTATCTACTTGCCCACCTGTCCATCTTGGTTCCATTTCTCAGAAGAGCCCAGGCTGATACAAACATTTCTCTACATAGCACTGTGTCTGTGAACTCTCTTCTCACACAGGAACTAGCAGTGATGTGGAGAAGCCAAACTAAATTTAAAATGAGCAATGGTGAATAATGGAGAGATAGGTCCTTCCTTTTCAGGACTGTTGGCAACACATGGCTGGGGCGTGGACAACAGTGAACATCCAACAGTCCGGAAAACAAGGAAACAGGGAACAGAAAGACGATCGAGACATTTCTACCGATCTTGCGTCATCTGTGGTTGGCCTCTACTCTTATCAAAGATATGTTCTCGCTCAATGCATCCTTTCTCCTTTCTGACTGGGGAGGCCTGGCCAGTGGTTGAGAACTCTCTCCCTGGCCACTTGTGGCACCACCTGTCTGGGCCATTGCACGTGCCAGCTGGTCACCTGCTCAGCCGGCCAGACCAGGGTGGTGCCTTCCTCCCGAAGGAAGGAAGAAAGGTGCTTTGGGTGATAGGTGCAGCAACCGTGATAGGTATCTTGACCTACTGTGAGTAAATGCCCCGTGGTGGCTGTGTGAACAACAGCACTGCCATCTGTGGGGCAGGGTCGCCCCCAGCCAGACTTGGGTCCGGTTAAAGTGCAGCTGTCCACACTCGTGCATGGCTCGACTGTCGGCCAGGTGACCACGCTGCTGCTCGAGAAGAGAGCTGCTACGGTGGAGCCCCCAAAGCCTCATGGCTTCTGAAGCCTTTCTGGTTTGTTCTAGTCTAGGGTTCCATCCTGCGTACCCGTGAAAGGAGGAGGAGAAAGAAGTCTAATCAGCCCATCAGCTGGTGCCTTTCTGGATTCCTCTGTGTTGTTAATTTGGGCTTCTAGCTTACAGGCTGAATTTCCTTTGATTGGTTGGAGTGCTGGCCATATTGAGGTTGGGCACGTAACACTGCCAAGGGGAATTCTGCCAAATTCTCATTGATGTGTGTCAAGAAGCAAGATAGCAGCATAAGCATCTGAAACCGCTTGAATTGTTGTCATTCTCTCCTTGAAGCAAAGGGATTTTTAGCCCCGGCTCTCTGAGAGGCTGCGAATCTCCTGTTCAGTGATGTGATAGTACACCCTTTTGAAATCATCACAGGCAAAGTAAAAAGCATCTGGCAGAAGCAAGTCTAAAATTTCCCCCAGTGTCCTCCTGGTGTTTTAAGATGGACGTCAGAGAAAGCGAAACGTGCAGCGTCAGAGTGAACGGGAGCTCACCTGGGTCCCCCACCTGTTCGGTTCCTCAGGTATCTGCTCCTGGGAATTTCGTATCTGGCAAGCCTTCTGGAGCAAGTCATGGGGCGACGGGAAGCCCAATTAACTCAGGAGCTCAAATGCACCATTTCTGTTCCATAAAAGGTGAGATGCTGAAGGTTCAATATGATGTATTAAAAAGTCTTTGATTTCTTCTCTGAAAATGTCCACTTGCCTTTTTTAAAAGAAATAAAATGGAACGAGTCTCTATTATGTCAAATTGCCTTCTTAATAGCAGTAACTTACCTGAATGCTTTTTCACTGTAATGGGAACAATAGAAAACATAGCCCCATTTAAATACTATCAATTTAGAAAGGAACGGTTTATAATAAAACAATCGCAGATTTTAATTACGTTTCATAGACAAGGTAGAATAGCTTGTATAAGATAAATTTTGTGTATTCAGAAGAATACATAAGGATGATATTTCTGGAGGAAAACTACAACCTGCTCTCCAATTGTAGTTTCTAAACCTTTCACTGCATTGCAAACTTAAAACATTGTTCATTGGAACGGAACTCCTACCCCGTGTCCGAGAAAGCTTCCCAGCAGAAGAAGACAGCGTCCATAAGCAGAGAACTTCAACACCTCGCATCAGAAATCCTGCTGGCCAGGTACTAAAATCCAACTGTGCTGCATTCCAGTATTCATTTTTATGGAACGACTATTAAAGGCAATTCAAACATGTCATTTGTTCTTGGGTTTGCCTATTGGTCTAAACTGAAGTTGATTTCGAGGTAATCGTAAATCTTCCGTACCTCCTTAGGCATCCCCAAAACTTAAAGATTAGGCTAATGAGAAATTGTCAGGTTCAAGGCGTAATTATTGCCTTTTATCTAAAATATATTAAAATGGTGCTCGCTTAAATAAAAAAATAAGTAGGAAGTTTCGTCATACAAACTGCTTTTACATTTTACTTTTTAAATAAAAAACAAGCAGTAAGCAGAAGAATCCCAAATCTTCCCCTATTTTCATATTTTTCCACTCCTGTGTCCATTTTAGTGCTTCTATACAGAATGATGGCTCAATAAATTTTTCAGATAAACTTTCGGTTTTAGAATAATTTTAGATTCACAGAAAAAAAAGTGTATGTGAAGACAATCCAGAGGGTTCCCACATTTGCCACCCAGTATTCCCTTATTGTTGGCATGATACCTAGTGAGGCACATTTGTTAAAATGAATGAGACAGTATTGATATATTGTTAACTAAAGTCGGTATGTTATTCCAATTTCCTTAGTTTGTACCTTTTCTGTTCCAGGATTGTGTCCAAGACATCATATTACATTTAGTTGTCATATTTCCTCAGGCTCCTGGAGGCTGTGACATTTTCTCAGAACCTCCTAATTTTTGGTGACCTGAAAAGTTTGCCAACACTGGTCAGGTACCTTGTAGGTTACCCTCAATTTGAGTTTCTGTGATGTTTTTCTCACGATTAGACCAGTTATCGGTTTGGTGCACAAGACTGCCAAAGGAAAGGGACATTCTCATCACATCAGATCAAGGTGTCTCTTAGCAACATGACTTATTACTGTTGATGTTGACCGCGATTTATACCTATGTACTTTCTTCGGTGCCATGATAAACGTTATTGTTTTTATAGTTTTCATTTTTAATTGTTCTCTGCAGCTTTATATGAAAGCAATTGGTCTTACATCTTGTGACATTGCTATTCTTGCTTTTTTGTTCTACGTGTTTTGTTTTGTTTTTGTATTCTTTGGAATTTTCCACATAAACATGCATGAATTTGCAAAGACAGTTTCATTTCATTTCTTTCTTTCTTTCTTTCTTTCTTTCTTTCTTTCTTTCTTTAAATCTTTGCTTTTTATATCTTTTTCTTGTCTTATTGCACTAGCTAAGACTTCTACTTGGAGGCTGAATAGCAGTTGGGAAGGGGACATCATTGCTTTGTCCCAGTCTTAAGGGGAAAGCATCTAAGCTTTCACCAATAAGAATTGTCTTAACTATAGGTTTTTGTAGATGTTTTCTAGGAAGTCAAAGGCATTCCCCTCTATTCCTGGTTTACTAAGAGTTTTTATCTTGAATATGTGTTTGATTTTGCCATATGCTTTTTCTGTATCAGTTGATAAGATCATGTGACCTAACTTCATTTTCTAACAGAAACCATCAGCTGTTATCTGACACGCAGTGGTGACAGCTTTCATTTCACTTGCCAGTCCATAACCAAGTAGACATTTCTAAAAGGCTGGGCACCGAATAGAATTTAATTTGGATGCGTGGGGTCTATTTAGGCTGGATCTACTCAAGCTATATTTCGGTTAGGACCTGGAGTTTCTCCAGCTGAAATCCTACTAGTTGGTACTTTCCAAAATACATCTCAATGAAAATTTTGCCTCAGTTACTTTCTCTATGTGCTTTTCCAGGAACACCAGATGATTAGATCATATTCAGTAATTCGCACTGCTGGAGTTCTATCTCTGGCGATACATAGCTTTACACCTATGGTGCTACCCCAGTTCTAGTTATGCAACTTAACATCTATGATGTTACATGACTTTCAAAAATCGACATTTGTCTTATTATGTATAACCCCCCGTAAGTTTCGAATAATCGAAAGAAATTTATTTCCCACAAATAGCAAAGAA
This sequence comes from Prionailurus viverrinus, assembly GCF_022837055.1. NCBI lineage: Eukaryota > Metazoa > Chordata > Mammalia > Carnivora > Felidae > Prionailurus > Prionailurus viverrinus. The sequence continues at coordinate 94,603,193 of NC_062572.1, read as the reverse complement.
AAAAATATAGCCAGTTTGTCAGGTGTTAACCATCTTCTGAACTTTCCTATTCCTCTGGCTTTCTTTTGTCCCTGCAAACAACATCTGTTCACTACATTTTTGGTGTTTCTCACAAACAGAAATGAATAATTCAACTTAACAGTACAGTAGTCAAATGACACCTTTAGGCACTATTTACATCTAGTAAATAATTCTTTTGGCAAGGTAAGTGGTGGAGACAGACCAGCTCCAAGGGTCCAGAAATGACTTATAGGTTTCCTACAAGTAAAGTTCCTAGGGCTAAATCTGACACGTAGAAGAAAAGAGCTTGATTAGTTCTTTTAGACCTTTGGTTTTCAGGGAATTTGAACAGTGATCTGATTGTTTCATGAAATATGGACTTAGTGGTAACAGCCACATGTTTGTTTGAATTTCTTTTTAATTCCTGAGAACATTATAATAGAAAATACACTGAAATGGTTTCCAGCAGAGAAATATTTTAGGGATATTGCTGGCGTTATAAACACGAGGCAGCCGTCGTAAGGCATGCATGCACGTGTGGGCGGCCGTGACACCTGGGCCCATGCTTCTCCAGCCATTTCTTTCCTGTCACTGTCATTGCAGAGTGCAGGGCTCGCAGTGGTCGGTGAATGCTGTTTATGGAGTGGTGGCCATTCCGCACCTCGTTCAAAAGCAAAGTTTTGGGAACCCGTCTCCACAAATACCTATGCAATTTCAAACACATATTTGCAGTTTTTATATACTCTTGAGAGACAAGTACTGGTAATGAATACATAGAAATGCTTTCTAACTTTAAATGAAGTGAATTCTGATTTTTCTTTTTCTTAAGAAGAAATTTAAGTTTCTTACAAGAATAAAGATCAGCTTCCGAAGGTGGCTGGAGATTCTCATCTGTTCTGTCCAGTGTTTGGATTTCATGACAAAGTAAAATAAAAAACGAAAAATAATTGATATTCAACAACTTTTTACATGCTTTCAATTAAAAACATCGACCATACACTCAAAACATAAAATGTGATCTATTATCACCATCTTTTTGAAAAACAAGCAGTATTTAAACATCTTCGTTCTTACATTTCTTATTTCTCTGTAGATCGAAGAAAACTTGGTCACAGACTGCAGCGTCTTAGGGACAACGTGTTGAACTCATTCATTGGTCTCAACCAGCGTAAGGAGAATAAAGCTGTGGGCTGAGTGGCCACTCCGCGTCAGGTGCTTTGTGGCGCATGTGCGCATGTGCGCATTCTCACATGAGCCTCCTGGACCCGCCATTTTATGAGCAAGGAAACCAAGCTCCTGGGAGGTCTGGTGAAGCGCCCGTGTCTGTGTGGCTCCAGGTTGTCCACACAGCACACTGCTCGTGAGGCCTCAGGTGATCTGTGCACTGCAATGGAGCCCACAGTACACGGGGATTTCGGGGATTGGGCAATGGCCCGCTATATCAGCTACCTCACATAGAGTGAGCATCAGAAATGACTAGTAAGGCATCAGTAGAAACCACAGCTTCTGTGTCTGAATCAGAATCAAAATTCCAAGATTTGAGGGAGGAAATGGTTAGAAAGAATAGGTTTATAGGTATATTTTATGAGAAGATTTCATTAGGGAGCAAAGGGCAGAATTAGAGCGTGCGTGTCGGCAGAGATGGGGAAAGCCTTTGGAAGAAAACCTCAGAGACCAAGGACCTGACTTCTTAACTAACCGGGTCCTCCTGTTCCAACCCATCTCTCTCAGGACCACCCGAGAGATCGTCCCGAGACTCAAGGGTCATTCCCAGCTCATGGCCCAGTCTCCCCCTTTCCTGTTGTCCGAGAATAAAGTCAGAGGGTCCTTACCTGGAGCACCAGGTCCCAACCTACCGCCCGCCTGCATGTTCTGCTTTGTTCCTGGACTTTCTACACCAGTGCCTTAGTCGTGTCTGTGGGTTCGTAGCACGCCGTCCCTCACCCCGCTTTGCCTCTGTCTCTGCACCTGTGCTTCCTTGTGTGTCCTCTCTCAATAGATACTGAACTCTCTTCAAATATCACAATGACTCGGTGTTCTGGGCTTCATTTCCCAAGCACACGGTGGATGCTTTCTGCTCTCTCTCACCACACCTGGAGCCTTTACTTCCATCGGTACATCCCTGTTGGACTAGAGCATCCCTGAGAGTAATGATGTTTACATTCTCCTGCAGCCAGCCAGATGCTGGTGTAAGGAGTTGAGGAGAAATTCTTTGAGTCAGTGATCAATTCTCCCTCTAGAAATGGAGAAGGAAGGACGTTTCATTTCCTCCCAAAAGGATGGGAAAAGAAGAGCTGTTGACTTTAGAGAGAATCATTCCCCACAAAGCTCCGTGATTCCTTTTGATATGGGAAGTCACAATAAGCACCAGGGCGTCAGCACCTTATGTAACAAATACAGTACAAGCCCCACATCTCAGTGACGGCTGCTGTTGCTATATTACTGAGATAAGAGAAGTCGGATGCTGTGTCTGGATCACAGTCCCGTCCGTGACCTTCAGAACCCACTGCAATCTTGGTCAAGGTCAACCGTGCTCTAAGGTGGGTGGAGGCTTCTAGAGCCTCAGATGGTGTGGGTCTGTAGAGGGCTTGGAACCGAGGGATGGGGAAAACGACCACGTGGAACTTCTAGCTGGGGGTCTGGGTGTGGTCAGGGACCAGGAGGAACTTCTAGGTGGAGGTTCAGCTGTGGTCAGGGACCAGTAAGGCAGGTCTGGATGGAGCACAGAATGGGAAGAGGATCGTGTAGTGAGGCAAAGCCTGCATCAGCATGTGATGGGCACAGGAGAGTTCTGGGGGCTGCAAGGTGAGGCTTGAAGACATTTCTCAAATGGTGCTGGTGCCCCGCAGGGCCCGGAACCCAGCCGAGGTCCCCGTGGGTGGGGAGGGAGATGTTCAGACAGCAAGCCTCCGTGTGGTGTTGGCTGGGCTGGGTCGGGCTCCAGGGTCGCTGTGTGCCTTCCCCACACTGACTACGCACACACCCGACTCCCCTGTCTTGCTTCCCCCTTGTCCTCGCGTCTCCTTTTCTGTGCCCTCTCTTGGGAGAGCAGTGACGGGGGGGGGGGGGGGTCCTCATGTCCAATGCCTGTGAACCACAGTGAAAGGCTGGGTTCCCACCTGGCTTTCTCGGAAGTGCCGGTTGCCTTAATTCTTGATTTCCTGACAATTCTTTGCTCCTGCCTGACTGTGGTGGGACGTGGACCAGAACTCGATTATGTGTGGAGGCTGTGAGCTCAGTCCGCATCCGGCAGAGCAGGGCCGGGCTTGTGGCCTGAGCTCCGGAACAAGGCTGAAAATCATATCCGGCTGAACTTCCTAATCTAGTTCAACTTTCTTCCGAAAGCATTGCTGTATGAGATTAATAGGATTGTAGGTAATCCCTGAATGGGGAAGGATTAACTCTAAAATAAAGCCAACTTTTATCAATTTCCATAACACTTAAGAAATTATCATCTCAAAGGGGAAACTCCAGGCTGCCCTGAGATTGAGGATTCAGGGAAGTGATGGCATCATTTCCATAGTTTACTGGCTTTTCCATAAAAAGTCCATGAGTGTTAAAACAGAGACCTTGCCTGCCCGTAGACCTGTTGTTACCTTCCCTAGGACACCCGCAGTTTGGGAAGTTGAGTAAGTACAGACTCGGGCCACTGCTCCTAGCTGTTGGAGAAGGAGGAAATTAGCATTCACTGGCACAAATATATTTTTTGATAAGGCAAATATTTCCTAAGCAAGCGGTCCATGTGAAAAGGAGGGGTAATGTTTGTTATTAAATGCTTTTTCCTGTCCCCTCCCCCTCCCTCCCTTCTGTCTCCCCTCTCTGCGGATTTAACTCATTTCCATTCTGAAGTTTGGGAGCACCAGTTTGGTTCTCCAATCATATGGCCATGGGAAGTAGGAAGAGTGCAGCTGGGTGCTCCCTCGGCTCTCAGCAGGTAGTTCCACTCACTCTGCCATTCTGGGGCAGTGCACAGCGGGGGCACCCGCGCCCTGGGGCAAGTGCTCACTGTTACGCAGAAGCAGAGCGATATGGTGCCCAACTTCCATCCCTGGAGTTGGGACCACCGTGCACAGCCCAGCTCTGGAGCCCCGGCAACCCCAGGTGCCAGCCTTGTCCGGGACACACGGACGTCGCGGCAAGCCGGGGGAAAGGAAATGCAAACGTAATAGGAGACTCCAAGAAGCAGACCTGAAAAGCTGAAAAAGGAGGGAAGCATCAGAATCCTTAGAAGAAGCAGGGACGCCTGAGGTGGAGGCACGGAAGCTTCTTGAACTTGTTAGTTGCTTCCTAAGAAAGTGATTCACGTGTCCTGGGCATCAAGATCCCTCTCAAAGTCACAACGACAGTAACGATGTGTTTTATGTGGCATTTTCATAACCACCCTTGAAAATCTCCAGGAAAACTATGAATCACTGCGGCCAGTGGTCATTTCCTGTTTGGGGCTTTACGACCGCCATCTGCCACGAAAGCCCACGGGTGGCCCTCCGATGCCGCGTCCACGGGCCGAGGACTCCTGTCTCACCTTGTTCCCTGCACAGCCTTCCGTGGGAGCATCCACAGGAGGCCCGAGGGAAAGCGAGTCACAGAGGCTGCTTTTGGACTCGGCAGAGAAGCAAAAGATTCGTGTCACTTCTCCAACTCTGAAATATGGAAGTTATAGTCTTATTGTAAAAAAAAAAAAGTGAAAAAACAGAAATCTTTCTCAATAGCCAGTTTTATTTTTGCAATTTGAACTTTTTAGGAGAAGAAAACAGCACAGTAAACAGAGATCTTAAATGAGCATTTGTTGAAACATTTAGACGTGCAAAAAATTCAAATCAAACAACTTTTAATAATACTTTACTGCCAGAGGAAAATAAAATCGGAGCTGCCACTATAAAATAAAAAAGCAATTAGCAACTTTCTGATTGCTATTTCTTTAAGGATCTACCTCAAGAAAACAAAAGACGCAAGGCAGAAGGAAAAAGACCTTGTCTTTCTGAAGGGAAGAAAGTACTGTCTGTAGTTTCTGAAAGTCTTGTCTGGGAATATTTTGGCCAAAAAGCCCGGCCCGTGGCTGGCCCCCAGTCATGCTTCAAGTGTGAACCCCATGTGCAGGGGCCCCGGGGGAGCCTGGCTCGGTGACAGATGTGTCATCAGGCGATGAGGACTTCACCAGGAGAAATCCAGAGCTAAAGAGGCCATGGGAAGACTTGTTCATGTAAAGCGTCCACATCTTTTCTCATAAACAGTATCCGAGCTCCTATCTGGCGCTGTAGCCCTTGAATTCGGTTTACTCAGTTTCATAAGAACCAAAGGACAGGCTTTGGTAAGTGCTTCCTATTATCCTTCTAGAATATTCCCTACCCCACTGGGCCTGTAGAACACGACTTCTGTCACGTGAGCCTTTGCGATTTACCGCGTGTTCACGCTTCCCCGACACCATACCAGGCACTGTCCTGGGCTCAGGGATTAACATCTACAAATGAATTCAGGTTGGGGTATTTCGTTCTCTAACTGTGTTGCTTCCACACAGACTCTTGCTCCTACTTTTCTCCAAACGTCTCCTGAGACCCAGGTACGTGCCCATCTTGGGGACAAGTCAGAGTTCACGCTCCACAAGCCGGGACTTTGCTGCGCATGCCTTAAGGAAACACAGGGTTTGCTTTTCCTCCCACACTGCCATAGTTGGACCCACACAGACTTTCCACAGACTATTTGGTACTGTGAACGTGGAGCCATCAAAGTGAATGAAGTGTCCACCCAGCTGTGGCTTTTCCAGAAAGGCACCCTTCCACAGCAACTAGACAGATACATGTTTGTTTTCTAAATACAAGATTGTGTCATGCAGTATTGTTTAAGATGGGTAAGAATTGAAAAAAAAACCCTAAACAGACAAAAAGAGGGGATTTATGTAAGAAATTATGGTGTACCATGACACGAATACTGTGCAACTATTTAAGGCCGATGTGTGTTTATGACACAGGAACATGTGCAAGATACATTATTGAATGAAATATTTACCGAATAGCAGGTATAGACAAAATAGCCACTCTGCACGTGTGTATGTTGTCTGTATCTATCCATCCATTCTATCCACCTATCATCTATCTACCTACCCATCATCTATCTTTGTCCTACAAATTAAATTACATGCAAACAGAAGAAAATCTGTCTATCCATCCATCCATTCTATCTATCTATCTATCTATCTATCTATCCATCTATCCATCCATCTTTATCTATCTATCTATCTATCTATCTATCCATCCATCTTATCTGTCTATCTATCCGTCTATCCACCCATCTATCTATCTTATCTATCCATTCTATCTATCCTATCTATCTATCTATCTATCAAACATCTATCCACCTACCCATCATCTATCTTTGTCCTACAAATTATGTGCAAACAGAAGAAAATCTGTCTATCCATCTTATCTATCTATCTATCTATCTATCCACCTATCTGTCCATCCATCCATCTATCCATCTATCTATCCATCCATTCTATCTTTCATCTATCTACCTATGCATCATCTATCTTTGTCCTACAAATTACATGCAAACAGAAGACAAATCTGTTCATCCATTCTATCTATCTATCTATCTATCTATCTATCTATCTATCTATCTATCCATCTATCTATTTATCATCTATCTATCCATCTATCTATCTATCCATTCTATCTATACATCCATTCTGCCTATCTATCTATCTATCTATCATCTATCCACCTACCCATCATCTATCTTTGTCCTACAAATTACATGCAAACAGAAGAAAATCTAGAGGAATACACCACAAAATTCTCCATATGTTAACAATACACATCTCTGGGCATAAAGTAATTTTAAAACAATGTTTCTATGTTTTTGGTTTTTACCCTGTTCATCTGTGAATATAGCAACAAAGATAATTTTCTTCAGACCATTTTCCATTTCCATGGATGTATTGCAGTGGCTTTTGTCATATTCACCTGTTCTGCCTCAATATTCATCCCAGAGCCCTTCACAGCATGGGGTTCCAAACCCACAGGCCAGAAGCCTGAGCCCAGCTGGACCTGGCCTGGGCCGCTGGTCCAGAGATGCCTGTACTTAAAGCCAGCCTCCACCTATGGTGACGTTGGCTTTAGCACAACTAGGAAGGACCAGAGACAAACAAGTCGCCAAAACTGAACTGGTCAGATTTTCCAGCAAGAATAAATGGTAGAATGGAGGCACAGAAGTTGCATCAGGGGCACATTTGTAAAAATGCATGTGCTTCACAAAATTTATGCCACTTGGTTTTGACTTGGCTCGGCATGGTGGCATAATAAATATTATAACATATTGTGATGAGTAGATACAGCCATATGTTCATATTCAGAGAACAACGAGGCGTGCTAATCTACGTGCACGAGGAGCGGCCGCAGCAGAGACATTTCCGACGTGAATCAGCCCCACACGGGAGCCTGGTCCCAGCCCTTGTTGGCAATCCCGCTACCACAGAGGATGTGGAGGGCCGGGCCCTAATCAGGTGCAGCTCCCCCTGCCCTTCCCCGCAAAGCCTGAGCCTCACAGGGGCTCACTCCCGAAGGGAGTCAGGATCCCAAGGAGCTAAACGGGGTAAGAAATCAGCCGTATCTAGTGTGCAAGGTCCTAAAACCAAGAGGAGGCAGTATTTATTGAAATACGATGTCTGTTTTCCAATATACACTCGGAAATTTCAGTTGGTTTGACCCCATATTTAGAAATGAGAAGCTTCACTGCTGAAGAGAGGAAAAGGAAGAGGGTGTTGAAAAGGAGTCGCGTGTCGTCAAAGCTTCAAAAACTCGGCCACGTCGAACTGAGTTGCTAATTCCTTTGCAGTCACGTACCCCGCACCCCATCCCTCCTTCCCCTCCTTCCTCCCTCTCCCCCTCGTCCCTCCTTCTCTCTCCCATTTAATTTTGCAGAGCTCCCCACTCAGCCAGTCTTTGCCTGGTCTGCAGGGGACTGGGAACCACTGCCCGTCGGCAACCACGACCAGCTCAGCCCGCACATCGCCTCGCCTCGCTGAGCTTGCGTTTCAGCTTCTGAAAGCAAGTCCTTTAGATCAGCAGTCACTCAAAGGGATAATCGTGACCACGCATCACCGTCTATCAGACCAGGAAAGCCTTCCGCAGGAACTTGTTCTGTAGGGTCCGACTCCGCTTTGGGCACGCCTCCTGCCCGTGAACCTGGGTGTCTGGAGGCACTGGCCCAGCGCCAGAGGTGCGAGCTGCAGGGCACTGTGCTCTCAGCGCTTGTGGGCATCACCTCCCCCTTGAATAACACGACACAACCCCCTGTCCTGTAACTGGTGCGTGGTTACTGGTCTCAGTAAACCACTGTGTCTTGCTTCCTATGAAAATGGCTTCCTTGACCTGTGAACAGCTTTGATGGAACGTTGGCATTTGTATCAGAAGCCGAAGAACCGGGTCTAGACTAACCTCTTAGATTTTCCAGGTGTCCAGTAGTAAAAGCCAATGTCTTAAAGAAAAAAAAAAGACGAACAGTTAAAAAAAAGTGTTACTTCAAGGCTCAAGGTCAAATAAGAAAACAAAAAAAATTCTGAGTCTGTGCCTTGTGGGGTTTCTGCTCATAAGTCAAGTGGCCAGTATTTGCACTTTCAGGGAAACACCTGAGTGTGAGTTTCGATTTTGGTTTTACATGTGCCCCTTGTTTGTTTTGAAAGCCGACCACAGTCACCTCTCGTGCACGTTCGTGGGAACACGCTGTCCTCAGGGAATCATGTGTGAGACCGTAGAGACCCATCACTGGCGAAGAAATCCAGTGTGACCGGCCATCGGAGAGGCCACGGCAGTTTCCCAAGTTACAGGGGACACCGCGTGGCTTTAGGGATACCCGAATTTCCCAGCGCCCGTGTGCCTATTCCCAGAGGAGAACGTGCTGGCCGAGCCCAGGACCCCAGGCAGAATGTGGGATGCCAGATGATGCCGGGACATCGTCATACCGAAGACACGATCCATTGCTCTCATCAAATTTAAATTTAACTGGGCACGCTTTATTGTATTTGCTAAATCTGGCAACCGTAGGTTGAGGACAGAGACCCGGCTGAGAGGGAGCTGGGTTCCGACGTTGGCATGCTGTCGGGGGCGGGGGGAGCAGGTTGTGGGTTAGATACTGCTTCCTGGCGCCCAGGACGGGGCGGCGGCCGTGCCTGCTGCCCTCGAGGAGACGCCTTCAGGTGGTGTTCCATCTCCCCAGGACACCCCCATTGCAGAGGCTTCTGGGCCGGGCCCAACAGCTCCAGCCTTCAAGTAGCTCACGGTGGAGGAAGGCACCTGAGACGGCCATGCGGGCAGGGAAACCAGCAACGAGGTGCGAGCACGACCAGGTGCTGGCTTGTCCCTGTGATGAGCTGAATCGTGCCCCCCAGACAGGTGCATCCAGGTCCTAACCCCAGTGGCTTGGAATGTGACCCTGCCTGGACTGTGCGACCAGGAGGCCGATGGTGTGGCCCTAGTCTGTTCGCGTGGCCCTCGTCCAGTGACTGGCGTCCTTGGGAGGAAAGGCACACAGAGCCACAGAGAACACGGCGTGTGGGAAACAGGGGAGCCATAGGACACACCCTCAAGCCACGGCACAGCCCACAGACGGGCCACCAGATGCTGGCAGGTGTGGGAGCCCCAGAAGGAGGGCGGCCTCACTAACTCGGCCTTGGGCTTCTGGCCTCCAGACGGTGCAGAGGAAAGTTCTGCCACATGAGCCCCTCGTTCCTGCTGCTTGTTCCTGCGTTGCCAGGAAACAAGCATGTCTACTGTGTAGGAGGTGTGGACGCCCGTGCGGGAGGGCAGGTGTAGAGGGAAGTTGTAACAAGAACCTGCAGGAGGGTCTCACGGACCCTTCCTCAGCCTCCCTCACCGTCAGCCTCGTGCTTAACTAGCATGACCTGACCGGCACTGATGTTAGACACGCGTGGAGTGGACCCGTGGTTCCCACCATGTGTGCGCCCGTGCGGGTCCACGCAACCCTGTGGCGCAGGGAGCTTCACCTCTGCGCGCTGGGCGCCCAGGAACCCAGGTGCGGGTCCCACGGTAAAGCCCTCTTTTAGTTTCAGCAGGAGTCGCTCAACCATTCCCACTGCGGCTGCGCCATATTTTCCATTTCCACCAGCAATGTAGCTATTATGTGCATATTTTATATATAACTTTACTATCAGCTTGTCAAGCTCCATAAAGCCCATTAATATTTTCATTGGAATCATGGTAAATGTATAAATAAATCTGGAGAAATTCACAGCATTATTGAGAGGAGGGTGCAGAGATTTCCCATAGACCCCCTCCCCGCCACGTGCATGGCCTCCCTCCCACATGCGTGACCTCCTCATTATCAACATCCCCCCGAGAGCACCACATTCGTTACAATAGGTGAACCCGTGCTGACACGTCGTAGTCGCCCAGAGTCCACAGTTCACATGGGGGTCACTCTTGCTGTCGTGCGTTCTCTGAGTCTGGACAAATGTGCGACGTCATGTGTCCACCATCAGGGCATCACGCAGAGTAGGTTCACTGCCCTAGAAATCCTCTATGCACCCCCCACTTATCTCCCCCTGCCCAACCCGATCCCTGGCAATAACTGATCTTTCAATCATCTCCACAGTTTTGCCTTTCCAAGAATGTCGCGTAGTTGGAATCACACAGTATGGCGCCTTTTCAGATTGGTTTCTTCTACCGAGCAACATGCATTTCAGGTTTCTCCATGTCTTTTCATGGCTTGATAGCTCATTTCTTTTTACTGCTGGATAACAATCCGTTGCCTGGAAGGACCACAGTGTATTTACCCATCGCCTACTGAAGGGCATCTTGGTTGCTTCTAAGTCTGGGCCATTAGGGACAAACCTGCTGTAGACATCCTCATGCAGGTTTCTGTGTGGATACAAGTCTTCAACTCCTTTGGATAAATGCCAAGGATCACGATTGCTGGGTTATACGGTAAGAGTACGTTTAGTTTTGTGAGAAACCGCCGAGCTGGCTTCCGCGTGGCTGCACGATGTTGCGTCCGCGCCAGCAGTGAGCGCGAGCTCCTGCGGCTCCACAGCCCGTCAGCACTCGGCCTGGTCAGTGCCCCGGGCACGGGCCGTTCTAATAGGATGTGGTGCTGTCCCTTGTGGTTTGGGTTCGCATCTCCCTGCTGACCCGTGATGTACAGCACCTTGTCATATGCTTGTGTGTCTTCTGTGTTTTGTTTTGTTTTTTTCGGTGGGGTGTCCGTTAAGGTCTTTGGCCCATGTAATTAGTTTTCTTACGCTGAGTTTTACGAGTTCGTACGTAGTGTGCCTTAGATCGCAGTCCTTTGTCAGATGGGTCTTTCGCAGATAGTTTCTCCTAGTCCGTGGCCTCTGACTTTGTCTGGCACAGGGCAGAGTTTCTCATGGCAGTGAGTCTAGCGTATCCAGGGTCCTGTCGTGGATTGCATCTCTGCTGCGGTATCTAGAAAGTCATTGTCGTGCCCAAGGTCACCTGGGCTTTCTCCCATGATCTTCTCAGACTCTTATAACCGTGTCTTTTGCATTTAGATCTGTGGTGCATCTTGGGTCCGCTTTCGTGAGGGCCGTAAGGTCTGTGTCGAGACTTTTTTCTGCACGAGGACACCCACTTGTTCTGGAGCCATCTGTTGAGAAGACTGCTGGTGGTCTGTTTTGTCACCTTTGCTCCTTTGCCAAAGATCGGCGACTATATTTACGTGGGTCTGTTTCTGGGCTCTCCCTTCTGTCCCGTTGATGTACTTGTCTCTTCTGCTGGCACCACACTGTTGTACTATGGTTCCAGTAATTCTGGTCTGGTCCTGCGTGACGAGTAAGAGACCAGTTCGTGGGTAATACCTTCTCCTGCCTAAAGGCTTAGATTGTTATTTCTGAAGTTTTACTAAGATACGTCTAGGTGTTGGCCCATGTATTACACTTGTTAAATTCTGTGATCTCTTGACTTGCAGATTGAAGACTTTCTAACTAAGGAAGATGTATTACTCCACTTGGGCCCTCGTAACACGACACCCTGGCCTGGGTGGCTTACACAGCAGAACCTTGTCTTCCTTCTCACAGTTCAGAGGACAGGAGTCCAAAACGGGGGTGTCGGCAGGTTTAGCGTCTCCCAAGGCCTCTCTCCTTGGCTTGAGGATGCTGCCTTCCCGTGTGTCCTCATGTGCTTTTGTGCGAGCTTGCATTCCTGCAGCTCTGTGAGTGCCCAACATCTCTCTCCCGTAGGGACACCGGTCCAATGGATCAGGGCCACACTCAGGACCTCAGTTTAACCTACTTCTCTCTTTAAATGCCTCTTCTCCAAAGGGTTAGGGGGTTAGGCTTTCACATAAGAATTTGGGGAGGACACAATTCAGACCATACAAAAGGTTGTATTTAAAACAAATTATTTGATGTGTTATTTTCTCTAAGTGCTTTCCCCCTTCAAATTTGATCATATGTACGTCAGATTTCCTAAGTCTCGTTGGCCTTTCAGGCAAAAGTCTTCTCTGTCTTTTGCTCTTGTTTCTGGGAGGAATTCTTACCTCACGCTTTTCCGCCTTGAAATTCTGCAGTGCTCCATCAGTGTGCAAACCACCGTTGTTTGAAATGTGGCAAAGGTGTTTCCATATTTCCACATGGTCTTTCTGAAATTCAGACGGTTCCCTCTTCTCAACTCCTATTTTTTGATGGCCGACCTTATCAACCTCACTGAGAAAGTTCTTCAGATACAGTCTGCATTCTGTATCTCGTGGTAGGTATTTTGTAGGGACCTATTTGATTTCATCCTTTAGAAGAATTACTGCAAGAACCAGGAAGTCGTTATTTAGTTTTTTACTCTTTGAGACCAGTTAGGACCCTACCAGGTAGTCACTGCAAAAGACAGGAACGCATGTCACAGATTGTGCTCATGTCCACTTTCCCAAAGTATGAAGTCAGCTCAAGCCAGCTTCTTTTCAGGTATGAATGAGCTGAATGTCGACGGGAAAAGCGCTCAAGGAAACTGAGTGACACCAGCAGCCGTGAAGCAGCAGCACTGAGAGAACACGGTGACGACTTGCTGCATCACTTCAGGTAAGGCTGATACCCCGGGGACACTCCAACCTGAGAAGCCACGGGTTGGAAGAAACAAGAAATGGTTTTGGTAATGGTCCTTGTCCACCAATTAAGAAGCCTTTTCAGCATCAAAAATAGTTTTCATGCTTGGGGCACCTGGGTGGCTCAGCCGGTTAAGTGTCTGACTCTTGATCTCCATTCAGGTCACGATCTCACGGTTCCTGAGATCGAGCCCTGTGTTGGGCTCTGCGTGCATAGCATGGAGCTTGCTTGGGATTCTCTCTCTCTCTCTCTCTCTGTCCCTCCCCTCCTCTTTCTCTCTCAAAATAAATAAACTTAACAGAATGTCATGCCTTAGCTGTTCCTCCTGCCTCTGTGGCCACCATCCCTGAACTCAGCAGAAGGGGATCATTCCAGTGAAAGAACACACTTCCCTTTCCTCTGTGGTCCTGACTACAACCCACTGGGTCCCATATGGGATGTGGCCAAGAAACAAGCAATTGCTTTGCCCTTTTCCAGGAACGGGAGGGCAATTCTGAATACCTAGGTTCTGACTCAGATGCGTGAAAATCCCCATTACCAGCCAATCACGAAAGGTTATTTCTGAGTATTCCTGAGGAAGCCTCCTGGTTACATGGACCTCCTAGATTTGGACCTACAGTTCCTTGGGCCCTGAAATCCAGGCTTTCTCTGCTGCTCCACGCCAGCAGAATCTGGTAGCGCCCTGGCCACGAGGCCCACGCTCTGGGTGGTCAGAGGTCCAGCGGCATGCCCTGGGTATCAGAAGGCACTTTCCACCTCCCTCAAGTCAGGTCAGGCACTTACTGCACAACAAGACCAGACCGCTAGATGCCCCTCTGTTCAAATCTTTCATCCACTTTTATTGGGCTGTTAGAGGTCTTTTTATTGAGTTGTGAGAGTACTTTATATAGTGCAAACACCAGCCCTTTATCTGATGTACGTTGGTGAACATTTTCTTCTATTCCGTGGCTTCTATTTTCTTTATTTTCTTTAATTTTAATTCTTTTTTTACTTGGGGTGGGGGAGAGAGAGAGAGAGAGACAGAGAGAGAGAGAGAGACAGAGAGAGAGACAGAGAGAGAGAATAAGAATCTCAGGCAGGCTCCACACTCAGCATGGAGCCTGACTTGGGACTTGACCCCCTGACCCCAGAATCATGACCTGAGCTGAAATCAAGAGTCAAAGTCACCCAGGCACCCCATGTGACTTGTATTTTCACTTTCTCAGTGGTATTGTTCAAAGAGAAAAAGTCTTTACATATGATCTGGTCTAATTTGTCAATTTTTTTCTTTTATGATTTACACTCTTTGCATTCAATGTGAGAAATCTAAAGTGATTCCAACTTCACCAATGTTTTCTTCTAGAAGTTGTATAGCTTTTGGTTCATTCTGATTTAAGTTCTGTGTATGTTGGAGGGTAACAGTTAATGTTCATTTCTTTAATATGGAAATCCAGCTGGTCAAACACCATTTGCTGAAAAGTTACCCCTTCCCACTGAATAGTTTGGCAGCTTTATGGACAGTCAATTGATCGTATGTGTCCGAGCTGATCTGTAGACTCCGTCCTGTACTGTCGATCTATCTGTGTATCTTCTCCCCAAGACGAACACCAAGACAGGCTACCTTGATTATCGTCGCCTAATTGCAAGTCTTAAGGTTGAGTACAATACACCCTCCACCTTGTTCGCTTATTTTAACACTGCTTTGATCGTTCCAGGGCCCTGATGTTTCCATACAAATTTTGGAACCAGCTGGTCAATTTCTACAACAAAAACCTTGCTAGAATTTTTATTTCATCTACTGATCTAAAACTCTGTGTTAATATTTCTTTCCTTACAATTCTTTGAATGTGCTGTTCTACTGCCTGTGGTTTCCAATGAAAAACCCAGGTTCGTTCCGATCCTTGTCCCTTCCTCGATAATTGTTCTTTTTTCTCCAGCTCCTTCCGAGTTACTCTTCTGTACCTTAGGCTTTCAGCGTGTTGAGTGGAATGTGACCAAAATGGTTTTATTTGACTTTGTCCTTTCTGGGTTTGCTGAGCCTCTTGAATCTGTAAGTTTATGTCTTCTACCAAGTTTGGCACAATTGCAGGCATTATCTCCGCAAACGTTATTTTGTGTTCCAATCTCACTTTTTCTCTCATTGCTGGACTCCAAGGACATGTGCGTCCGTCTTTGCTGTGGTCCCACAGCCCCTGAGGCTCCGTGGCTTTTTTATTTCTCTGCCCATCCGTGGGGTGACGATGCTTTCCTCTGTTGTCTCCGTTCGTTCTGCTACCCACCTGTTCTGTGAGGCCTTTTATCGTTGGTATTCTGGTTCTCAGCTCTGATTTTCCCTTTGTTTCTCTTTTAGCGTCTGTTTGTCTGCTGGAAACCGTTGTCCTTCTTCTCGAGCATTTCCCTCCTCGCACGGAGCGCTGTGAGACGCCATTGTTCTCCGCCCTCTGCCTCGTGCTTCTAGCATCTGTGCTGGCTTCACTTGGCCTGTGCTGGTTGTACATCACGACGACGGTCGGTTTCCCGGTTCTTCGTGCGTCAGTCATTCTGGTTTGCACCGGGGGCCTTGTGGATGCTACGTGTGCAGACTCCGGGTCCTGTGAAAGCCCGCTGGAGAACGTTCGTGGTCTCATCCTGTCAGGCAGTTGACCCGGTCAGGTCGGAAACCTGCTGTGAGTATGTACTGAAGCCTCAGGTTGGCACTTCTTGCCTTGTTTTTGTTTCACCCTTTCGTACTTTTGGATATACATTTTAAGTCAAATTTTGTTGTATAATCACATAAAATATAAAATATTCAGACGGTTCCAAAGTAAAGCCAACCTTTCAAAGGATACACCTGCTACCGTTTCCTCTCTTGTCCTGTGACTATGCCTTTGTTAAGAACATGCCTCTGTTCTCAGACAAATGATAACACAGAATAGATGCTTTGTCCATTTTTGTAAGAACTAAGTGTCATTTCAATATCGGAAACAATATGCATAATTATGAGATGGCGTTATTGAAAGTACCTAAGTCAATAATTATTTATTGAATTGTTTATTTACCTTTTCTTATTCTGTTATGAATGCTGACAAATGGATCAGTAGCGTGTCTTACTAAATCCTTGCATAGTTTAGATTGGTATTCTGTTTTAGGAACAAAGTTTTCACTTACTTTTGCTCTGAAATGGAACTTTCTGTGGCCAGCATTTAAATTTGGATTTAAACACTGAAAGTGATTATTTTGTCAGGTATTTCGCTTCTGTTCACGTGCAAGAGTGCCTAGCCTCCGTTTTTAGAAGTGCAATCCCTTGAATTCTGTGTTCGATCCTGGCTTTTTTTTTTTTTTTTAAAGCTCAGCCTATAGTTCAGTAAGTAAATATACAGACTATGCATGAATCAGTTCACACTGGCAAAGGGACTTGAAGCAGACAGGTGACAGTTGTTAATTTACCTCCTGCTCTCCTTTGGAAGCTGCCTGGTGAAAGGCATGTCGTGAGTAAGACTCCGTGTGCCCGGAGCTCAGCAGCGAAGCCTCAGGACTGAGCGGCGTGGCCTCTCCAGCAGTTGGCTGATCCATCACGAAGGAGGAGAATTTCTGAGACCTTACTGGCGAGCATATGGCAGGCTCTGATTTCCTTACTAAATCAGACGATATTACTAGAACTGGGTCATTATGCACACATTGTAATCTATCGTTAAGCCCAACAAAGTAATATTTAGCTAGTGCTTTAATTGTGCTACTGGGATTTATCTCTGCTTTTCAAAGAAAAAAAAAAGTCAAGCGGAAGGGAATGAGGAGAAGCAGTGAATTTTCCATTTTAATGAAAGAGATTGTCTGTGTTGACAAACGACGTTGTGGAGCGAACGGTCACGCATCCCGACAAGAGTGGAATCGTGATCGCGTCGGATTGTGGCGTGTGGGGATGTACTATCTGGAAGGGGTGGCCCCGTGGCCCCGTGGCCTCTGTGGCGTGCAGTTCCCTGAAGGGTGGCCCGGGCAGCTCCATGAGCGTGGTGTTTGTGTCACCTTTTCCACGCAAGCGAAGGCATTAAATACATATTTCGGTCAGTTACTCATTTCTTCAGGACTTTTCTATAAGCTCACTTCCCCTCCAATGCTTTGCCAACCTTCCCCGTCTCTTGAGGTGTTTTGTTATTTGTAGTCAGGCATAAAATTATTACAAATCTGTAGACCACCCCAGGTTTGCTCTGTATGGGGACCGTCCCAGCCGATGCTCCCCCCGACCTGGCTTCCGATGCCTTCCACACCCAGTGAGCCTCTCAGCCTGACAATCCTGTGCTTGTCTGTGGGATCAGCTCATATTGGACCAGAGCCACCTGCGTCCCAGAATCTTGTGCTGAGCGGGCACCCCAGCAGGGCCCTGGGGAAGTCGGGGGGGGGGGTGTTGGCTCCCCTTCCCCAGAACTTTCAGGGACACAGGGAGCCCTCGAGGACTTCACGCCGGAAGACCTGGGTAAACACAGTTTTCTTTTTGCCACAATGTTAGAAGAAACCGCCCAGAAAAATTCTGGGTCTGTCTCCAACAGCTGGAGATAAAGAACCTTGTTTTCTTTTCTGTCAGGGTTAATAAAACAAGCAACTTATTAAACAGCATTTTGACAAGCACAGTGGATAATGAATCCTGTACATAGTTAAAGACTTTTAACAATTAAAAAGATTTATGAGCTGAGCCCCAGCACGTCAGTGCCTCAGGAGTGGATGGGGCTGCCACTCACCCCTGCCCGGGCGGGGACACGCAGGGGGTTGTCTTTGAGGGGGAAAGACACGCACAGTAGGACAGCACCCGGCCGGCTTTTTGGATTCCCAGCTGTAGGCCAGATTGGAGGGGGACGCGACATTCTCACCGCCATGGCTTCTGTTGTGGGCCCAGGGTCCTGAGGGTCAATTCTGTGACTCAGGGGCTGTTTGTGGGGCAGGTGCTGACCCCCTGGGGAGGCCAGGGGTCCAGGAGTGAACTGCCCTGCCACAGGCCGATGAAGGAGCAGTGGGAGCCCACAGAGAGGTCTTCACTGGAAGCATCCAAGATCGTACTTCAAAGAACCTTGCGGAAGTCTTTTGAGTATGTGGTATGAAAAGAAAATAGCCAAAAAGAGGGAACAGCACAGGGAAACTGTAGGAGAGGCTTACACTTGGCAGAGGTTAGGAGAGTGAAGGGGAAAAGAGTCCACAACTGTGTTCAGCTTAGGGTGCAGGTCTGTGCTGGGGAGAGAGCCAGACGAAAACCCAAGGGAGGATTCTAGACCACACACCCTCCTGCATTAATGTTGACCTGGAATCTCTCCACGTTGAGAAGTGCTTATGCTGCCAGTTTGCTAACGATGACCTCAAGGGGCTGACAAGCCCAGATGTATTTTCAAGGATAAGTCTTAGCCATGTCAACTGCAAAATACACATCAGTTTCTGATGACAAAGATTATGAAATATTTCAAGAATTCTCAAAGCTCTGACAAGGTCTCTCTGCAGCTTACTTCTGTTTGGAAGGTTTTAGGAACATAAGCCCGAGGAAATAAAATCAATGGCTCCTGGGCTTTGGACACGACAGAAAGGCACAAATGTAGGTGTAGACCCTCTGCCTGGGCTCTTGTCTGGGGAGAAACAGGTGCCACAGGCTGTTGGCCAAAGGATTCACCTGTATTTGTGAGTAACGGTGCACTCTGTTGTGATTGCCTTGGGATTTTTGTCTAGAGCAAAGGCGAATGCAGCACAAGTTATGTCTCAAGAAGTCACCTGCCTGGGACAGTTTCTCCCACGTCCTCAAATATCACAGTAAAATTTCTTTGATGCTTGGAAGCATAACACAGCGTGATACTAGGTGGACAAACTCGGTCTCCAGGAAAGCACACAGTTTGCCATTTCCTATTTTTAGGGCGTCCTCAGCTCTCCCAGGCCCTGCCACAATTCTTAATTCTTAAGTTCAAGCCACATTAGCCCATATTAGAGGTTCCAGAACTTTCATTTATTGTCATCAGCTATGTGTCAGGTCCTAATCTTGGTGATTTGCACAAGTTATTTCGTTCAACCCTGAGAAGGGTCATAAGTGGTGGGTATTAGGTACTTTCTGATATATTGAGAATTTGGTTAAGAATATATATATTTTTTACTCCGCTATTTCTAGAAGTCAATTTGAAATAAACATCTACTTCTATTCATATTATATTTCTTATCATTCATTTTATCTCTTACAAATTTGATTTCAGTCTTCCCGGCCATTTCTAGAAGATGCATGTTTTATATATTTACACATTTCTAAATTTTTGCGATTTCTGTCTGTTCAGTAACAGAAATCTCATTAAAGAATTCAACCCTGTGAAAGTCTAGGCATTATCCCCAAAGAAAATAGCTTTTCATTTGCGTTGGGAAGCAGCCAAATTTTGGTTGATTTTTTGTTTGTTTGTTTTGCTTTGAAATTAAGTTTGAAGAGTGTTAAAAAAGAAAAAAAAAAGAAGGAAAACCTGAAAGCATGTCTAGTCTTCATAGAGAATTTCTTATGTATCAAGATGAGCATATTTTCCATAAAATGACTCGCGGGTTCTCTTTCAATCTATATTTAATTAAGAGGAATAGATCTCATTGTCTTCTTCGGAGCCATCCTGAACCAGCAGGATATGCACTTTCCAAATCGCACACGATACTGTTAGCTGCATTGTTGCGGCCCATTTTCCAAACTTGAGAGCCATTCTGGTGGGCGGATTGTTTGTTAGGGCTAGTTACCAAATTGCATTCTTCGAGGCTAGGCTTCTCCCGTGCTTGAACAGTTGTGTTGAAAAAACATCCACATTTACCAAAGTCATCTCCTCGAAAAGGAAATCTTGCAATGACGTGTTAATAGCACTGTTTTATATGGCACAGCAAATTTAGCCTATCCCTAGAGGCACAGCAAATTTTGATATATTCTGCCTCTCCTTGATGATGCTTATCTGCTTGGTATTTAATTTGCAACTTTTTATCTAGTACTCATGCTGTTTGCCAATTTCTCTTCTGTGTTTCATACCATTGTCGAATTAACTTTTTCCTGAAATATGCCTGGAAAAGGTAGGTGTAGCTCAAAATAAACTGGTTTATCATTTAAATTTCTCTTTGCCTCTGGTTTCTGGAACTTTGGCATTTTATAGATTGTAAGTCAAATGAATGTGTAGGAAGATTTGTTGCTGTGACTGTGAAGCATTCTATCGTCCATCTATCCATTTCTCTCCATCATCATCATCATCATCATCATCATCTAGCTCAATATCCATCCATCCATCCATCCATCCAATGTCTCTTTTTGTTTATCTATGTATCTATATATGTATCTATGTATCTGTGTGTCTATGTGTATGTATGTATGTATCTATCATCTGTCTATCTATCTCTCCTTCATCATCATCATCATCTAGCTCAATATCCATCCATCCATCCATCCATCCAACCACCCATCCATCCAACATATCTATCTATCTATCGTCTATCCATCCATCTTTCTCTCTTCATCATCATCATCATTATCACAATCCTCTAGCTCAGTAGCCATCCATCCACCCATCCATCATCCTATTCACCCGTCCAATATTATCTCTCTCTCTCTCAATCAATCAATCAATCCTTTATGTATCTATCCATCTCTCTACCATCTACCATCTATGTAACCCATGTATATACATACACATACTCAAACAAACATACAAGGTATTTGATATAAAGGGGATTTTCCATTCTTCAAAGCAACAAGTAACGTAATTTTCCATTTATCCTTTTATCCTTTCAGGGAAGAGAAAGCAGGGGGTGGTGAACAAGGCAGATGTTGTCAAGATTCTATTTCATTTTGAACTAATTATTAGATATTAGCTATTTCAGTTATAAGATGAATAAATTCTGGAGATTTGATGTATAGCATGGTGACTACAGTTAATAAGAATGTTTTGTATACTTGAAATTTGCTCACACACACCCCCACCCACACACAGAGGTAACTATGTGAGGTGGTAGATATGTTAATTGGCTTCATTGTGTGAATACATATATCAAAACATCATCCTGTCCACCTAGATATATGTGCTTTTATTTGCCAATCATCCCTCAACAAGGCTAGAAATATTTAAGAAAATAAAACCCAAGTATCTCTTTTTACATGAAGCTCGAAGCTCTGGTATTTGAAAACTTCCTTCAGTCGCAAAGTAAAGATCTATTGACCTTTCCTACATGCATTTCTTTACTCACCGTGACTACGATTTCAGAAATCGTGGCCCCACAGACACTACACATTGGTTACAGAAGCTGATGCACGTGTGTGTGTGTGCGTGTGTGTTTGTGTGCTTGGAGGGGTGATTGTGGCGGGGGTAAGGAGGGGAGTGTGGGGCGGGAGGAGAGGTGTGGCGGCGTCACCCCTGCACATGGTGGTGCCGCCGCCGTGGCCGCGGTGTCCGCTCAGACGCTCTGAACTCAGGGCAGGGATGTGAACGGTAGGAAGCAAGGACTGGTTGGAGCCTGGCCACTTGTGAGAGAGGTTGGTGCCACACAGACGGGCTGGGTGACCCCCCAGCTCGGTCACTCCCTGGACAGGGGCGGAGCAGGTCACACACACCGTGCTTCTTTGTGAAATAGGGCATTTCTGCTCCCTTGTCCACTTTTACTCCTTCTCTGTGTCCCTGGGACTCTGAAAATCTGTGAATGAAAAACAGATCCCTGTGAGTTTTTCTACCTCTTCTTGAAGATGAAAACCGCAGACCAGTGGCTGCATTGGGTTCTCTGGTTTTGCAGTCTGCTGGGGTTCCGGAGGGACAGCGCCGGGCGGCTGGGGCTCCGGAGGGACAGTGCCGGGCAGCTGGGGCTCCCTTTACCGGCAAAAGTGGTCAGGCAGACCCAAAAGACACCTTCCTCCTCCCCCTTTCCACTGGAGTTGAGGGTCATATGAGAATGATTCGTTGGGCTTTAATGTTGCGAATGTAGATGTGTCTGAGGCAACACAGAGGGAAGGGGTCAATACCTGTGGGGTCAGGGCACAGCAGTGACGACCATCAGGGACAACCTTTCCTCTGGGTTGGCTTGTTTGAGACTCACGGGTACTGTTCGAAGTTGAGCGTGTGCAACTGTCTACGTGTCCACGTGCATATCCGCACGTGCCCTCACATCTTCACCCGTATGGCCTGTGCGTACATCTGCCTACACCCACACCTGTATGTCTACGGCATCGGCACCTGTATCTACACCACCTCCCCCTACACGTAAGTCTATCCGCGCGTGTCTGCACTCTATCGATGCCATCCCTCTTTCTACTTCTGTCTGATCACCGACATCTACACTCACCACTGTCCACAGCACCAGTGCGTGTGGAACCACAGATCTTGAATTCTCCTGATTAGCTGCCACCTGAGTGCCCCGGAGTCACCTGATGGTTGAGACTAAGAAACCCATTGATAGCCACGGGAGAATTTTACTCAGGCGCAGAGACAAGTAAATCGAGGACGACGTTAGATTACAGACAACACGTTATGACAGGTGAGGTATCCCTCTTTCTACCAAAGAGGAATAAACTAAAAACATGATAAATTGCATTTTTACCAAAGAGGAACACAGAAGCCCAATTCATTGCGATTTTCGGCCTCCATTTTTAGGGAAGCTCTAAGACACCCTGTTAAACGTCCGCTGCAAAATATTTCTCGGGCTTTCAGAAGTTGGGAGGCGGCTCGTATGTGTGTCCTTCTCTGCACAGATTGAAATGCCAGAGTAAAAGTGGTCATTCTTAATTTGGTTTTTCACTGATTTTCATTTTTTAATTGAAACCTATTGTGGCCTGGCTTAGAAAGTTGATGGGGTGTTTACGGGGCGTGTGCGTGGCTCCACCGTGGCCGTGAGCCCTCCCCTGGGGTGCAGCTCAGGCTCCCTCCCAGGGTTGCTGGGCTCGGCCTGCGGCACCGGGGCCCCCATGGGTCTCACAGATGCTCAGTGGATTCCTGCCAGGATGCGCTGTCCGCCCCGCTCTGACCACATGGTGTCCTAAACCCCAAGATGGCAGACAGAGGCCGCGGTACATTTTCTGTGCCCAGCGGAGTGGCTCATGGCCTTAAACAATTCCTCGAGGCAGGAGTGAGTGGCCACGAACAGATGCCACAGGGAGGCTTTGGCAGGGGCACAGGACTGCCCACGTCTTAGGAACGGAGTGTGGCCCGGGGAAGCCAGCCACGGAGGGCGCCCGGGGCTGGGCCGGGGGGCTCCCTGGCTGGAAGGGGCGGGTGGAGCGCCCTGGGTTTGGAGGCTGCAGTGGGAGAGGGGAGGGTGGGAGCCACAGCCAGCCTCACCGAGGGGCGGCGGGAACGCTGGCCGACGGGCGCTCCGGGGAAGTCCGGTGGGAGACGCGGGGCGGTGCCTGGGAAGGCGCACACGCCTGCAGCAGGAGACACGAGTCACGGGGGCTTGAAGCTCTGGGCACAGTCCGGGTGGAGACCCGCTTCGGGTTCCCAGCTTTTAGCCACGGAAGCCTGTGGGGGGCAGGCCTCCTCGAGGAGATGACCATGTGCAGTGGAAAGAGGGTCCCCGCGTGTCCAGAGGGCAGAAACGCCCCAGGGCTTCGTGGCAGCAGCAAGGCCTTAAGAGATAGAAACCAAGCCGCTCCTGGGCTGACCTCCATCTGGTGGGGCCACACCCCCCTGCCCCTCCCTCCAAGCCGGCGCAGCCCCTGCCTTTCCGCTGGGGGCATCTCCGGTGTGTGTGCACGTGTGTTGTCTGTGCATGTGTGTCTTCTGTGTGTGCACGTGTGTTGCCTGTGCGTGCGTGTGTCTGCTACATGTGCACGTGTGTTGCCTGTGTGTGTCTCTTGTGTGCGCACATGTGTTGTCTGTGTGCGCGTGTGTCTGCTGTGTGCACACGTGTGTTGTCTGTGCATGTGTGTGTCTGCTGCATATGCACGTGTGTGTGCATGTGTGTTGTCTGTGCATGTGTGTGTCTGCTACGTGTGCACGTGTGTTGTCTGTGGGCGTGTGTGTCTGCTGTGTGTGCTCTGTGTGTATGTGTGTTGTCTGTGCGTGCGTGTGTCTGCTACACGTGCACGTGTGTTGTCTGTGCGTGCATGTGTCTGCTGCGTGTGCATTGCCTGTGCGCACGTGTCTTCTGTGTGTGCACATGTGTTGCCTTGCATGCATGTTTGCTGCGTGTGCACGTGTGTGCACGTGTGTTGCCTGTGCACATGTGTGTCTGCTGCATGCGCTCATGTGTGTGCATGTGTGTTGTCTGTGCATGTGTGTGTCTTCTGCGTGTGCATGTGTGCTGCCTGTGCGTGCGCGTGTCTGCTGTGTGTGCAAGTGTGTTGTCTGTGCATGTGTGTCTGCTGCGTGGGCACGTGTGTGTGCATGTGTGTTGTCTGTGTGCGCGTATGTCTGCTGTGTGTGCATGTGTGTGTGCACGTGTGTTGTCTGTGTGCATGTGTGTTTGCTGCATGCGCTCATGTGTGTGCATGTGTGTTGTCTGTGCATGTGTGTGTCTTCTGCGTGTGCACGTGTGATGCCTGTGCGTGCATGTTTCTGGTACGTGTGCACGTGTGTTGTTTGTGTGTGCGTGTGTCTGCTGCATGTGCACGTGTGTGTGCACGTGTGTTGCCTGTGCCTGTGTGTATCTGCTGCGTGTGCACGTGTGTTGCCTGTGCGTGCATGTGTCTGCTACGTGTGCACGTGTGTTGTCTGTGCGTGTGTCTGCCGCATGTGCACGTGTGTTGCCTGTGAGCACGTGTCTTCTGTGTGTGCACGTGTGTTGCCTGTGCGTGTGTGTGTCTTCTGCGTGTGCACGTGTGTTTCCTGTGTGTGCGTGTGTCTGCTGCCTGTGCACGTGTGTTGCCTGTGAGCACGTGTCTTCTGTGTGCACACATGTGTTGCCTGTGCGTGTGTGTCTGCTGCGTGTGCACGTGTGTTGCCTGTGTGTGCGTGTGTGTCTCCTGCGTGTGCACGTGTTTGTGCACGTGTTGCCTGTGCATGTGTGTCTCCTGCGTGTGCACTTGTGTGTGCACGTGTGTTGTCTGTGTGTGCGTGTGTCTGCTGCGTGTGCATGTGTGTTGCCTGTGCGTGTGTGTGTCTCCTGCGTGTGCACGTGTGTTGCCTGTGTGTGCATGTGTCTGCTACGTGTGCACGTGTGTTGCCTGTGCATGCCTGTGTATTCTGCATGTGCACGTGTGTTGCCTGTGTGTGCATTTGTCTCCTGCGTGTGCACGTGTGTGTGCACATGTGTTGCCTGTGAGTGTGTCTCCTGCATGTGCACGTGTGTGTGCACGTGTGTTGCCTGTGCGTGTGTGTGCTACGTGTGCACGTGTGTTGCTTGTGCCTGTGTGTATCTGCTGCGTGTGCATGTGTGTTGCCTGTGAGCACGTGTCTTCTGCGTGTGCACGTGTGTTGCCTGTGCATGCATGTGTCTCCTGCGTGTGCACGTGTGTGTGCACGTGTGTTGCCTTGCATGTGTGTCTGCTGCGTGTGCACGTGTGTTGCCTGTGAGCACGTGTCTTCTGTGTGTGCACGTGTGTTGCCTGTGCGTGCATGTGTCTCCTGCTTGTGCACGTGTGTGTGCACGTGTGTTGCCTGTGTGTGTGTGCGTGTGTGTCTCCTGCGTGTGCACGTGTGTTGCCTGTGTGTGTGTCTCCTGCGTGTGCACATGTGTCTGCACATGTGTTGCTTGTGAGTGTGTCTCATGCATGTGCACATGTGTGTGCACGTGTGTTGCCTGTGCACGTGTGTGCTACGTGTGCACGTGTGTTGCCTGTGCCTGTGTGTATCTGCTGCGTGTTTATGTGTGTTGCCTGTGAGCACGTGTCTTCTGTGTGTGCACGTGTGTTGCCTGTGCGTGCATGTGTCCCCTGCTTGTGCACGTGTGTGTGCACGTGTGTTGCCTGTGTGTGTGTGTGTCTCCTGCGTGTGCACGTGTGTGTGCACGTGTGCACTGCGGTCTCAGGCAGGCGTGAGGAGCTGCTCTGAGTGTTAGGCAGGCTCCACACACGGGTGCGGCACCTTCCCGGAGCTGAGACCACAGGGAGACTTCAGGCTCGGGGGGTTGTGTGGACGGGGCGGTGTCTCCTGTCTCGTGCGACCTCTGTTCAACGTTGAGACCAGGGCCCCAGCTCAGGACGCAGGTGGCTTCTGCTGCCACCCGCCGCTGGCTTGGAAGCAAAGCCCTTCACGCTTCTCTTACTGCAGACGGAACCGTGTCCTTCATTCTCCCTTGGTCTCCGATTGTTTGGAGCTTCTGGAATCCCCTGGACGTAGTCATGGTCTCGTGGTAGACCCACACCCGCAAGTGTGGACGGGATGGAACCGTGTGGGGCGGGTGATGAGGGCCTAGAAACATCGCGGTTTACTGTGGTCCGGCCGGCCGACGGAATAAAGCCCAGGGAGTCATTGTCCAAAGCGGGGCCGCATGGCCGCAGGACATGCTCTGTCACAGGCATTGTGTCCGCACGTGCAGCTGTTCCCTCCTGGCCTGGCGGCATGTTTCACGTGAGCGGTGGCCAACATCCGCCGTGTCCTCGCTGTCCAGTCCATGGCTGAGCTTGAAGGCCTCTGTCCGTGCTCTGGGGCGGGGCCGGCTTGGAGCCTCGTGATGAGGAGAGCGGGGGAGGGTCCCCCTACTTTTGACCTGTGGTTGAAAGTGGGCGTTCTGCCCACAGAGGTCACAACGCTGGCCTGTGGGGCGTGAAGATGGGCGGCCCGGCCCATCACACGGATGTTGGGATGGTTCTTTTGTTACTGCTGAACATTCACGCACCTCCCGTGTTTGCAAACAGCTGCAAAGGCTTCAGTCACTGTACGTGTCCCCCACGGACAGCTGTGCTTGAGGCTGCCCCTCACTGGGGTGGTGACACCTGTGAGGCCGCCGCACCCTCGCTGAGGAGCTCCTGGGCTCGTGTGTGAGCTCCTTCCCACCCCGTCTCTGGCCGCCTGGCCAGCTCTCCCTCTCCTATCTCTCTCCCTCGAGCTCAGGCCCCTGACCTGCCCGAATGAACTGGGCCTTATCCTTTCCGCGGCTGCTGCAGCAAAATGCCGCCGTGTGGCTCAGAGCATCCGAAGTCTACTCTCCCGCGGCCAGGGAGCCGGGGGTCTGAGCATGTGCTGGGGCCGTGCTTCCAACGAGGGCGCCAGGGGAGGGTCCTTCCTTGTGTCGCAGCCTCTGGGGATGCTGGCAGTCCTTGGCTTGTGGCCGCATCCCTCCCGTGTCCCCCACTCCGCCGTCGCTTGGCCATCTTCCTGTATCTCTGGGTCCGACTTCTCCGTCCTCAAAAAGACACCAGTCATGCGGGGTTTAGGGCCCAGCCTACTCCAGCTTGACTTGTCTTAATTACACCTGCAAAGACCCTGTTTCCGGGAAAGGTCGTATTCGCAGGACCAGGGGTTAAGATACAGACGTCCTTTGGGGGGATACGATTCACCCCAGCCACGCAGCAAACACGAGTGGAATGGAGAATGCTATTGGAGCCCTTTCTGGAAAATGCGACCCGCCCCCCATTCTAGCTCTGCCTGGGCGGGTGTCCTGTGGTACCCCCCCGGAGGGCTGCACCCCCGCGACCACACACTCCGGCTATTCTCCCAGTGGGTTCAGAGACACCTTGCGCGTCTCTTTGGCGATCTGCAGTGACACCCGGATTAGGCACAGACAGTCGCTTCCAAAACACCTGGTGGAACAGGTGCGCCCTGGGGCTGGTTCTCCTGGTTCCTTTCCTGACCCGCATGTGTGTGAAGACAGGAGGCGAGGCAGGGAAGGCGGTCAAGTGCAGCCGGGTCTTCCTGGGCTGGTGAGGCCCAGCGCTCGGCGTCCAGAGGGCCACGTGAGGGGCGGCAGGCTAGACACGCGTCGTCCTTGGCCCGCCTTCTGGGCGGCGTTTTAACCTGCTGGAGCCGTGGGGACCATGAAGGGCTCAGAGCAGGGAGGCCCCGGACCACTGGCTCCCCGACCACCCGGCACAGTCAGCCCATCTGCTCACCTCAGGCACCTGCGACCCTGTGTCTCCGTCCTGCCCACGCCAAACCTCCCCCTACGGCCTGAAACAGCTGGCCGCCAACCCCAGGATCGCCGTGAGCACGACAGTTGCTGCTGGCCACTCCATCTGTCCAGCTCTCAGCCCCCTGCCCTGGGTGAGATGCCGGAGGGCTGATGTTCCAAGGACGCTTCTTACGGAACGGCTGTGCGATGAACATGTGGTCACGGTGACTTTGTCTGTTTAACGGGACCTGAAGCTTGGGATGATCTCCCACTGAGCACGGTAGACATGCGTCTCCACTTGCCGTGAACTTCACGGAGACAGGCCGCGTCACGGGAGCGGACCGCGGCACACCAGGCATGGGCAGCGAGTGAGGAAGGACGGCTCGCCACCACGTGACTCAGGCTTTCTTTTCCCTCCAAGATAAGAAGAACAGCTTCCCCAGGAAGAGGTCCAGAGCGAATGTAAAAGGTGAGCATCGTGTGGGATCCTGGGGCCTTACAAAATCCAACATGGAAGCCACTGGCCTTCCTTTGTGTCTGGAGCGCTTGACCCCAGCCTCACGCCAGAGCTGTCGAATTTCATGGCACGCACGCGCACACGATTTCCTCGCTTTGATTCACCCTTGCTGTTATGGTGTGAGGAGTGACGTCCACACATGGAAGCACAAACAGCCACATGTTAAACGGCGTGGACAGAAAGACGGGGTACGTACCCGCTCGGGGCAGGTGCTGAGTTCAGGTGCGTTCCGGTCTAGGGAAAAGGGGAAAGAGGAAATAGTTCTGTGGTCTCTGATGCAAATCCAGCCCGTCCCCTTTCTCTTTGGGGAATGCATAGATCCTTGAAATGAGGTTTATCTCATAGCAGAGGCAAAAAGAAAAGACACATATGTTTAAAGACTTTAAAAACGGAAACACTATCTTACTCCAACGCAGATGACACAGTCCAGATGACATTTTCCCTGTGTTTCTGTTAACCGGCTAATGTACCGAATCCTTCCTATAGGGACAGGGTCCCCAAAGGGGACAGCCATGTCTACAGGGATCAGATCAACAACATTGGAAGCTCCTGGCCGGCTTGATGATTGTCCCAAGACACAGCCCTGAATCTTTTCGTCCTGAGGTACCCTCCACGCTTGAATCTAGCATACACGTTTGACATTTACTTAACAAACTGCCAGGGAGCCCCAGAAATGGACACTCAAGGAAAGCCCGTGACTCCAGGTCAATTATTTGTGAGGTCTTGACTCGTGGGAAAGTCATGCCTGCAAACTGAAGATCTCAGTTGGAGGCTGGCCCCAGGAGCACAGACGGCAGGCAGCCTGGGGGTCCTGTAGTATAACCTTACTCCCGGGTCACAAATAAGCCTGAGCTGCCTTTGTCCACGAGAACACCCACGTGGCTCCTATGGATGTTCACCTTTCTACAGCTTTGGATGCACAAGACCGTCTCCGGTATTGACTGCTCTCCCGCACCTCTGCCGGCTGCACCAAACCCGGCCCTCCGCCCCTCGGTTCCGCGGCTGTTGTCCAGTCTCACGTCCCAGAAAAGAGCCTCCTGGGACCTGGCCCTCTGCACACATGCCTCGTTACTTTGTGCCTCCGTCTTCCAGAAATGGGTCTTCATCTTGTCCCCGGGCCAGGCTCTCATGCTTGTTTTCAAACAAACTTCTCTGTGAGGGGCTAATACAGGCTCGTGTGTGGAAAGGTGAAGAGAGGGAAGGTCATGGCGTGAAGATCCTTCCATTCATGTTTCCCGTGTGTCCCTTCTCCTTCCCAAAGTCGAAGGAGACGACTACCGTCCTGTGTGTCCTCTCAGGGGGCTTGAATAGTATGGCCGAGAGTATCCCAACCCCTGGTCTGATTTATGTCACCGTGACTCGTCGGATGGTCTCGCAGACATGTGCCACTCCAACGATGTCTGCAGACCCACTGAGTGATATGTGGTGTGTCTGTAGGAGGCGCTTCTGGAGCCGCGGCCGTTGCCTCCAACACCAGCTCGTGTGAACATTCAGACACGTTTCGGGCTCCATCACGGTCACTGGATTAGCGGCGCAGGTGGTACTGATCCCCGAATGACAGCCCCTCCTCCTCGGCCCTGACAACGAAGCGTGTCAACAGACTCTAGGTCTGTGCCGGTCTGACAGGTGAAAAGGTGTATGCCAATGCGGTGTGAATTCTCATATTTCAGATGAGCGAGTGTGGCCATTTTCCGTTCGTTTAGAAGCTATTTTTAATCTCTTGCGTTTTCTGTTCGTTCATACATTTGGTCCATGTTGCCATCATGTTATTGATCTGTTTCTTATTGATTTGTAGGAACCCTTTAAATTAAGGGAGGCAGGGTTTTCTCTGTGATATATGTTGTAAATATGCTGCCTGTTTGTTATTTTCCTTCTCGCCTGTGTGATGGAGCTTTGCAATTAGAAAAGTTCTATATTTGTATAGTTGAATTTATCAGTCTACTCTTTTAAGACTTCTGGATTTTTGTTTTGTTCGGAAACGAGGTCTTCCTCGCTCGGTGATGAGGAACATTTTCCGCTGTTTTCTCCTACTGTCCCGTTTTGTGTCTGTGTCACTGTTATTTTGTATTTACAGCTTTATTCGATACGGAATTTATCTTGGTGTCGGTAGTAAGAAAGGCATCAGCTTTGCTTTTTTTCAGATGGCCCTTCCATGTCCCTGTAGTATTTATTGAACCTTCTTTTTCTCAATGATATGAAATGACACCTTTATTATATACTAAATCCCTGATATAGATATTTGGATCTATTTCTGGACTCCCTATTCTATTCCATTGATTTATCTGTCCATTCTGTGCGACAGCTGTGACACTGACATTATGGTACGCTTTAACATCTGGTAGGAAGGGTCCCTCCATATCACTCTTTCCCACAGCTATTTTATGGATATTATTTTATGGTTTTTCCCTTATGGATGTTTTATCAGGATTGCATGACATTTTTCAATTAATTCAAGTAGAATTGATATCCTCCTACTACGGACTTCCTATCTGAAGGTCGAGTGTGACTTTCCTGCAGAAAATTCTTCTTTTGGAATACTCAGTGGGGTTCTAAAGTTGTCCTCATACACATCCTGTACCTATCGGTTGACTTTCCCCCATCACATTGTTTATCTGACGGGTGGGATGTAATGATGGGGATGTTTCACTTTTTACCGAACCACCTAGCCGGATTATTTGATAATTTCTAACATTTTCAGGCGATTGAGTGATTTTTTTTCCCCAAGCATGTGATCCTATCATCTGCACGTGATGAAGGGCACCCTGTGGTCCTGGTTCCATATGGGCCCTTCCCCTCCTATGGCTTCTCCTGAACTCATGGCTCCGCCCTGCTCTCTCCTTGAGACTGCACACCTGCTTCTGCTCCCTCAACATCTTCGACTTCCGGGCAGGTAAACTCCTTCCCGGGTCACATCGCCGCCGGGACGGGCACCAGGACCAGCTCTGGTCTCAGGGACGCAAAGGTGGGGACCTGGTGACACCCCGGGCCGAGCCCGTCCATTCACGCGCTGCCCCTTCACTGACTGTCCCTCGTGCTCTGCTTCGCTCCCGGTGTCCCTCAAGGCTTCATGTGTCACCTCTGCTCACCTGGACCCACCCCTCCCTGTAGTGCAGACGGAGCCCATACCCTGCTGTGTCTTTCCAGCCAACACTCCCAGCCCGACCCTGCTGTGCAGCCACCATCTCCTGGCCCTGCCAGGGATCCTGCGGGCGCTCCTGATTGCACCCCCCACTCCCCCCTGCTCACCCCCACCCCCTGCCCCTCACTCTCCCCTGCGCAACCCCCACTTGGCTGCCTAGAGAGATGGGAGCCACGAACACATCCCTTTACAGCACGCCTACATTTGATTCACTGTCCAGGAGTCTTTATTTCACAATCTTCCTTCCTGCCAGACATTTCCTGGGCACCTTGTGTCTGGTGCCGTCTTGACAAAATCCCTACCCAATACTTTATGCTTTATCTACTGTACTCAGTGGGTCTTCGCTATCTCCCTCCTGAGGGCGTCCTGAGCAGCAGCCCAGCCTCAGAGGCTGTAGTGTCTAGCAGGTTAGCAGGTGCTCACTAAGTGTTTTGTTGTTAAGTGAAAACACGGGGTAGGATCTGCTGTCTGTCTTTGCAGGGCGCCCTGACAGCGGTGAGCCCCGCGCCGCGTTACGTCCTCCGTTTTGCTTAGTCACGTTGAGTCCGGTTCTCGTGTGGGGTTTTCAGACTGCTTCCCCCGCTCCTCCAGAATCCTCTGTCTAGTGGTGGGCATTTCATGTTCCATAACAGCAATCCCTTCTGTGTCCTCCATGCACCGTCAGGATGCGGACTGACAGCTCACGGTGTTTAATCTCGGAGTCTGGTACCTCGGTGTGGCCAGGGTGAGGGTGCAGAGATCTCTGGGAGAACCGGCACAGCAACCGTGTCCACAGACGCGCTCGATTCTACACGCATACGTCGAAAAGTCACCATGCCCCGACACTGTGGTGGGCCCCGAGGTCACCATGATAATGATGGGCTTGGCCTTATCCCAGGTACTGGAAGTGCTTTAAACCCTTTGACGCTAAAATTGACCCCACTAGGTAGACATTTGTCTTGTATCTGTTTTGGGATTTGCAACCTGAGGATGACGTCCCGTGGCTGTGGTGCCCACCCAGCGGCCGGAGGAAGGAGGAAGAGCTGGGCTCCAGGCCGACGGGGCCGCGGCAGACCCGCACCCGTGGGCCGTGGACCGGGCGCTCGTGTGGCGCCGTGCGTGGCTCTAACACAAAGCAGGTCCCTGCCTCGTGCGGCTGATGGTCCTTGAAGATTCCCGCCCTGTTATGTGCCCTGGCAGTCTCCTGTCCGAATCCTCCCGGGTCTGATCTGTCTCCCGGGTCTGATCTGATTTTTATCAGGATAGCTCTGGTATCTGCATAAAGCCCGGGACATAGTGTAGGGTAGGAAACCATGTTACTGAACTGGTCTAAATCACAATAAAAACCTGCCTTAGAAAACTTAAAATATTTGTCTAAAAACATTACTATCCCGTGGAATGAAGAGTTTTTTGAGTTCTAGTCTTGGTAAAAAGCCCATCACTCACGGCTCGTGTTGTGGAGTGGTGAGTCTGTGTTGAGTTTTGTGTGTGTTGGGGTGTCGTGTTTTCTTTTGTGGCAAGAAGTGAAAACTTCCGCACATAACAAGCCACCCATCTGTACGGTGCGTGTGGACTCCCCCAGTCCAGGACTTTACTGGAAAACCAGTTGGTGGGCAACAGAAACAAACGTTAAGAACGGGACCGAGTAGATGGCGAGCCACTGAACCGGGGCGCGTGGCCCGGTCCACCCGTGGACACCTACAAGAGAACATTCTGGCTGCAGAGAGATGGCTTCAGACCAAAGAAAACACACTGATACGTTTTATCTGTAAGTGTGAGAACTAGATAGTCCGGAAACCCAGTGACCTCATAGCACACTTCCTTTGATTGTGCTCCGTAAGTACTGGGCCACCACCAGGCCACGCTGCTCTGCTGGCCCGCAGGCGGGGAGCCATACGTGACGCTGAGGTCCAAAGCCAGGCTCTCTGAGCGTGAGTCCGTCTGGAGCGAATGCCTGACGAAGGCTGGATTTTTCCAGGGTTTGTGTGCAGTCGTGTCCAAATGTAAGCGATGTTGGTATTCTCAAGAGAATCGGCCTTGAGACAAAAATAATTTTAAAATGTCCTTTTCAGTTCCTAGTGTCCCACACTGTCATCAATTCCTTTAGGGTTTGATCCGGGAACGTGATGCGTGACTGGTCTTGTCCTACGTTATGCTGAATTCCAAGGGATCCAGGATCAGGCGAGTGTTCCCTGGAGGGGGTGTACAGACTTACCCCAGATGGCAAAAACCATAGAGGAGAAACATGTCTGTGACTGCGACTTTACCCACCACTAACAAAGCCTCCTTACTTGATCGTTACCGAGACGCTAGTCACACTGGAAGGTACATTAAAAAAAATTATTTTTAACGTTTATTTGGGAGACAGAGAGAGACAGAGCACGAGCAGGAGAGGGGCAGAGAGAGAGGGAGACACAGAATCCGAGGCAGGCTCCGGGCTCTGAGCCGATGTCGGATGCTCAACCGACTGAGCCACCCAGGCGTCCCCGGACGATACGTCTTACACGGGCTTTGGCACCTGGCTCCACTCTGCAATGCGTACAAATGTTTGAGAATCTCTGGCTTCTCTGGGGATTTTATAAGAATATGGGAAACTTCTCTGAAAAGAAAGCACCACATTTAATGATTTTCATGTACTTCTAGAGGCAACCTCTCCTCCGGGAACCTGCATGTTAGCACCTGTTGGGAAGTCCGTCAAATAAACAGAGGCCATGTGAACAGTGTGCTCTGAAGGAGGTGAGCAGGGAGCAGTGTGGCTCTGTCCTGGGAAAGACATCTCTAATCCTGCTTTGGCCCGTCCTCTGTGCACCTTGTGGACTCTTCCCCTGTGCATTATGCACCCTCGGTGCCGTCCTGCCCAGAGCCAAACTGTTCTTTTCTTTTTCTGAAAAAAATTAATGGCTCATTTTCTGCTAACGAAGATGGGTTGCAGCCATTACTTAGTGTTAACATGCATGGAAAAACGGTCGCTTGTTGGGAACCTCAAAGAACACTGCAGACCACATGGCGGAGACCCACACGTGACCCCCGAGCAGAGAAGGTGCTGGTAGGGGGACGTTTCGTCTCTGCCTCAAAAGCTGGTGGGTTTCCTCTTCCACGGCGGCTCTGGAGGAGACAGGGCTGCGGTGCATGGAAATTCTCTGAGAGCGGAGAGACAGTCGGCAGTTTCTGGAGCCAGTCCAGGAGGGAGGACGTTGAAAGGCAAGGGGGCAGGGAAGGATCAAGCAGGTGCAGGAGGGAAGGAAAGCAAGACGCTCCTTGGAGGAAAGCAGTTTGTCACAGAACCCCCGATGATCTTTGGGAGCAAGCGCCTATAACGTTCCAGCTGAATGCGCTTGCACCGCTGAAATGTGGATCTCTCCCTCTCCCCCTGCCAAGCTCTGATAGGGTCTGGCACACACACACCCTTTGTGAAGGGGGTTTTGTCGTCGGCGTGGTGGCTTCTATTCTGTGGTGCCACAGGAAACACAGGTGTGCTGGGGTCGGCATGGTGGGGGACCGGCAGCGAGGGGCAGGTTGACGGCGTGATCCCCACCCGGGACCCACCTGGGAGCAGGACCGCAGCTTGAGAGGCGACCTTTTGAAGCTCCCCGTCCTGTGACGAGGGGCTCTGGCTGCAGCCCAGGGGTTCAAGCTCATCCTTGAGATGGAAAGGGGCAGGGCCCAGCTGACACCAGCCTGGCTGGGGGGGGGGGGGCGCTGGGAGGAGAAGCTGAGCTTGTGCCCAGTCTCCGGCACGCCCCTCCCTCTCGAACTTCAGTTTTCCCACCTGCAGTCGAAGGCGTGAACTAAATGCCTCCCAGTCTCAGGAGATGGGCGGGGCCCCGCCTTCTGCTCCATCAAGACAGGGAGACCCCACGAGAGGGGTGGGCAAGGGGCCGGGGGCATCTGCCACGAGTGGCCGGAGTGCTGCCTTCACTTCCCGCTGAAGGCAGAGGGACCACGGTGAAGACGGCTCGGGAAGCCTCCTGCATCGGCAGCCCCAAATGGTTTCTTAGGGACACAGCAGGAGGGGGGGAATGCAGGGAAGTGGGGGCGGGCAGTGCTGCAGGGGGAGGTGAGGTGTGGATCAGAGACCCTCCCGGAGAGCCCCGTGCCGATACCGGGGCTCCACGCAAGGGGCCACGGTGACGCCGAAGGTGCGGTCTGCAGGAGACACCCATGGGTCCCCACCAGGGAATCCACATGAGGCGGAAACTTTGTGATCTAGTTTTCGAACATGATCCCGCCTGTTCACAGAACATCCAGTTCTGCTGCCTCTGCATGGACGTAACTGCGGAAGCATTCTCGGGCATTCCGGCGGACGATGATGGCAACAGCAGAGTCGACGGCTTTGCACTTGGAAAAGAGAGAGGAGCCAAGTTGCTTGTATGGGGGCTGAGGGACCAGCCCGTCCTAGACCCGCCCTGGACAGTGAAATGTGTGAGAAAGCCATACCCGGAAAATTCTCATATGCATATGAAAAATCATGCGATGAAAAGGGGGCCAGGGATTAGGACAAGATAAATTTGCACCAGCCTTGCACATTCCGTTGACAAATTTGGTGTTTTTGCGTTGTTGCCCCTGAACTCCCGGTTACCGAGGGGATGACATTAACGTGGAGAAAATGGCTTATTCTGTGCGATAAATTCAAACAGAGATGACGCACTTTGCCCACCAAGTATATCTAAGAAATTGTGGGGAAATGTCAAGCATTTCAAGGGAAAGCTGCTGTAAATTCTGATGCTGGAGACGCTCACAATTTGCGCGGAGCAGAAAGGGCCCTTTGTTTGTGCGGGGCTGACACTCAGCGTGTGGAATATTATGAGCTGGGCGTCCCAGGGAAGGACGAGAAGAAAAGTGGGGCTGTGACAGTCCAGGCGCTGGCGGGCTGGGAGCGGGCAGAAGGCCCCGGGGAAGGCCCCACGGAGGCAGGAGGAGACCCTCCCTGGGGCCCCGGGCCCGGCCTCCTGCATGTGCACCTGCCCTGCACCCGGGACCGGCAAATCTGTGCAGGGGCGTCCGGGCCGCAGGGGCAGGGGGCGCCCGGGTCGCGGCTGCCTCAGTGCCCCACCGGGGGTTGTGGCCCGCACATACGGGGTGCACGCTGCGGGGCGCCGAGGCCGTCATCCTGGAAGGGGCTCCGCCCTGCAGACTCTGGGGGTCTGCTGGATTTGGATTACATTTCATTTGAGAAAATAAGTGAAAAAAGAACACGCGGGCCCCCACCAACACCCCCAACAAAATCAACACTCTCGTGCCGGTGGAAGAGAGGACGAGCCGCTGGTCCAGGGCGTCCCTCACCAGGGTCAGAGGGTGGTGGGGGCCAGCGGGGTGGGGGGAGAGGAGGACAGAGACCCCCACCCCCAGCCCCCACCCAGCACACACACTGGGCAGAACGGCCATTTCACAGTGATGTTCATGTTCCGCCCACTTTTCAGCCTCAGCCCCGGGCAGGTGCAGAAGGCAGATCCCGTGGCCCCTGCTTCGTCTGCAAGCTCCCCTCCCCCCCCCCCCCCCCATTTCTACTGTCAGGGCCTCTCCAGAGACCAGGATGCCACTGGGCTGCCTCCAGCACCCCCCCGCCTTGCTGGGGGCACCTACACTGCCTCCCAGCTGCACCCCAGGCATACCCCCTGCTGTGCGAACTCCCCTGTCCCCACTGCTGTCCTGACCCCTGCTGTGCGTGCTCCCCAGTGCCCCCCTTGCCCTGCCCCCACCTTGGGCTGCACTCTCGGCCCCCCCTGCCTCCCAGCCCCCCTCCTGCCCCCTGGGGGCACTGCCTGCCCGCATACACCTCTGCCCTGACCACCTGGTAGTGAGCTCTCGGACGTACCTGCAGGGGATGCCAGGTCACGTGCCCGGGGGCCGTCCTCGCTGCTACTTTGGTTTCTTCACTTTACACCAGTGTCCTTGCCTCCCATCCCCCGACTGCTGTCATCTCCTGAACCAGGGTGCCCACTCGTTCACCTGTCAGCAGTGGTTGTTGATAACCATCGGGAAGTAGGGCACTATTGGCCTTTTTTAATGAGAGGTAAAGATTATCCCGTGTGATGACAGAAAGGCGATGCGTGCGTCCAGCTTCCCTGTGGTCAATACCTTATTCTGCTAGGGTAGCATCATCAAAGTTTCATTATGCAGCCCTCCACTGCAGGCCTTAAAGGGACCCTAATATCAGGCCATTAATCTCTTCACGTAACGAGGAAACTGGGTGCCAGGTGGGTGAGGGACCCACCACAGAACCCAGTTCCCGTCCACACGGAGCTCCCAGACGCCTGCTCCTTGGGCACTGTGCTCGCTTCTGGTCTTACAGAGACCGAAAGCTCAGTCCTCGCTCACCGTCCGAAGGCAGCACAACCTTCAGCAGGTAACTCGAGTGCACTGGGGAGGGGGACCTGGGGCGGGCCACAGGGCATCTGTGGG
Organism: Prionailurus viverrinus; assembly: GCF_022837055.1. Taxonomy (NCBI): domain Eukaryota; kingdom Metazoa; phylum Chordata; class Mammalia; order Carnivora; family Felidae; genus Prionailurus; species Prionailurus viverrinus. Next base: position 94,565,195 of record NC_062572.1, on the reverse strand, counting down.
CACCCAGAGGCGGAGGGACCGTTGCAACGGGGAGCGTTTCGGGAAGCTTCTGGGGACCCAAGGATGAAGAAGAGTTATCCTGTCTGTAGGCAGCAGGGAAGGAAGGGGGTTATTACGGCAAAGGAAAGATCACACCCAGGGGTCCAGAGGCCAGCGGGAGGATGGCACATGTTGGGCAACACGGCCGCCACGCAGGCCAGGAGGGGCGCAGGGTCCGGGCCTGGAGGCCCCAGGGTCCGGAAGGCCAGACTCCCTTGTGTGTTTCAGAGCCCAGCTCTCCTGTGGACGCTCAACGCACTTTCAGCTATGTTTCACCACAGACTGAGACAAAACTGGAAGAAACCGCAGCTCCTTCTGAGCTGAAGTGACACTCAAGGAAGTGCCTCTTCGCAGGCGCGGCCGTTAGGAGCTCCCGCGGCCACCCAGGCATCCCGAGTCCAGCATGGTGCGCGCCTGACTTAGACGGGGGCCGGGAGGGAGGGTGGCGGCAGGCGGGGAGGGCTGACGCTCTGTCACGCTATTTCCTTTTCTGGAAGGAGAAACAGCTCACCGGGGAGAGCCGCGCCGCTCGGCGGGGGTGAGAATGGCACCCCAGTGCCCCATCCGAGCCCGTGCGCCGGCAGGGGAGCACGAACCCGTAGGTAAGGTCTCAGTACGACCAGCTGCTTCGTGTCCGCGAGAAGGACTGTTTACCTAGATACCGTGAACGCGTTCTCGTTTCGGCTCCTGGAGAGGCAGGGCGCGGCAGACGGCCTGCAACTCTAGCAGTCAGCTGCGGGAGAAAGTTCCCCACTGGCCAGGGCGCATGGGCGTCGCTCACCGCTCGGCGGAGGCTCTACGTCGCTGCAAAGCTTGAGCTTCGGCTGAGCCGCGAACCGGGCCCAGAGGGGGCGTGGGCACAGTTAGCGTCAGTGGAGGCACAGAAAACAGGGAGACTGCGAATGCAGCCCGGGGTCTCAGCAGAAGGAGCCGCAGGAACAACGGAGGCTAATAAGATGGGAGGCAGACCTGCTCCCCACCTCCAGCCCCCCTCGCGCCGGGGGAAATGCGCGGCCTCTGTCTGCAGTTGAGGCAGGTTCGGTGAGAAAATAAAATCGCCCCGCGCTCTGCCTCTCCGGGATCGTCCTTGAAGCTGCTTTCCTATTTGTCACCGTCTGTCTGGGGGCTGCGTCAGGGTCTGTCACACTCTCCTCTGGACCGTGCTCGGGACAGGGTGGCCGGGGGCGGGGCTCTGCCCTCAAGCCCGTGCCTTTGGGCTGGGTGTGGAGGGCACACCCGGCCAGCGTCCCGGACTTGAACGGAAGCGTCGCTGTAGGGCTCCTCCGCCTCTTGCTAGCGCCGGCCTTCGCCGCTGTCAGGGCCACACCGCATGAAACGAGGTTTTGTGCCACGAGGCTCTGAGCCGGTGCCATTCGAGCTCGCACTTGCGGTCCGTCCCCCCAGTAGCTGAGAGCGCTACAGCGTTTCCTCAGACCGAAGCCCAGGCTCGTGCTGGGGGAGGGCTAACCGCGGCCCACGACTGCCTGCCCACGACGCGGCCGCGCCGGCCGATTCCCTGGGGACACAAGTGCACGCACGTGCCATACTTACCCTCCCGCGGCTGCTTCGTGGGAAGGGCCCGACGCCCCGGGGCAGGAGGTGGGGGTCTGAGCGCGTGAGGCGGCGGGGGAGGGTCAGTGCTGGAGAACTCGCGCCACGGGGGAAAGACGCTCTCGATGCAGGGACGAAGCGAGGACGACCAAGCCGCCAAGCCGGGCTCTGCAGACGCGTGCGGGGCCTCGTGCTGTCAAGGTCGAGCCTCATTGCAGGCGCGGGCGGCCCTGAGGAGGCGGGAACGAGACGGAGGTGGGGCTTCCCGGGTTGTGGGGGCCTCTCCAATGGGGCGTGGAGGTCACTCTGGAGAACTGAAGTCACCAGTGAGCGGTGAGATCCAGCAGCAGGACCTAGGTCCCGATGATGAGACGCTGGGCCTCCCCGGGGCCACCTTTCAGAGCCCCCCGGCCCCGACGAGGACTCTTCCCTCACACTGCCGTCTGCCTGCTCGGCTAGGATTGGGAGACCGCACCTCCCCTCTCTGGACGCCACCCTTCGGTGTTCACAGCCTCCTGGCTGCGCTATCCCTCTCGTATTTGTGTCCTGTGGCTGCTGTCGCGAAATGCCACAAACAGAGTGGATTAAAACAACGGCACGCATCGTCCTACGCCTCCAAGAGGCCACAAGTCTGAAATCAGTTTCCCCGGCCGAAGTCAACGTGCTGGCAGAGAGCCTTGCTGCCCCTGGAGGCTCTGGGGGAACAGGCTTCGTGGTGTTTCCGGCTTCTGGTGGCTCCAGGCTCCACCTCTGCGGTCATGTGGCCTCTCGGCCCCGCTCTGCTCTCCCTCTCCTGTCCTGCAGGGACTCCTCTGCTGGCATAGAGCCCACCAGACGTCCCCTTCTGAAGACTCCTAACCTATTCAGATCCACAAAGACCCCTTTGCCACAGAAGGTGACGTTTATAGGTCCCAAGATCGACGCCTGACATTTGTGGAGGCCGTGGATCGGCTGACCACGTCCCTCTCTGGCAACTGCTCCTTTTCCTCTGGTGGACCTTTGCCACGTCGCCCGTCTCTGTGGACCTCTCGGTGACGGCTCACTGTCACCAGTGAACCCTGACCCCGTGCTCATCACCTGTGCCAAAGAACACACGCAGGCCCCTCTCGTTCCCCAGCTGACTTGGTTTGTCACGTTTTTAGCCTCAGCAGGGTTGTCGCTAACTTCGGCGAGCTCATCGCCTGCAGTCTCCCAGCTCTGTCCTCGTTGGTTTGCACCTTGAATGCGTTTCTGAAACTCCCTGCATTTTCGTGCGTCCGTCTGTGGGGCGGGTCTGATTACAGAACCTTCCTTGTGAGGATTCTGTGGGTTAGGCGGATACGGTCCTTGGCGTGGCGCCCGGAGCCTCGTCCACGTTTATTGCGCTCCGGCCGTAGATACGACACGTCACGGCTGCGGTACTCAGATTCCGTGGGTGTCTGGGGTGAAGTGCACAATGACAGAGATGCTTTTCCGGAAACACGAGAGCACGGGCTTCTAGGTACAGGTGCATTCTCGCACCACTGTCTTAGGGGCCCCATACACATACAGCACCTGAATTGCTTGGCGGCCAAGATCTGGGCCGTTCTCTTTAGGCCAAAGGGCAATCAGTGACAGAGGTAAGCAAGGACTGGCATCTCCAATTCCCTCCCAAACCCCCGTCTAACAGCAGAGTGAACTATCCCTTCTGTCCTGACACGACTCCGGGGGAGGGCAGCCACATTAGTATTTAAGGGCTTGCCCAGATGTGCACTGTCTTTATCTGTCTGGTCATATTTAGTTGACCTGTACCCCCTATCCGCTGGGTCTTTCCACGTGCAGGTGACTCTGGGGATTGGGACGGCGGGCCCGGGACAGGACAGGTGCACTCTTCATGGAGGGAAGGCACGGGGGTAAGAGGCATGAAGGGTGGGGTGAGGGCACCCAGGGCCCTGGCGTATTCTGCGGGAGAAGGAGCTTCTGAGAAGGGCGTTTCCTGCCTCAGAGCACGGAGCGGGCCTCAGGGCGTGTAGTCCTGTGCACGGTTTTTCCAGAAACACTTTGGGCAGCGGCACAGACCCTTTCTTTCAGGTGTTTATTGTTCCATTCTATCGAGGCAAAACCGAACAGGAGTAGAGAACGCTTTACTGGACTCACTGGTGTAGCAGAGCCCTGTGGTCCGGCTGGGCCTCGAACACACAGCCCCGCGGGGAGGCCGGCTGTGGCTCCCGGGCCGCGGCCCACAGCTGCTGTGCTCCCAGACGGCCCCGTTCTGAGAAACGCTGCCCGTCCTGCCCACGGCCCGCCCTCTCCGCCACACGGGCCGGTGCCTCGGGACGGGACGGAGCAGAGGTCGGGAGCAGAGGCTCGGCGTCTCTGCCGCACGGTGAGGGGGGACGTCCCGCTGTCCGTGGGGAGCCCGCTGTCTCTACCAGGGACGGAGCGATGCGTGGCATTACATTACAGGTCACGTCACCCTGGGGTTGGCTCCTGTCTCCATGTGGTGCTAAAGCACACCAGTTGGTGTGGAGACATATGGGGCTGGAGTTAGCGCTGGATGGTCTGGTAATTAAACTATAATCATTTGGAATATCTGCCAAAGGTCTGAATCTGAGTTCGCCCAAGAGGCAACGAGTCGACGCCCTTTTTACGACATCCCCCAGCACCCATGAATACCGTGGCATTTAAAGCTCTGACAGCTTGTCTATTCAAACCCCACTTGTGAGGGATTTATAACTCAACCATAAAAATCCACTCTGAGCTTAAGGTTGGCATGCGAGAACTCGGCTCAGGAGTGAATTAATTAATGAATTTGTCCTTTCTTTCATCAATTTGACTGACACCTTCACACATACCCCCTTGAGATGTGATCTCAACAGATCTCATAAAACAAGAAACTTTAGGCTTGGCCACTGCCTCCAACGAGAGAATGCTCACAGAAATTACCAATCCTGGAGGAAAACACGTTAATGGAAATCAGATCCCTTTAAGGCCCCGAGAGCCGGATGGTGTAGTTGCGTGAATAGGAGTGTGGGGTGGAAGAGCGGAGCTGAGTCCCGGCCATTGGCAGGTGCCCACTCCACACCCTGCACCGTTCTGTGTTGTATGCAGCGCGGAGGAAACCCCGTGGCTTCTTCTCCGCCATCAGTGGGAGCTTCTACTGTCTCTGGAGTGTGGGGGAGAGAGCTGCCTTTCCCTCAGGAGGGCGCCATTTTCAGCAGGCAAGAGCTCTGTGACCATGGCCGGGCCTTCAGGGTCCCCAGATGCCTCTCTCCACCAGGATGCCGGCGGGAACTCCCTGCCCTAAGTGGCTGTCCTGGGCTCACCTGGAGCTGGCTCTGCAGACCCAGGAGTGGCCCAAGTAAATAATGGTTTGTCCCTGAGCCCACGGTGCCCTATCAGTCCAGCCTCCCGTTGACAGAGTGGAGTCTGGAGGGCAGACAAGCGTGTGGTCTGAGGAAGGTCCACGGGCAGAACGGGCTGTGCACCCGCCATGAATCGCCACCACGCCGTGGCGGGAGCCCAGACGGCTCTCGTGTGTGTGAAAGTGTTTCTGTAACTGTAAAGCACTTTGAAAAAAGTAGAAACCAGCGTTGAGCATCACGAAACAATGCACATGGACAGGCCACGAGAGTGAGAAAGTTGGAGCCCTCAAGGTGTTGGCTCTAAACAATTGGGGTTACATAAATATCAGCGTTATCATTTGTAGGAGGGAGTTTGACATTCAGCGGGGGAGATTTGCCAGCAGCATGTGGGTGACTGTCCTGTGGGGCTGACAGCATCCTTGGTTAGAGAGGAGGGGGTCTGGTCAGCCCTTCTCTCTAGAAGCAGTGGAGGGTGGGACTGCCCACTCTCAGGGCAGAGGCCTCGCCTCTCCCTCTGTCTACCCTTGCCTCATGGATTTGGGAAGAGCAGCTTTGGGGAAAGGGTGTGGGTCTGGAATAAGCATGAATGCCCATCAGGGGGCAGGTGGGAGAAGGGAATTTGGATTCCCCACTGACTTCCCCGACTTGAGTTTTGCTTCCTACCTGTGGCTCTGCGGCCCTAACGTTAAGCCGTCGCCCGTGCCGATTGGTTCCGTGTTTCACTCATTTCGCAGCCGGGGTGGCCCATGCTCAGCGGAACCCAGGCCACTCACAGCGCACTGAGAGCCGGCTGGCCAAGCCCGCGACCGGGTGCTAATATTGCGTGGGAAGGACGTCAACAGCCTGCCCCATTTGCCTGGTGTGAAGGTTCGCTCTGATTGTGCGGGGCTCCGCAGGGGCGAGGTGCCTCCAGTGACCGGATTTTCCTGAAATTCCTTGGGAGGTCGGCGGAAGAAACGTTCCCATCATAAGTCACTGCACTATTCACTGCTCTGTCTGTTGATTTCAGACGAGAGACTCAGGAGCCCCGTCTGAAAGGAACAACCAGATGCATAAGGAGAAAGAGCTGAACTGTGAAATCTTGGTCTCCTGCACCGTGTCGGTTAGACCACCAAGCAGCTTTGCCGGTGGTGTTCTCTAAGTGAGAATAACTAATTTTTTAAATGGCATGTACCTTCAGTTAGGGCATGCCAAGAGATCATTGCTTTTACATTTTGTGTTTGGGTAACTAAAGGAAACCCACGATCCAACCCAACCCAAACGAAAATAAAAACCAAGCAAACAACCAAATAAACGAACAAACAAAAAATTTGAAAGGAAACATCCAAGAGGCCAAAAAACCATGGTTTACAAACCCCCCAAATTTGTTAGTGATATGTGGTTACCAGGTATGACCCTACTCTGTCAATATTCTGTTCCTGTTTATTTTGCTTTATTTGTCCCTTGGGTGGGGTGTGGGTTGTTGGTAATTTTGTTTTGGTGGACAGGGCAGTATGTGGGAGCCAAGCACATACTAAGCTGAATGGAAGTTTACTTCCTGCCGTGGGGAGTTACCAAGACGCTGGACACCCTGTGGATAAGAAAGCAAAGGCAAGGTTCCGCTTACCGGCCGTGCACTACTGAGGTTGACTGATTGTGTGGCCATTGGCTCTGCGGCCGGAAGTTGCCATTCTTTCTGCTCGGAAAGAAACCTTCCCCGCAAACCAAGTGATTCAGTGTGAGAAAGAACAAATCTGAAGAATGGAGAGTGGTCATATTCAGACATGTGAGGGAAGGGACATTGGAAATGATGCCAGTGCCGTGCTTGGCAGACGGCGGGTGGGCTAGGGAGGAGTGGGGGCCCCGGGTGGAGTGGGTGTGACCATACGTGAGCACCCCATGGGCCGTGGAAGGATGTGGAGAGGTGGTGGCATTCTGTCGGCACTTTCCACGGATGTGGTTGCGTTGGTTTCCACTCCCAGGGGTTCATGCAGCAACGAAATGGATCTGCTTTCAGAAATGAGGTGGTAGCTGATGCTCTGTTCGTTCCAGTAAAGCTGCCTTAGGTATATGTCTAGAACAGAGTGATAAGGGAATGCGTACATGTCCTGTATCAGCCAAAGAAGTCTGTGGTCATCACCGGGTATGCTCAACTTATTTAGCGGTGTCTTGTCGTGTTTATTTCAATCTGTGTCAGTCTTTCCTGGTCAGTTGTTTTGGGCTGAACGGCTCCCCTGTTCATATGCTGTGTTCTAACACCCAGCACCTCTGAATGTGACTGTATTCGGGAATGGGGTCACCACAGATGTAATTAGTTCAGATAAGGTCATAGTACAGTGGCCGCTGACCCACAATGACTGGTGTATTTAGAAAAAGGAGATTGGGGCACAGATACAGATGTGCAAACAGGGAAGCCATCATGTGAAGTTGCGAAGGAAGGTCAGGGTGGTGTTTCTACTAGCCAAGGAACACCAGAGATTGCCAGAAATCACCAGAAGCTGAGACAATCATCAACAAGATGCTTCTCTCCCAGTCTCGGACAGAATGAGCTCTGTCAACACGTTGATCCCAGACTTCTGTCCTCCAGAACGGTGAGCAAAAAAATTTCTGTCTTGATTCCCTCAGCCACCCAGTCCGTGGCACTTTGTTACGACAGTTCTGTAAAGCTTGTCCACCAACAGGGCAGGCAGAGGCCCTTTCTCTGTCTTCCTTCTAACCCAGTTACTGGGGGGAGAGGGTGAATGCCATCCATATGCTCAAAATGTACCTCTGTTCTGTAAAGCTCTCCATTTTATTCAGAGAATCTGGATCAATCCCCAGTTTGGAGCAAAGATAATGGCCCCATGAGGATCTGGCAGCCTTTGTATTCTGCTCTCCATGCCGCGCTTTGGATGCCCCAGCCCCACGGTGAGAAAATTAGCCTATTGTGTTTTGCTTCCACATCCACATCGGTTGCCGTGGTTTTTTTTTTGCTAGGTGGCTTGTCACCCTAATAACAATCGAGGAGGATAGCAATCAGATCTTGAATCAAGACCACGATTCCTATGCTGGCCAATGAGAGACACTGCCTAACAGGAGCCCCTACAGTGGGTACTGATATCCAACGTCATGAGAACCAGACTTTGGGGTAAGATCATGCAGCACAAAGAAAGACACGGACAGTGATGGAAAAGAATCCAAGTGACGTGAGGAGACACAAGAAGGAGCCATGAGATAAGGGAAGCCATGAGTCAACGGGTCAAGAGGTAGAGTTGAAAGAGACAGACGGAAAAGACCGACAGAGAGACAGAGAAGCATGACGTAAGAAATTTATGGCTGGAGCTAAACGTAAACCAGGAGAAAGATGCAAAAGTTTCAGACCAGAAATAGAAAATCACGGTCATATTAAAAGAAAGTAGATAGAAGAAAAGATTATGTCACGGCACTTGATAAAATTTGTAACAACTTCCAGACAAATCCTAAGGAAAAAACAAAACTCAAATAACAGGGCTTCAGATAAAGAGTAGACACAGTCAATTGTGATATTTTCCCAACATCACAACAGATAAAATCACATCTTAAAAATTGTTTTTTAGTAATTTCGTGTAGTTTACGATCTTTGATCTATGAAATAATAAGCCCAGATGGCACAGAGGGAAGGTGTGCAGCCATAGGCTGTTTTCATAATTTATAGTTTAATATTAGATTTTCAAACAGTAAGCTTTCCTCAAATTTTAGCATCAGGATCGTCTCTAACATATTTTCGTAACATCTCATACGTTATTAGATTATATTGAAAATGTTGGATATCAACTGATGCAAATCTTTGTATTTGGGGACATTGTGCTTTGTTTGAAGGTCAAATAGCAAGTATGTTTTATGGTCAGTTGTATTATTGGACAAGGTGATACCAGCTCTGAGAGGCGACTTCCAGTCGTTTTTGTTTGGAGAATGTTACCAGGCCCCTCGAAATGCCGAGGGGAGTGAGTCCCCTCATCTCAGAAGATGTACTCCGAAACAAAGGAAAACCCTCAAATTATCCATTTATTTATTTATTTATTTATTTATTTATTTATTTTTCATTAATTTAACAACTATTGGGTACTTTCTCTGGGCCAGACAAAGCGGGGCACAGAGGCTCACAGAGGACGTAAAATATGGGCGTGGCTTGAAAATAGAGGTGGGAGGGAAGGGAAGAAAAAGGGATCTGGACAAAAAAAAAGGGGATGTACGCAAGAGCCTGACCGTGTATCCAGAGAGTCCTAAGTGCATAGTTTATTACGTTGCGTGCCAGTATTTAGCAAAGATGTGACAAGGGACAAGATTACAGAATTTAATCTTCATATAGAACTGTATGGGCACTTTTTGTGATGTGTGAAGGGAGGCGTGCCCATCTGTAGCAGGCAGGAGGCGGGGAGACCTTAGAACAGGAATCTGAATCCAGAAAAGGCGAGGCAGAGAGAAGGGAGCTGGTTGTAGAATGATTGTGTTAGTCTCCAAAGCAGTAGTGGTAAGTAGTGAGAGGAAGGCAGTGATAATGGTGTCAGGTGGGAGAGACTGTGTTTCACAGCATAAAGGAACGTATCGAATCGCTGAGATTCCGTGAATATTGGAATGAGGGGTGTGGTGGATAAAGGAAAATATGGGATGGCTGCATGGTCTTTGGCTTTGGTGACTGAGTAGAAAATGTTGCTGCCATTAATTGGGGGAAATAGTGGGTAGAAAGTAGGTAAGAGAGGGAAGGGAAAGTAGGAGAAAAAACACTCAGCAGTCCTAAACATGTTGAGTTTAAGAGTTCTGCAGGCTTTTGAGTAAAAGCAGTATTTCACAATATAATAGTTGACACTGCGATCATTTACACTATGATAGATTACACTTAGGTCCATCGTACCTGGATCGTTCATGCCACGATAGTTAGAACAATGATAGCTTGCACTCTGATGGCTCATGCTATCTGAGTTTACACTGATAGATCGCAGTGAAAGTTCATGCTATCATGGCTCACGCTCATGCTATGATAATTCACGCTCTCATAGAACATATTGGATAGCCTAGAAAACCTAGATCATGTCATGATAGGTAATACCACGAGAAACCACCTTATAACAGTTCACATGACAGATTATGCCACGACAGATCACACCGTGATGAAGCACACCAGGAGGGTTTGCGCTCGGATAAGATTACAGTATGACGGTTCGCTCCGGGATGGTTTACACCATGATGTGCACTATGATAGTTCACTCAAGGGCAGCTCACACTACAATAATCACTTCACAGTAGTTTGCTCTGGAATTGTTCACCCTATGATATCCACTACGGTGGTTCACACCAGGACGGTTCACACTACGATAGAACACAATATGACGGCTCACTCTGGGATAGTTTCCACGATGACGTGCATTAGGAGAGGTCACACCAGGACAGTTCACGGTACAATAGATCATTGTATAATGGCTCACACTGGAATTGTTCCCACTGTGATACTTCATACTATGGCAGATCGCAGGAGGACGGTTCGCTCTGGGATTGTCCACACTATGATACACGCTGTGATCGTCCATACTGTGGTAGATCACGGTACGATCTGAGATTTCAGGTGTCCCGAAAGGGGCTGTTTAGACACCAGTCAGTGGACAGAGGCCACGAGCTCCTCCCTCTGCCCTTGCAATTTCCGTACCTCATCCGAAGGGCTTTGAGTTCAACCCCCACGTAACTTTTGCTTTAACCCTCGCAGTTCTGAGGACCTCTGACTAAGCTGGCTCTTGAGGACCCTGGCCATCATTCTTACCATTGATGAAAAGCGTCTGGGGAAACAGGAATACGCAGGTGTGCACTTCTCTCCCTCTAGTGCTCCTACGGTGCGTCTTACGTGACGATTTTGTCATCTCCCCTCTTCTTCTCAGCCTGTTTTCTTCCTTGTTACCGACACCTGTCAGGCACGCCCCCTGTGCCCTCCACACTGAGTTCGACACAGATGCCGTTCTAACGCGACCCCTCCATGCCTCCTGAGGGCAACTCTGTCGACTCTAGTGGCTTCAGCCGCATACATGTCGACACCCCAAAATCGGTCACACAGTAGAATGAAATATCTGTGGGATGGGTGAACAAATACTGTTGAGCATGAGAAACTACCATCTAACACATTTGCGTGTAGTGTTGTGGGCTGAATTGTGTCCTGTTCCCAGCCCCACCTCCGGGACGCGGAATGTGACTGCGTTCGGGGGTGGGGCCTTTAGAGAGGTAACTGAGTTAAAATGAGATTAGCCTTGGCCTAAATGCACTAGGACCGCATCCTTTTACAAAGAGATCAGGACACAGACATGCAGACAGGTGACCGCGTGACCTCTCGGGGAGAAGACGGTGTCCACACCCGGGACAGTGGCCTCGGGGAAAACCAGCCCTGCCCGTGCCTGGATCCCCGACTTGCAGCCTCCACACGTCTGTGGTTTAAGCCGCCCTGGTTGTGGTGTTTGGTTGCTGCAGCCCCAGTGAACTAATGAAGACACACAGATGACACCGTGGTAGAAAGCTTGTCCACCTGTGGGCCCCCCCCCCCCCCAGAATGACAATTCCCTCTGCGGACTCTGTGTTTTGAGAGATTACAAATCACTCATTCCTGCATCCGCTTCCACCCTGTGAGTCATCAGGGATTAACGTCACATCTGGCCGTGGGCTTGCTCATGGTGCTGAGTGCCTGCAATGTCCGTGTGACAGCGGGGGCCACCACGATGCTCTGTGGCCATCTGCATACTCCCGAGTGCCGGCCCGTGCTCTCCTCCAAAGCCCGCCCACTGGACTGGCACACTAACTTGTCCTTCGTGCACGGCTTTCTCTTAGTGGCCAAATTTCCGCTATTCTTAGAGAGCTTCGTTTGCAAGGGACCGAGTGCCACAGGGGGCTCCCTTCCCGACGAGGCCTCCTGCGCTGGAGGTCCGCTCCTGCTCCCCTCGCCCGGCCTTGTCCGGCCAGGCGCACGGCACACCCTTGGGTCTCTGGCCCGCTGGCCGGTGCTGCCGTGTCCCCTCTGTGCTCCCCACGGTCTGTGCTACGGGACACGTGGAATCCGGCCACCTCTGTGCCCACGTTTCTCGCAGAAGCTCAGTGCCGCGTTTGTCCTCCACGTCGGTGGCGGCTGCCTCCCAGGAAGAAGGCGTCTGGCTCCTTCCCAGGCTCTCGCTCACCCTGCAGGTGCACAGACAGGGTCTCTCATCTCGTTGTCAGGGTCTGTTTGTGTTTCTGTAAGACTTTTCCAGAATTATTTCCTAACATATCAAAGGCTGCTCTCCCCATAAATATATTCCTCTATGTCTAATTATGAGGGAAACGTACAAATAAAATAGAATATTTAAAAAATAGGACTAGTGGGGGAGAAAAGGGAAATGTTTATATAAATATCTTTGAAGGATTCCAGAAAGAACGATAGCATCATGTGCCTATCAGTGTAATATATTTGGTAAACATTTGAGATCTTTCTTGCCATGTGGATTTATAATCAGTTGAAGTATGACACAGAAATAAAGCAAAATACATGTCTGGGGACTCCCACCCCCAGCCCTCCCCACAACCCATTAGTCTAAGAAATTGTCTTAAAAGCAGCAAGCCATTATTTTGGAGTTAAACAGTTAAGTGTTTTTATACAGGAACATCAAAAGCATATATGCTTCAAACACCAAACCTTTTTTTAATGGCTTTCAGATAAAACAATTTATTTATGCAATTAACAACAACATGCAATTTCTAATAATTAGCAGATAATAGTTATCTGCAAAGTACTTTATAAAATTGCCTTTGAACTGCATTCGTTCTGTGGGGAATCACTGAAAATTGGACTATAAAATTACCAGAAAATGTACTGCATTAACAAGAATTTTCTGTATTCAGTTTCTCTTCAAATTTATGGGCTTGAATATTTGTAAACAGTTAGTTCTGTAGACAGAAACCCTATCACCTCGCCTCTCTAAAAAGGGGCAAAAACACATTTTAGCACATTTGGTTATTACAGGATTTTGATTTTCTTTATTTTAACTTTGCTTCCTCCTTTTCTTATACCCACCCCCATAACAGGGACATTATTTTGTTATTATTTCTTCTTTGAGAATTCAAAAAAGAATCCCTAACATGCCGTTTTTCAGTTCTTCCCAATTCCCTCTTACAAACAATATTATACATTCAGCGATTGTAAAACATTTTTATTAAACCGAACTGTCTTTGAAGAGAGCACAATAAAAACATCGAAGGAAATATGTGGAGGGCCATCAGGAGGATGCTGAATGTGGAGAGGGGAGTTTCTGCCCCTTCCTTGTTCCTCCAGAGAAACGTCCGCTGTGCCATCCACAAACGATTCGGATTCGTTCCACGGTGTTGGAGAACGTTGTTATTTAAAGGCCTATTTTCATCTTGTTTCCAGCAGAACGTTCCATGTTAATGTGCTGCCATCACAGCTCGAATCACCAATCGGGGCTCGTGTTTGCCAAGACTCGACGAGAAAGCCAGGGATGCCGGTGGCCGTGGCTGGTGGCCGGGGTGGCCGATACCCCCGGGGAAGTGGGGCCGCCGAGACCCCGAGACCCAGCCTGTGAGGCGGAGGCCACGCTCGCGCTCCCGGCCGGCCCGCGCTTCGCAATCTGGACACCAAGTCCCACGCCGAGCCTCGAGGAGAGGCGGCCGCTCCCGGCTGCCAAGGCCATTTGCTGCCTTCTCTCAGGAAAACGACTCCTCCCCGCAAGAGATGGAAATGCGGCATTAGGGGGAGGGAGGACACGAAAACCCAGTGGCTCTCAAGCTGGTCCTTCTCTGGGTGACTTCGCACATGCTTGTGCTCGCTGGGAAAGCCGCTCACAGAGGCCGGCCGGCCGAGGGGAAGGGTTTCAGGACAAGATAAAGATCTCGCCCCCTAGAGTCTGGATGAGGGGCGCAGTTCCCCTCCCGCAGCTCTGGAACTTTGCTGCCTGGGCAGCAGGGAGCCCCCTCCTGGGGTCCGGCCACCTGCAGGCCACGCCCTGACTCACACCAGCATTTCCCCCTGGGACGCCGTGTGTCAGGCCAATTTCAGCACACAAACAGGGAACCTAGAAACAGAAAGGACAAAATCTATGTCAGCAGATACACCCTCAGGAAGCCTCTGCAGCAAGACAGGGGCACAAGGCTCCCCGTCGGGGTTGCAGACTGACTCCCCAGGACCAGGACCTAGGTCTGCAAGCTGAGACGTTTGTGTCCTGGGGCCTTCCTGTCCCCTGTGGCCGGCCACCAGGCTCCCCTCCCAGGCTCTCCTCCCCAGGCTCCCACCCCAAGTCCTCTCCCCAGGCTCCCTTCCCAGGCTCCCCTCCCCAGCGCCCCTCCCCAGACCCCTTTCCCCAGCCCCCCTCCCTAGGCTCCTGTCCTATATGATTTTGGATGAGGTTCTGCCCAGGGTCCCATGGGCAGGAGACTGGCAGGGGGACTGGATGATGTCAGGGTTGACCCTTCAGGCTCCTGCTGGCCTGGATGCCTGGGTTGGCTGTTCCACCCTTAGGCACTGGGGTGAATACTGTCCTGCCTTCAAAACATCTGCCCAGAGCCTCAGAATGTGCCCTTAGTTAGAGATGGAAGTAGGGTCTTGGCCGTGTCGTTAGTCAAGATAAGGCCAGACCGGATTAGGATAGTCTTAGGTCCCGTGATGGTGTCCACGCTCAGGGCGAAGACTGGAGAGACAGATCCACAGGCCAGGTGAGGCCAGGGGCTGGGGGAGGCAGCAAGAAACCCCTCCCCACCTCGAGCTGTGTCGGAAGGCTGACTCTGGCCCTCCGTCTCCAGACTGTGAGACGGCCCCCCCTCTGCCACTCTGAGCCCCCGGATGGCGGCCCCAGGGCGTGCACACACCTGCCCGCAGGCTTCCCCTTCCAACTCCACCGCCGGCTCCCTCCGCTCGCGCACCCAGGGCCACCTTCCAAGGTTCTCACGGTGTCTGTGGCCTCTCTGCACTGACTGTCCCAATTCCAAGCTTGCCGGGCCTCCCCATCAGGACTCTGATGGAAGCTGAATGTACGGCTGAGCCTCCGTCTACCTGTCCTTCCCCCTAACGCTTCTTCAAAACGCTCCACGTACAGGTGGCTGTGCCATCATCCTGATCCTCCTGGCTGGTCGTGCACTGGCCGAGCCCCTCCGGTGTCTCTTGACTGCCTTTTCTTGCCGGTCCCGGGCCCGTACCCGGCTCAGGATTCATGAATTTCTGCGTGGGTCTTTGCCACGGCCGCTCGTGGGTTTCTCTGCCCGCAGAGAGCCTTCATCTGGGCTGATGGCACGCACAGGTGTCTATTCAGCCGTAAAGCAACAACCGCCGTCGCTCGTGTCCCTGATCAGAAACCTCCATGTGGCTCTGTGCCCGTCCTCGTGGCCAGACGGAGAGCGTTGGAAGGCTTTAGAAACCCAGACACCCCGCGTTTCCCCAGCCCTCTCGGTCAGAAGCCCTCGGGGCCGGGCTGTGCCGGCACATCTCTAGGCCTGGGTGATTCCGGCCTTTCGTGTTCTGAACAGGCCCCTGGGTATTACTCAAGGGCTGCGGAGGCTGGACCAACGGCCTTTTCCAGTCTGCTTTCTGTCGCTCTCCCCGGGGAATCCCCCTCCTCGAGCTACAAGTGAAGCTGCTGAGAATCCGTCTGAGAATCCGGGGTTCCTGATAGCAGATTCCTGCCTTCCCGCAAAGGCAGAGCAATGTGGGGCCCGTGCTGACCTGTGGGCCTCAGTGCAGACGTCATAACTCCAAGGACAGGACACCCGGGACACCGGTCCCCAGGGCCACTGGGGAGCAACTCGGGAGGCCTGTTTGCTGACTCGACGACTCATCGTGTGGGCCACTTGCTGTCCTACCGCTGGGCCAGGGGATCTTTTGTTACTTGTAAGGCATGTGGCATTCGGGTTTTGCTGAGGACACAATATTTAGAGTATGCAGGGTGTGTGTGATAATTCATTCAGCATTTTGAGCTTATGAGTAATCAATAGAATCGAAAACCCAGGACACAAGTGACAGGAAGCAGTGTCCACGAAGGACCATAGGCTTACAACAGGTCTGTTGTCCTGCTCGGCTGTGACGCCGGGCCCTAGAACAGTCCTTCCGCCGTCTCTCCTGAGCCCACCTTCTCCCTCCTCAGTGCTCGCGTGCACGCCTCAGTTTGCCTTGTTAAGTGGGAGCAGGCAGTAAGGCTTCGGGCAGGACAAGACTGAACACTGCCCTCAATCATGTGAGGCCGCAGATCTGGGGGAATCACATTTCGGGCAGAGGGAAGAAAAAGTAGGGGGAAATGTGTGCACGCTCATGGGTGCAGATACCCACAACATCTCAGGGATTCTCAGGCAGAAATCACAATACCCTTTTCTCTCCCTAGTCCCCCAAAGAAATTTCCAAATTAGAATAAGAAAAGCAGCAGACTGAATTTAAACTGCCCTGAGGAGAGAAACGCATCTGCATTTTTTACAAAAACAAATTTTTATAAAATCCTTTACATTTGTAACAGACTCAAACTAGAAGTTTATAGTTTCGCATAAAATGGAAGGAATCATCTGGAAGTTTCATTAAAGGTTACAATGCTATATGAATTTTGTAAGTTCTTCTCACCGCTTCTTGGCCTTTCAGCGAAAGCCACGCTGCCGACCTAATTCGGAGATGGGTTCGGATCTAGGAATTGGTTTATCAATGGATTGTGATTCCCCGATTGATTTAAGGCAAATTAATCTTTGGTAAATTGACCCAAAGTTCAATCTTTCATTAGAATTTTTTAGATTAAACTTCGTTGACTCCCAGGCAGTTGTAAGAGGTAACAGAGCGACCCCGCGCGTCCTTCATTCACCCCGTTTGCCTGGCGGAGGCAGCTTGCAAATGCGCAGCCCTGTCTCACGGCCAGGGGGTCCCGTGGGCACCGACACGGTCAGAACCTCGACCAGCAGCAGCGGAGCCCCTAACGCCCCCCTCGCCCGCCCCTCCCTGTCCCCCGGCTGATCCCGGGCGCCGTGCGAAGTGACTCATGTACGATAATATGACACACTTTCACGTTGTCCCTGGTCTCTGAGCACG
Organism: Prionailurus viverrinus; assembly: GCF_022837055.1. Classification (NCBI taxonomy): domain Eukaryota; kingdom Metazoa; phylum Chordata; class Mammalia; order Carnivora; family Felidae; genus Prionailurus; species Prionailurus viverrinus. The sequence goes on along the minus strand of NC_062572.1, from coordinate 94,548,275 downwards.
GCCTCCTGGCTGCACGTATCAGCACTTCCTTCACTGTGTTACGAGCGGTGTTCTACCAGGTGACATGTTTGTCCACTCATCTCTTGAAGGACATCTGGGCTGATTCTGGCTTTTAGCTATTCTGTTTCTAGAAACATTCACGTACAGCATTTCTGCATGAACGTACGTTTCCGTTTCTCTGGGATAAATGCCGGAGAGCAAACTTCTCGGGTTGTGTGCTGGTTTCACGTTTGGGGTCAAAAGCAACTGGAGGCCTGTTTTCCAGAGGAGCTGCGTGGTGTCTCGGCACCGGCACGTGTGGCTTCCAGTTCGTTGGCACCCTCTCTGGCGCTTGGGGTTGTCCTGGTTTTTGTCTTAGACGTTTTGGTGTGTGAGTTGTGCTACGTCACTGTGATTTTAATTTGCGTTTCCCTAATGGATAGCGATGCTGCAACTCTTCTCGTGAGCTTATTTTCCATCTGTGAAGCTCCTTCAGCGAAATGCCTGCTTGACTTTTGCCCACATTCCAGTTGACTTGTTCCTTTTTAATGGTACATTTTTAGAGTTCTTTATATATTCCAGATACTACTCCTCTGACAGCTGTGTGGACTGCAAAGGTTTTATCCCAACCTGTAGCCTTTATTTTCATACTTTTAATGGGGTCTTTCACAGAGAAAACTGAAAACAAATTTCGAAGAGACCCAGTTTATAGTTTTTTTCCTTCTATGCCTCAGAGTTTTGGTGTTGAGTCTATGAACTCTCTGCTTAGTTCCAGATCCCGAAGGTTTCCTTTGATTTTTTTTTTTTTTTTTTTACTAAAAGCTTTATGGTTTTACATTTGAGTCCCATGATCCATTTTGAGTTAACTTTTGTACAAAGTGTGACGTTAGGGCTGAGGTTTATTTTTTTGGTTCAATCTCTTCAATCTCATATGTTAAAAAGGCTATCCTTCTTCCATCAAATTGCTTTTCACCTTTGCCAATAATTAACTGGGCATATTTGTGTGGGCCTCTTTCTCTGTTCCCTATTCTAGTTCATCCGTCTATATGTCCGTCCCGATATCCAATCCAAATACCACAGCCCATATCATAGTCACGTTACTCTTGCTGCATAGAGTGAGACTGAACGTCCAGTTGAATGACCCACGGTTGTTATTTTCCTTTATAAAGATTTTCCCACTCTTCTAGGGCCTGAGTCTTCCCATACAAACTTTAGAATAAGCCTGTCTGTGTCTACAAAATCTTTGCTCAGATTTTACTAGGAACTGTATTAAACCTATAGATCAAATTGTGGAAAATTAACATCTTTATTGTGTTAGGTCTTCCAGTAACATCATATGTCTCTCCATTTATCCAGATCTTTGATTTATTTAATAAAGGTATTGAATTTTTAGCTTGCAGATCCTGTACATCTCTTGTTGGGTTTTTATCTAAGTGTTTAATTTTCCTTGGCAGTAATTATAAATGGCGTATGTTTTGTTTTCAGTTTTAATTTCTACATATTTGATGTTTGTGTTTAGATGTTTGTGTGTTGACCCTGCATCCCACGTGGTGTCTCAGGACTAGCCACTCAGTGTGGAGATAAAGGTGCAGATGTTGTTGGACCTAAAAAAAAACAAAAAAAAAAAAAAAGAAAAGAAAAAAAGATTTAAAGATTCCTTGGGAATTTCCACGTAGACAGCTATGTTATCAGCAACTGGGCAACATTTTATTTCTTCCTTTCAATTTGTACTTTTCATTTGTCTTTCTCTCCTAACTGTATTGGCTAGTATTTTCCAGTATATATATATATATATATATATATATATATATATATATATTTTTTTTTTTTTTTTACATTTTTTTATGTTTATTTATTTTTGAGAGAGAGAGACAGAGTCTGAGGGGGGTAGGGGCAAAGAGAGAGGGAGACACAGAATCCGGAGCAGGCTCCAGGCTCTGAGCTGTCAGCAGAGAGCCAGATGTGGGGCTCAAATTCATGGACCGCAAGATCATGACTTGAGCTGAAGTCAGAAGCTCAACCAACTGTGCCACCCAGGTGACCCTCTTGTTTCCACTTTTAAAGAGGAAACATTCAATTGTTCACCAATAAGTGTGCTGTTAGCTATAGGGTTTTTTCCTAGACATTTTTTTAAAAATTTGGTTAGTTCCCTTTATTCTTAAATTCCCAGGAGTTTTTATCATGAACGAGTGTTGGATTTTGTCAAATGCTTTCTCTGCATCTATTAATATGATCAATCATTTTCTTCTTTGGTGTGTTGATACAGCTTATTACATGGATTGATTTTCAAATGTTGAATACCCAGAATACATCTCACGTGGTCTTGGTTGTAATTCTGTTTATGCATTGTCGGATCTGATGTGCTAGAACTGCGTCGAGGATTTTTGTGCTTAAGTTCATGAGTGATATGGGTCTGCAGTTTTTTTTCTGGTGTGTGATGTTTTCGTCTAGTTTTGCTATCACATTTTTGCGTGAGCATAAGTCTCCAATGTGTTGGGAAGTGTTTTCTTCAGTTCTAATTTCTGAAAGTCATTGTGTAAGCTTATTAATTCTTTTTAAAACATGTTTGGTAATATTCTTCAGGAAAACCATTTGCACCTAGAGATTTCTTTTTTGAGGAGGTTTTAAATTGTGAATTCAATTTTGTAATGCTCATCAGATTACTCAGATTCTATGTCATGAGTTTGGTAGCTTGCAGTTTTCAGAGAATAAGGCTTTCTTCTAAAATTGATGAATTCATGAATCTGAAGGGCTCGTAATATTTTGTTGTTGTTGTTCTTTTAACATATGTAGGATCGGTAATGATGCCCTATGTTTCATTCCTAATATTGGGGATATGTGTCTCCTGTCCTGCATTCTCATCAGTTCATTTAAAAAAAATTTTTTAAATGTTTATTTATTTTTGAGAGAGAGACAGAGCATGAACGGGGGAGGGCCAGAGAGAGAGGGAGACACAGAATTGGAAGCAGGCTCCAGTTGAGCTGTCAGCACATAGCCCGATGTGGGGCTCAAATTCACGGACTGTGAGATCATGACCTGAGCCGAAGTGGGATGCTCAACCGACTGAGCCACTCAGGCGCCCCTCATCAGTTCCTTTTTAATGGTGCGTTTTATGATTTTTATTGATCATTTTCAAATCATTAGCTTTTTGTTCAGTTGACTTTCTTTATTGTTTCCTGTCTTAAATTGTATTGGTTTCTGCCCTTCTCTTTATTGTTTCCTTACTTTTGCTTGCTCAAAGTTTATTTTATTCAGCTCTTGTCCTAGTTTTTTTTGAGGTGGAACCTACTGATTTGAGACTAAAAGTGCTATAAATTTCCCTCTCAGCACTGCTTTAGCTGCATCCCATCTATTTTGATATATTTTATTTTTATCTTTATAAGTTCTCTATATTTTTTAATTTACCTTGACACATCTTCTGAGATCCATTGATTACTTAGGGGCATATTACTAATTTTCAAGTATTTGAGACTTTCCTGTGGTATTTTTGTTATTGGTTTTTAACTTGATTCCATTATGATCAGAGCACTTAGTATGATATCAATTTCTCTCGTGGTAGCTGAGGCCCAGAATGTGGTCCATCTTGGTGACTATTCCAGGAGTGCTTGATAAAGAATGTGTACTCTGTTGTTGCTGTGGAGCATTTTATTACACAGTTACACCTCGCTGGCTCATCATGCTGTTCAGGTCTTCTGTGTCCTTGCAGATTTTATGTCTAATAGTTCTGTCGGTTGCTTGTGGGGAGTGGACGCTTTGAAGTCCCCAGATACAATTGTGGATTTGCCTCCTCCCATTCCAGGTCTACCCTGTTTGCTGCAAGTATTTTGAGGCTGGCTTGTTTGTTGTGGATACAACTGGGACCCTTATTTGTCCCTGGTGGGCTGACTCATTTATCATTATGTGCTGTGTTTGTCTCTCGTGATTGTTTTTTTCTATTTTTCTCTGGAGCCTACTTTATTTTGATATTAATTATTTGATTTCGTTGTTGTCAATGTTTGTATGGTTTTCCTTTTTCCATGCTTTCACTTTCAACATACCTGTAATGCTGAATTTGAAGTGAGTTTTTGGAAACAGCACATAATTGGGGTAGGTTTTATTAGTCTACTCTTCTAATCTCTGCATTTCTTTTTTTTAAAGTCTATTTATTTATTTTTAAAGGAAGTGCACATGAGAGCAGGGGAGGAGCAGAGAGACAGGGAGAGAGAGGGAGAGAAAGAGAAGAGTCCTAAGCAGGCTGTGCGTTGTCAGCACGGAGCCCAACGCAAGGCTCGATCTCACGAACCATGAGATCATGACCTGAGGCAAAATCAAGAGTCCGACGCTTCACTTACTGAGCCACTCAGGTGCCCCAATCTCTGCGTTTTCATTGGTATACTTACACCATTTACATTCAAGGTAATAATTGATATTTTAGGGTTAGTCTACCATTTTATTATTTTAGACTTTGTATATTTGTTGTTTCTCTTTTAGGGAATCACTTGACACTTTTTCAGGATTTCATCTCGGCTTATTTATAGTTTTTGGTGATACCACTTTGTATGTTTTCTCACTGGCCGCTCTGCCAGTATAGTATACGTGTGTGACTTCTCACACCACCTGACATCCAGTGAAGTGTGTAAGCCTCGTCTCCACGTAGTTCAATTTACCTTCCCATCCTTAAACATGATGGGGGAGTTCCTGGCATTTCCATAACTTCAGTATAACGAGTATGATGTCTAAGACAAGGGGTCAGAATTTGGCTGGAAAGAGACTCATGGGCCAGACCGGGTACCTACCCATATGTATACCTGCTAAGGAAGTCAAATGTTTGCATCAAGCTTTATGCTCTCTTGCTTTGTTCATTAGTTTTATCAAGGAGTGAAGCAGGGAAGATGCATGGAGTGTGTTTGACAGGTTACGGAAACAGAGTATGCAAGAGATAGTGAGAACTACTTATTTTGGATTTCGGAACTGAATCATGGACTTTTCATTCATGGCCAGTTGTATAATTTCACAGAAGTGCAAGACATTTCAAGATCCCACTTAGTGTTAAATGCACTGAGAAAAGCATGTGGAAAAGAACACTGCTTCACCCAAAGATACCGAACAGTGGCAAGAAACAAAAGATACATGTTTGTATCACGTTGACTACTTAAATCCTGTAGAGTAGAGCTATCTTCTCTCCCCATCGTTTCCTCAGGGGCTGGAGGAATGCACGTTGGTTCTGAAGCATCACATACTCCTCCGCTGCCCTGTTGAGCTGATTTCTGGCCTGACACACTGCTCTCCTTTCCTGCCCTCTCCTGAACGTTCCTTCCACATGACAAGGAAGGCAGACTCCTACCTTTGAGTGCTGGTAGAACATCTAAGAAAACCAAACAGCTTGTCTTTTTTCTTACCATCACCTTTTCTTATAATAACGTAAGGAGTTGCTGAAAAGAGATTTGGATTCTGTATGTATTTCCAAGAAGAGAACTTGAGATCACAAAAATGGAGAAATAGAGTGCATGTTGATGGAGAGGAGGATGCAGAACAATAATGATGGAGAATTTCCTGAAAACGTAATGGGTGCCATGTCGAAGACTGAGCCACTGGTTCATGTACCTTGTTAATTGCCTGGTATGCACACCATCTCTGGGCGAGTGTAAGAAAGCTGAATAGAGGGGCGCCTGGGGGGCTCAGCTGGGTAAGGGTCTGACTCTCAATCTCAGCTCAGGTCATGTTCTTGTGGTTTGTGAGATTGAGCCCGGCCCCTGGCAGCGTGGAGCCTGTTTGGGATTCTCTCCCTCTCTCTCTGTGCCACCCCCGGCATGTGTGCTCTCTCTCTCTCTCTCAAAAATAAATAAACATTAAAGAAGTCTGAATAGACACACAGTGTAGACTGACCCTCAGGGTTGCCTGCAGCCGTGCCCAGACCTGGGAAGGAGGGTCGGGGGTGGGGTGGGGTGGGCAGAGGCATGGGTGTGACGGCACTGGTGCCTCTGGATATGTTGTTTCTCCTCCCAGAGCTTCTCTTTAAAACTTCCGTTGCCTGTTTCACAGAATTGTACACGTTATTTCTCAGTTATGTGCATCTGCATTTGCATCTATCTGCATATTTTATATTTGAACTGTAAAATTGCCTATAGATGTGAATTTTAACATCACATAACAATAAAACAACACAGGATTAAGTACCAACATGGAATCGGCACATTTGGGGAGTAACAATGAGCTGGACTGTCAGAAGCCTGAGTGAATCTAGACCAGTTTTGTGATCTCAGGCAAATAACAAAAACACCCGGAACCATCAATTTCCTTGTTTGTAATATGAAGGGTTTGGATTATATGTTCCTTTCACTGCAGTGACTCTCTGAGTGGTGAAGGCTGTAAGTGGCACAGGAGTTCAAAGAAAAGGAAGTCAATAATGCGGGAATAATAGGAGGAAAAAGGGAACGTAAAATGCAGCGAGGATAATAGAAAAAAGAAAGGAAGTGCATTTGAACATGAAGAAGGGCCAAATCAGGCTGAAACACAGGCTATGTCCTGGGGTAGAAGGGGGTGCTCGGCTCCCGCACGGCTTCCCACGTCAGTGCTCACGAGAGCCCAAGCCAGAGCCGGAATCTTGCCCCCAGGGGAACGTGGAACGGTGGGCGGTCAGCGCTCGGCTGGGGTGACGGGCTTCACCGCCTAGAGCGGCGAGGGGCTCTGAGCCGACACCGGGGCCACAGGGAGAACAAGCAGGAGGAGGATTGCCAGCAGTTGTGACTCTCTTTTCACCGCAGCGTCCTCTCGGAGCAAAGAGCTGGGACGGTGAGGATTCTGCCTCCTCTGGGCCCAGCACCTGCTCGGACCCCCTCTTCCCTCCAGTCCCAGCCGCAGCCCCGGCACTGTCACCCCACCTGGCCCGGAGGTGGCCAGCTAGCATTCTTCATCCTGGAATATTTTGTTGGACATACATTCAGGCAATTGTTTCAGACTTTAAGAAACACGTCTTTCCCTTCCTAGTCTTTCAGAGAAGACAAAATAGGGGTGTTTTTTGTCCTAATTCGTTTTACAAAGCCAGCATAATCCTGACTGCCAAATCTGATAAGACACCCGCAGAAGGAATCCATAGACCAATTTCATTCTTGTACTGTAAAGATTAAACAGGGGAAAATACAAATCCAGGGGTAGATTAAGTAAAAAATACACTAAGATCCGTTTTTATTTCAGGAACACAAGGGTTTTTTAACATTGAAGAAATTGATCAATGTGATTTTTATATCAAAAGTTTGGATTTAAAAACCTGTGGCCATCTCCACGTAAGTTAATAAAATTCAACACCCTGTTCACGCTAAGCTAGGAACAGAGGGATACGTAGGGACAAAAAGATACTGGAGACAGAAGGCATCATTTTTACAAAACCTAAGTAATCCTTAATGGTAAAATCTTCACCCGATTTACACACTGGTGGAAATAGTGAAGACCACATTTCCATGGGGGAGGGACTTCCAACCTGGGCACTTAACTTTTGGTTTGGGCAACCTCGTGTAGTTGGGGGTCATTCTGTACATGGCAGGATGTTGAACAGTACCCCTACCCCACCCATGACCATCAAAAACACCTCCGGGGCGCCTGGGCAGCTCAGGTCACAATCTCACCATTCATGAGTTCGAGGCCCACGTCGGGCTCTGTGCTGACAGCTCAGAGCCTGAAGCTACTTCGGATTCTGTGTCTCCCTCTCTCTCTGCCCTTCCCCTGCTCGTGCTTTCTCTCAAAAGTAAATAAACATTAAAAAAAATGTCTCCAGACACTGCCAGGTATCCCCTGGGGACAATATTGTCCCCTCCCCTCCCCTCTCCCCCCCACTGAGAATTTGCCCTGAGGGGCAACTTGAAAGAGACCTTAACAAATCTAGAGCATCAATGACACACAGGAATCTGGAGCATGAAATGCATCTAGTGTGACTGGGAACTCGAGTTCAGCATTATTTAATCTTAATTAATTTAGACTGAAGTGACCCAACGTAGCTAATGTATATGATCAGAAAACTCAGATTTGTGACAGTTGACCCAGTTACCACTTCAGAGGTTTGACAAAGATGCGTGGGGTAATTTTTATTAATAGAACAATCAAAATGATACTAGCACAGCAGTGGGATCTAGCACTTTTCTCATTGTGGCTTTGCTACAAATACATGCATTTTGAGGGTTTTCTGGGGAACAGAGGCATTTGTGAGCTATGATGCCTGACTTGATTCTCTTTGGTTTCTCAGGTAGAAGTGACACCACGAGGCAGGGTCTACCACTTGGGAAAAGTCACGATGGACTTTTCTTGGGATTACCTGTTTACACTGGTTTTAAAGACCTCCCACTACGACACCCCTTTGTTCAAAATATCAAACATCCAATGCATAAATACTATTGTGTACTTAAAAAAAATTTTAATGTGTATTTATTTTTGAGAGAGAGAGAGAGAAGGGGTGTGGACGGGCAGAGAGAGAGGGAGACACAGAATCCGAAGCAGGCTCCAGGCTCGGAGCTGTCAGCAGAGACAGCTTGAACCCATGTGGCTTGAACCCACGAACCACAAGATCGTGACCTGAGCCAAAGTTGGATGCTTAACTGACCGAGCCACCCAGGCACCCCTGCAATTGTATATTTTTAAAGGGCTCCTGTGAACTCAAGGTGCTTCACGTTATTCTGGATGAACCAAAGCCCCTGAGGACTGGTGGGAGAAGAGCCGTGAAGATGTGAGGAGAAACGATCACCTCCCCTTCCCTGCTCTCCTGGGAAGCACCCCTGTCGTTCCACGGCAGACGTAATTGAACACCACTCACACGTAACAAACAACTTACTACTCAGGTGATATTTCCTGGGAGAGTTCACGAGCCTACCTGCAGAGTTTGGAGAACAGCCCAATTCTGAGATTCTTCTTAGACTGTATTTCCCAAGTGCATGTCACTCTGGAGCCATTCTGTCTTCTGCAAGAAGTGCGAAACACTGCCATCCCGAGGCGCTCTCGGGTCACAGAAGACTAGATGGTCAAGGAGATTGGACGGGCATCCCGTCTTCCACGTCCACTAGCTGGAGCCCCACGAGCTCTGCCCCAGGGAGCAGGACGACCCACCACTGGAGGGACTGTGACCTTTGAGGGTCCACCTTATAGGTCTCCAGTTCTTCTTCCATTTGGGTGTACTGAACCACCTTTAATAAAGACTCTAAGGTGTGTTTACTTTTCTTGTCTCTTGCTCAAAGAGCAAGTTCTCTCCTGTTCACTGGCCATTCACAGCACTTCCCATGCCTTCTCCTTAAGAATTTCTCCTTTTCCTTTACACTCCTTTATTTTGTTTTGGCAAGAGTTTTCTTCAGAGCATTGCTTTATTTTGAGGGATCTTTCATATTTATTTTTGCTGTGTCTTAGGTAATCGTATAAATTTTTTTCTTGGTTTTCTGTTTAGACTTATGCTTCCTTTTTGAAAAGCTATATCTAAATGAACAAAGGAGTAAGGAGAGTAATTCAGCTGAGCACTGATGGCCTCAGTGAGGTTTTCAAGAAGAGAAGGAACTGAGGCGGCCTGACCACACGTCACTGGTCTTCCTGAGCTCCGAGGGAAGAGGGACACAGGGATAAGAAACAAAATGCACTCTCACCAGGGAAACCCTACCCTGGACCAGAATCAGTCGTTTGTTGTTCATTCATTTATTCAACACATGTTCTATGCTCAATGTAAAGAGAATGGAAGGGATTGGTCCCTCACGGACCTCACGCTGGCCAGTCACGTGCAAAGTGATTGATCTTACCTCTGAAAAACCAAAGTTGCTATTTCAGCCATTTAAATATGGAAACCAAATGCTGTTCTTATGAGACATCATTTGGGTAGTCCAAAACCTGTAACTCACTTACTCACCCAGGTGGGAAGCATTTTTCAAAGTCAATTTTTACACGTATTTGAGAAAAATGAGTGATTTGGGAGGTTAAAAATGAAATAATCTATCTAATTGGTAATATCTTTAGGTGATGGAAGAAAACCGAGCAATATGTCTTCCGGGGTTTAACCATATTGCTTACCCATCTTAAAAATGTACCGATCCAACATTGAGTGTTTGTGTGAACATGCAGTTGTGCGGGGTTTGGGGCTTGTTTGATTTTTTCTATGTCATTTCACACTCCTGACTATTCAAACGGATTCCTTTTTCCGCCTTACTTGGAAACGGAGTATTCTCATGTCATACTTCCGGGGATTGTGGTGGGAGTCCTCATTTCACTTCTGTATTGGGCACAATACTAATACAGGTCAGAATTCGCTATTACACTGACGTTTGGTCTCGTGTTCATGCACAGAAAGTTGCACACCAATAGCACCGTCGAGAAAGGCGAAGAAGAGACACTCACGGGACAGACAACAGGCAGGTTTGGGTTGCTGCTGTTGATTCTAAACCAGTTGTACGCGCAGTGGTTCTTTTTAACTGAAAGATGATCTTGCATCGCATATGTAACAGGTATTATTGTTTTCACTCTACTTGTCAAGAAACGGAAATCAGGGAGCTTAAATGATCTGCCTGTTATCCAAGAGACTCAAAGATACCAGGAGAAACACAAAGACAGGGTAGACGTGTCTTGAAGGCAATCTCTTGGGTGTTCCGCGTGCTCCCCGACTCACCCTCACGGCACCTGACGACGTGGGTGTGACCGTCCCCGGTTTTGCAGTCGAGTCCTCGAGACCTAAACCGGGGCTGAGGCAGGGTGTCGGGGGACACCCGTTCCTGGGTTTCGGGTTGCGATTTAGTCTGCTGGCCTTCCACATTTCCTGCTTCGCCTTCATGACGGACCGTTGCTGATGTGAGTCTTGTGATTATTCTTAGCGCTGCTCTTGCCGGGGGTCTTGGAGTTTATAGTTCTCGAAAATAAGAGCACGTGCTGAGAAAACAGAAACCCATTGTAGGTGCTAATGGGTAGAACTTCAGATTGAAACTCCCTGTCACGCTGGCTAAGCATGAACTGCAGAAAACGTACGCAGAAACACACGACCGTCACAGAAGATGGGAGAAATCAAATGTGAGAGTGGTAATGTTGTTTTCTTCACCACCCCACTCCTTAATCTGTGGAGGTAATCACTCAACACTGTTAAGACAGCTGAATCACATTACCAACCTGCTCGAATCCGCCTGGCATGGTAACTGTCTCCCCGGCTTGTGCTCCCCGTGAGGCGCTGCTCCTCTCTTCAGGGTTATTGACATGTGTTTTTTAGATTCTGGGATGTTTTATTGACTTCATAATTATTCTGTGTGTGTGGTTAGTTTACTTTATATCTATGTGTAAGCTTATTTTATGCTCTTTAAAATGTAATAAAACTAAATTATATATGATTCTCCAAGAGGAGGGAAGGTCTTACAGAAGAGAGAAGAATTCTGACTTTAACCATCTGAGTCATTCACTCGAAGATGGTGCGTCCCCTTGGCGTGCTGCACCCGAGAGGGAGCTACGCATGTAGCAGAAAACCGCACCATCAGAAAGGTTTATGGACCGGCGGGTACGTCAGGAGCACGGACAAGCGGTGTGTAACTGGGGGCAGGGCTGGAAACAGGTACAGAAAGAACAGCACAGGGACTGAGGGGCCACAACATCGTTTTCTGGTTTCAGATTCATAGAGTTCTCATGTAGGCAATATTCAACGAGATTTTGGCAGATATATACAGTTTGGAGAAGCAGAAAAAGAGAAGGAATATTCTCCAAGGAGGGGATAAAAGGAGAAAGGAAATTTTTGAGGGGGAAACAGCGCTATGTGCATGGAGAAATGAGGATCCAGAGCTAGAGACCCCAGTGGACGTGGAGCTTGGCTCACATCTCTTGGAGTCAGAAACACCTGCTTTAGATGCTTATTCTGCTGCGTGGGGACTGGCCAACCTCCAGCCCTAACAAAACTTCAGTTTCCTGGTCCGTAAGATGGGGTTAAGACCAGCTCTGTTTTCAGGGCGTCTGAGAGAGTCAGAGATCTTCGCGCACTTGCAGTGTTCCGCGGGCGGTCGTTGAGTGTGAACGGTGTCTTATCACGGATGGAAACTCCATGCACGCAGACGGTCGTTGGTGGTCGCCAAGGGCAGGTGTGGAGAGGAGGCTGGGTGCACGTGACACAGTGGAGACGAGGGGTCGCAGAAGGGATCGCGGACTGGGAAGCCCGGGACAGAGCGGGCTGCTTCAGGCAGGGACGCAGAGAAGTCTCAGGGTGACACTCAGGAATGTCACCTGGGGGCAGGGGTGCGCTGGGAAGTTGGTTAGACCTTGCGTTCCGAAATGGCTTTTCTGAGTGAAGGTTGTTTTTACAGAAACAGGAGAAGGAAAGCAAATCCCAAAAGTGAAGTGGGGGGTCGGTGGAGGGGAGGGGGCGTCCAAGAGACGTGGTGCTTGAGAGTCTTGGCAAGTTAGTAGCACAGAAACCGAGAAGGAAAATGTTCCCGACGCAGGGTCGCTGCACGGAGCCGGGTGCAGCGTGGCCGTCGTGGTGGCTGGCGTGGGATCAGGGCAGGAGGTGAGAACGGGAGGAAACGGAGGAAGGAATGGACACGTGGAGTCCCCGGCCGGGCGGAGAGGAAGGACACAGAAGAGGGGCGGCTGTGGGAAGGAGGAACCCAGAGCCCAGGCGGACGGCAGTTGGAAGGAGGGGGTATCTGATTCCCCGGTGGGGTCGGGAGATGGTTTCCACATCAGACCGCCTGCCCTCCTGGCCTTGGACACAGCGCTCCGCCTCTCACACGCACTGGTGTCTCTGGACTGAAATGTCGAAAGCGCTTTCCATGTTAACGCGTTGTATGTCTCTGTGGACGGGCCTCTCTTTGCAGAACCCTGGGTGACACAAGGACTTTTTATACCAGTGTCGTTTTGAATTGGACTTAATGATGCCACTTAATCAGCATCACCCTGATTTGGAGGGGTTTGCATTTCAGAATGTAGGACTCAGGTTTTCAAATGAAGCTGCTATTTACAATTCAAAATAATATTAGAGAAGGCAGCGAAAGGCTGGCAGCAACTTCTTGACCTTTCCCTGATCTGTCCCCCAGGACGTGCTTCTCCTGGTTGAGGGTGATGTCTACAGACACTGGGGGATGCCTCCCTCCTCCCGGCTGCCTGCAGAGCCTCTGGGTGCCCCCGTGCTACCCACCCTCCAAGGGGGGGCCCCTGCGCGCTGGCAGGAGGGTGCCGAGCAGCGCGTCTGGAAGCGGGCATCCATCCAGGGAGGCTCCATCCTGCTGTTACCCCATCTTGGCAACAAGACCAAAGCGTGTGCTGCTCGAGTCACGCCCCGAGGGCACGAGGTTGGAGGGGTAACAGGGAGGTGATGTAGGGAGGTGATGTAGGGGGTTGCGGCCAGGGCAGAGGGGCTGTCCCCAAGGGGACTGCGGCCAGACCAGCCTTCTGGTGCATCGGGACGGCGAGCACCCAGGGAGCCACGATCCCTTCTGGGTGAGAAAACGCCACTCGGCCGACAGCAGGTGGTATTTGACTGTTCTTTCAGAAATTCCCGTAACTGAACGCTTTCATTAGGGAGGATTTAAGGATCCGTAAAGTAGAAAAAGTGAGCAATTCTCCTACTCAAACATGCCAACTGCTAACATCTCACTGCATATGCCTCCAGGCATTTCTGAGCAGAGTTTTGGAATGTTTACGTAATTATAATCCTGCCATATTAATACTTTCACGTGCCTGTTTGTTCTTACGAGACGCACCACTTCCTGCACCATCGGAGCCTTAACACGTTTCGCGGAGGTTCCCGGCAGAGGATGATCTCTCACCATGAATGAAGACAGTCCTTACCGCGCCGGCCAAGGCCAGGACTGTGCCGCAGAAAGGCGGTGGGGGGAGTCGGGGCATGAGCTGAGGGCCGTGAGGTTGTCACAAACTTCCAAAGGACAAGACCTGACAGTAGGCAGATTGACACTGGCTCTTGTACATTCAACCAAAGTCCACTAAATACGAGTTGATCTGAAAAACCGGAAAGTACTCAAAGTCAAGAGCAACTTTGTTTGGGTTTAAATTTAGATTGTGCGGGGGTAGGTGGGCCAGCAGGAGAAGCCGCTGCGAACATCCAATGCAGAAAGCGAAGCCGGTGCTGGTGTTCTGGAGGCATCTGTTGTTAGGTAAGCAGGACTGATCCAAACGCCCAGTAACTAAATCGACGGGTCTGACGATGGAACCGACGTGTGCACGGAACAACAAATCAAAGCCCAGTGCAGGGCTGAAATTCCACACCAGACCCACAGGAGACTCTCTGGAGGTTCCTGCCGAAACCAGGCTCAATCGGAATGCTGTCTTCCTACTGGATTGCACCAGCACGTCCACGAAGGTGAGAGTATCGCGTGTCCTGGGGATCTTCCTTTCTGACTGCCCAAACATGGTACCTGTGAGGAACGGTGATTCCCAGGAGGTTCCCTACAGAGCCCGCCCAGGGGATCTGCCAGGGTCAGCTGCCCATACCAGGTACATAGATGTATTCCGAGCTGCCCCTGGGCTTGTGCCCACGGAGGCTAAGGGCGCCGCCCGCTGGACAGCCAGGTCTATCCCCACTCCAGACAAAGCCTCACCAGGGGCCCCCGGGTTATTCTCACTCAGATTAGCTGGCAGCATTTGGGGCTCCCGTCGTGTCCTCGGGTTCAGCGTTGCTATGAAAGGACCCGCGTCGCTCAGGAGCGTGAGATTCATAAGGCGCCCGTGCCATTGCAGCAAAAGGAGGCGGGTAGGACCAGCCCCCGGGAGAGGCCCTGGGGCGGATCTGGGACTAAGAGGCTTCTGTCGTCCCCAAGGAAAGGCTGCCGTCCTGGCAACATGCTTGGCTCTACGCTCAGAGTCACCAACCCAGGGAACAGTCTGGACTGCTGTCCACAGTGTTTACTGGGGTCTCAGCAGGTAGCCATGGCTGCCTGGCGTCTTGCCCACTTGCCCTGTCCCTCCGAGAAGGTGGGGCTGCCCTCACCTGGCATGAAAATCCCCATCCTCACCCTAGGGTTGTGCTTTCTTGTGGAATGAGCCCCATGTGGGTCACCTTATTAGCCTCAAGCCAGGTGTGCCATGAGTTACAAAGACTGCCTATTACTCCAGAAATTCCGAGAATGTAGAGGTCGCCCACCGGGAGCCACGACCACGGCCGCAGCTCTCTTTGGGTAAAGTTAGTTCACTACACAGTTACTGAACTCGGTCTGGCACCCACTGAATTTAAGAAGAGGTGATACATTCATTATTGTTTTTAATTTTTAAGTTTATTTATGTATTTTGAGAGAGAGAGAGAGAGAGAGAGAGAGAGGGCACATTTGGGGAGGGGCAGAGAGAGAGAGAATCCCAAGCAGACTCCACACTGTCAGTGCAGAGCCCAACTCGGGGCTTCAACTCACGAACCATGAGATCATAACCTGAGTGGAAACCAGGAGTCAGATGCTTAATCAACTGAGTTACCCAGATATCCCGAGAACAGGTGATATATTTATTTATTTATATATTTTTAAACTTATTTATTTATTTTGAGAGAGAGAGAGAGAAAGAGAGAGAGCGTGGGAGGGTCAGAGAGAGAGGGAGAGAGAGAATCCCAAGCAGGCTCCACGCTGTCAGCACCGAGCCTGACGCGGGGCTCTGACACACCAACTGTGAGATCACGACCTGAGCCGAAATCAAGAAGAGTCGGACTCTTAACCGAACCGAGCTACCCGGGTGCCACGAGAACAGGTGATATATTTAAAGAGGAGTTTTCGCTGGAATCAGCCAGCGGCCAGAGCCAGGGCACCTGCCATGCCTGGTCTAGCTACGAGCCCTTGAACCGAACGTGAGCCCCACAGAAGCTAAAAGAAGGTCCTGAGGGAGGAGCACGGGGCCCGTGCGTGAGCTCTCGGCAGCCTGCCCCTGCACGCGTGCACTCCAGGCACAGCTTGAACAAATAGGGAGGTGATTTGGACTCTGGAAGTATGTGAGTGAAGGCGACTGTAAATGTAAAACAGTGGTCTCACAGACCCATACATTTCCATTATCTCACTGTCCGTATCGACTCGCGCTAACCAGATATGTAACAAAGGGGGCACAGAGGAAGAATTTATTAAGGGCTCTGGGCGCTACAACCCTATCAGCGGAGGTTCCTCTGATCCTTGTCCTGATCTTGCGTTAACAAACCCAAGAAAAGACACCCACAAAAGAGCATCCACGTCACGGCCAAAAACGAAGCCCCCGAGACGGGCCCTCTGCCTGGGCACAGGCCGAGAAGCCCCCCTGGCCGCCCGGAGCATCAGGAGACCGCAGTGCGGGGCCGGTGGGCGAACGCGCAGAACTGAAGCAGGCTCCACGAAGTGCGGACACAACAATAAGTAACTTTTGAGCACAATTTAAAACAATCAAAATTTATGCAAACAATCGATGATGCAAACCACCCACGCGGCGAGTGGAGCCGGGATCAGTAGCAGCATCCCGTGGAGCCACATTGGCTGAAGGAAATCAGTAACAGCGATCGCGCCTTTTGATACTTGGTTGATGGATTTTTTACTCGAATTCTTACTTATTAAGAAACATCGCGCTGAATCTTTAGTTAGCCCGATTGCTGGGATTTCGGACGTCCTTTAAGGGCCGTGCCCGAGGTGAGCCTGCCTCCCGCCTCAGAGGTCACAGACGGTGACGGAGAGTGCGCGTCTATAGCCCGAAGTCATCTATCCGAGGATGTTTACTGAGCACCTACTGTGAGCTCAGTCGATCCCCAGCCCCCTCCAGGAGTCTGGAGTCTAGCGGGGGACGGGGACGGCAGTGCAGAAGCCTCGGGGCCGCGGGCAGGGGACAGAGGGCCCCCTCTGCCTCCACGGAAAAGGCTGAGATCTAGAGGCTGCGGGAGGCAGCAGGAGTGCAGGGGGAGGAGGGGGGAGAGTTGCCGGCAGAGGACCCGGGTCTGCGTAAGGCTGGAGCCGATGACGAACTTGACCTGGGCTGATGTGACAGGTGGAGGGCCAGGCAGCTCACCTTCCACATGCGTCTCAGAACTGGGCCCCGAGGTTGTGGACACGGGTGGGGTGGGCCCAGACGCGTATTTGAGCAGGAAGAGGCGTGAATCCAAGGGCCGGTGTGGCCGCTCACAGGTCAGTTAACGAAGCAGCAAGACGGCCAACCGAGGGGCCTGAGGAGCAGGCAGTGTGGCCTTTGTACATTCGGGAGGCCAACACCCCCTGGAATGTGTTGGCCTTTCTGTCTTGGTCCGAGTGTTTCTAGGAGCAGCCGAAACTCACCACCAGCGCTCTCCCAGGGTTGTGCCATCTGCACTTGGAGTCAGGACACAGCCAGTGCCCGCCGCCCGACAGCTGGGGCGTCGCCAGGCAGCCCTGTGGGCGCTCATGTCCTGTCCCCGTGAGCCCACGCCCCTTCTGCGTCACACGTGACGTCACTATTGTATCGAGATCCCCCGGAGGATGTGTACCAGTGCGTGGGTAGCAGGCGTGGTCTGGTCTGTGGGAAAGTTACAGAGTGAAAACTCACGTTATGTGGTCTTTTATGATATGAAACAGGCATCTCTTTTCCCTGTTCTTGTCCTGCCTTTTCTTCTTTGCCATCTGTTGCGTCAAAGTTCCTGCTCTGATCCCTGTTTCTCTCGTTCCTTCCTTTCAGTAGCTGGGTTTCGAGCTCCCAAGTGCACCAGCGAACCCTGTTTTGGTCGCCCCACACGTCGAATGTCTCTTGGGTCTTTCCCTGAGTGTCCCCCTTGGGAAGCATGACGATGTGGCGTGGAGCACGCGATGGGGGCCTCAGGAAAGGCAGAGCCAATGAAGGCGGTGGGGGGTGGGGAGAGGACGCCGCGTGTCGAGGCCACAGCCCCAGCTGTTGGCCCCAACGTGGGTGGGGGCTGTGGGCAGCGGTATGTGCACGTGTTTGGACTCACCCATCGGCTCACCCTGAGCAAAGAGGTCACCCTCGAGACGGGGTGGGCCTCATCCAATCAGGTGATCAGGTCTGTCAGAGCAAAGACTGAGGTTTTCCGGGGGAGAAGGGGCCTCCTGAAGCCCACATCTCCGGTCCGAGTTCCAGCTGCATGGCCTGTCCTACAGACCTGTGGGTTCCCACTACCACATGAGCCAATTAGCTACATGTTTAGACACGTTGTATACGTGTGTTCCATATGCTCCACAAATTCAGGAGAAACAGACCCGATAGATGGATCGCACGTGTGTCTATACGTACGATGCGTATATATTAATGGTACAGCTGGACTCTTGCCCAGACTGCTTAAGGGATAACACAAGGCAACACATTTTTGCCTGAAGGTAGGATGTTGCTGTAAACTATACCTAAGAACAGAGAAGTGTATTAGGAGCCCGACAGTGGGCGAGGCTGGAAGCAGGGGTCCACAAAGGAAAAAGCTACACGTGTTGAGCAGATGGACAGATGGACCGAAGACTCGCGAGCTGTGAGCCTCACAGGTCGTTGGCGGAAATCTAGATGGCAGTTCGCTGTCAGTGAGGGCCGGGGAGACGCCAGGGCGCCTACCCCAGCATTGCAGGAAGGAGGGCCTCGTTACAGAGGCCACAACCTGGGTGGGGCCGTGCCTGTGGTTGCACGGCAAGAACTTGTGAGCCGTGAAATCATTTATCTGAAGCGGCTGCCGGCAAAGTGTTGAGGGCGTAGCCTCGTGTCTGCCTGGTGCTCGTAGACCAAAGCAGGAAGGCGGGGGGGGGGGGGGGGGGGGTGGAAACTGGGAGAAAAACCATGACATGAGAGGGACTAAGTCTGGATCATTTGGGAGGTTCTCAGTCCATCCAGATCGCAAAATACACCAACATTAAGAGATCCGCTGGCAGGGATCTTTGCTCCGGGGGAAAAACGGAGGGTGTGGCTGTTCCGTCTCTCACTAGTACCTGGGAAGGACCCGAGGGTCAGAGTGATGGGTCACGAGACGCACACGAGGCTCTCTGAGGAGATTAAGGTCTGGCGGAGGGATGCCTCCGTGAAGCCCGAGAGCATCCCAGACCCGCTGGCAGTGACCCCGCGCCCCCCGGCCGGAGCGGACTCTGCGGCACGCACGCGTGGTCCCCGCGGTTCTCAGGGGCTTCACGTCACCAGAACACGGCCAGATGGGTCCGAGAGGAAAAGGGGGATCGCCGAGGGAAAGAGGGCTGTCAGATCCCCAAACGTGGACGGGCGGGAAACGGACTAATGACAACACTCAGCGGAGAGTAAACGCTATCCTTCAAGACAAAAGAAAGATGGTTCAGGGGCAGAGCCGTGAGCCACAGAGGATTGACCTCACGCCTTGAAACCCAAGGGGCTTCCCCATTTTGAAACTGCTTGGGACCAGTGACTCCTTTTTCCTCCCCTTTTCTCCCTGTCCGGCCGAAAGGTCTGTAGCTGGTACCCAGGACTTCTCACCTCACTGTAGTTTGAGGGCAGATACCGGGCGTTCTAGCTCCACGGGGCCACAGAGGAGGAGGGCTTTTGCCCTGGGGGGGACCATTCTCGGATTCCCACCCCTACCTGGTTTAATGATGAGTAATGAAAAGTCACACAATTTTAGGAGAAGATGATGCAACATATGGTCAAGGGCTGGCATTTCTGCTCAACAGACAAAGCACTGTACTTAAATACACAGCTATGTTATTTATTTATAGGTAGTAGTTGCCTCCATGACTTTTAAAGGCCAATATAAATGCAAATCCCACATGACAATCTTAATGAAGTTTCATTTTCTTTTCAGAATAAAAATGAGGTTCATGATAATTCTTCCCATAAAAGATTGTATCATAATCCCACATTTTACTAAATTATTCTTATCACCAATTAGCAGAAAGTCATTTACATATAAATTTTAGACTAGTGTGGTCTCCAAGGGGTTTCGGGAGGTTCAGTGAATTTAGCAATACTATCCCATTTCATAGAAAAGAAAATACCGGGAGGGCAGACGAGCTCGCCTCAGGAAACAGGCCAGGCCGTGACCGGGGCGGGAGCGAACGGCAGTCTGCTGACCGATCTGGTCTTGAGGCTCAGCCATTGCCATGTTTTTTCCCTCATGACCTTGAGGGACCTCGTGACGGACGGCCCCACCCCATCCACACCCCCAGGGGAACTGGTGCGGACGCGATGGACAATTTCATCACGCCGAACATCTCCATTAGGTACAAAGGCAATAAAACTCTGGAGTTATTATATTATACTGTATCCACAAATGGCATAATTACAAACCGGTCCCGAATTTGAGAATTCCAGAGGGTTCAAAGAGGTCAAATGTTTAATTGAAATGGAATATTTAAGCTAAATTGCTAGTGTACTGACTCAATATTATTGAAGTACTAATAAATACATTACAAGACTGTTAAGAAAAGTGCTTCCTGCTGAAGAATGATCATCCCAAGACCAACATCAGCTCACTTTGTAATACGCAGCGAATGTTGTTTTCAAGCTAATTAAATGCCATGCATTTTTGATAGCACTTAACAATATGTGGTTAATTATTATTATGCAGGATCTGTTCTATAGCATTAATTATGATGAACTCATTTGGCTTTTATAAGAACAGGAAATGCGTGAGTTTGGGGAGGTACAGTGCTTTGTGGCGTTTTATTGTCACTGAGATTTAAATTAATACGCTTTAGGACTTTGCATGAAAAACAAAGAGTTTTCTAAACAAGTTCTAACATTAAGACAGAAAATACAGTCAAGGGAAGAATCTTTATGGGCTTGACATCTTGATAAAATGACCAAGCTTGTTCTGTATGAAAAAGCGGCATCTCTACGCACGTCCCTGTGAGAGGAGGAGCTCGGGATGTTGCTTTGGAGACTTCTGGTCCCGAACCTGTGCTCCTGGGAACCACGTACCGCGTCACTGCCCGGTGGCTCCTCTCCTGGAGCCACCTGAGAGCTTCCTCCCTTTCGGGGTGCTTCTCGGACCTGGGGCAAGCCTGCCTCCCCTGAGGAGGTGTTAGGACACACCGGGTGGGGACCCGCCCCCACCCCCACCCCCACCCCCACCCCCACCCCCACCCCCACCCCCACCCCCGAGGGCTCTGCAGTGGGGTCTGGACAACTGTCGTTTTCAAAGTGGCCGAGTACCGTGGCTGCGGCTTGGCCGCGAGCGGGCCCTGGGTCTCTTTCGGGCGGGGGAGGTGACAGCGGTTGTGCACGGCTGTACTTGTACTAAAAATCATTGAATCGTGCACTTAAAATGACCGCTCCTGATGGCGTGTGGCTTGCCTGTTGGTACAGGAGTGTCGAGGAGAAGCGGGTGGAGAAGCTCGGCCCTCCAGCAGGCGGTCCTCTGGTCCCCACAGCCCTCCAGGCCGGACGGGAGGGGGCTGCCTCACACACAGGACAGTGAAGGGCGTCGGGCTCGGGGGCTCTAGGCCCAGCGGCCGTGCCGGTGAGAACGGGCTGCAGCTGGAAAGGCCACGCGATTTTACCCCAGCCTTGTTCGCGTATCTTTCTGTAAGACGCCTTTTGTCCATACAGTGCGTGTACGCAGGTAAAGGTTAGTGGGCGCCCGGGGGGCTCGGTCGGTTGGGCGTCCGACTTCGGCTCAGGTGGTGATCTCACGGTTCGTGAGTTCCAGACCCGCGTCGGGCTCTGTGCCGACAGCTCGGAGCCCTGCTGGATCCTGTGTCTCCCTCTGTCTCTGCCCCTCCCCTGCTCACGCTCTGTCTCTCTGTCTCTGTCTCTGTCAAAAATAAACAAACATTAAAAAAAATTAAGAAAAAAAAAGGTTAGCTATTTGCCACAATATAGCTTCGTCGTTTCACCCAAATGCAGCTTAGAGGTTGGGCAGGAACTATGTCAAGCTGGACTGGGGTAAGCCAGTCCTGTGGGGCTGGTGTGGACAGATGCTGCCTTTGACGTGGCTGCAACCCTGGGTCTAACAGGAGTCACATCTCTGAAGGGCACGTGGCCTTATTAGAGGCACGCGCCTTGAATAGCTCACGGAAGGCAGGCGTCCTGGCCAACGCCACACTCTCTGTGTCTCAGGGCAGGTAATGCCCGCTCCGGCCTCAGGGTTTGGGGGCTGCGAGGCAGCCTTGTGGCCGGAGGGATTTTTATGGGACAGAGAGGGTGCTTAAGGTCTGAGGGCCACTTTTTAATGTCCTAACTAGTAAATTGAGTGTAATAAATTATGTTGATGAAAGGATGCTGTCATATCTTGGGAGGGTATTTAATTCGGAGGAAGGCTCGATTTAACTAAAAATACAGTGTCCCGTGTGGACTTTGGTCTGCGGCTGCCTGAGGGCCGAGGTGTCCGCGGTAGCCGGCTGGCTCCTGCCGTCGGGCAGCCTGGGGACCCCGCCCTGTGCACCTGCAGGTGCCAGACGAGCAGTCGGACTCGAGCAGGACAGCAGCGATGCCACACTCGGCTTGTGTGTGCGTCTTCTTTTCCACAGCTCTTGTCGCTCGCTCTTCAGACGACCCTCCGAGGATTTCCGGGCAAGTCCTTTTTGCTCCGTTTTACTGATGAGATACAACACTGGGTATTTGGTGACAAGTGGCAGGATCGGGCGCAGGGCAGCGGCTGGGAGAGAGAGCAGGGCACGGGTGGGTGGAGGTGCCGGGTGGGATGGCTCACGTTCTCGTCTCCCGCGGGGAAGGACACTCTGGATGAACGCTACGGCACATCTGCCGACATTTCCCGTCCCGGCCATGGGCTCTCTGCACATTCCAGCTTGCCGTCACTAAGCTCGAAATTTTATTTCCTGTTCCTCGAGTTTACATATTTCTGTGTTCTTCTAAGGAGGATTAACCGGGAGGAGGAAGACAAAGGGCACAGGGCAAAGGACGGGCATCACGCACGGCACGTGGTCCAGTGACAACGGTCGACCTTTGGGCCCATCCGCCTGGACAGACCCGAGTCTGCCGGTTACGGGTCATGTGACTTTACGAAGTCCCCAGCCTCTCTGAGCTTAAGTTTTGCATCTGGGAGGTGGGTCTGTTACTGCCACATCGCATTTTGGTGAGGGTTAAATATAGTTAGATGTAAACGCTTGGCGAAGAGGGAGGAGGGCTGCTATGAGCCCCTGCGTGCCCGGCCCCGTGTAGGTGCCGGACGTGCCCACCTGCCCTCACTCTGTTTCTTGTTTTCCTCCAAGCACACGCAGGAGAGTAACAGACATCCTGGTCGACTTGGTTAACGTAGCCGGAGGCAGGGGTTCTCCGTGCTGCGTAATCTGCCCTTGCTTTGGGTTAGGTCCCCACGTCCAGGCAGAGGTGCTCCAGCGAGACGTGGGGAGTCCCGAAGGCTGGTGTGTGAGCGGAGGCGTCGCCCGATGGCTCGGGGACGTTGTGGAAGCTCTCTGCGCACCCCTCACAGCTAAGAGAGATTAACACTGTTAGACAACAGTGCAGGTATACAGCAGTGTGCAGCATAAGCGAACATCAGCTGGGAACACGATTGTTCGATAGTCAGACACAGTTGGAAGCTCCCATTCATTGATAAGCTCTTAACAGAAGCAGAAGAATCAGGTTTTTACTGTCTGGTAATGTGTTGTTGCTAAAATTCAGGTTTACTTCTAAACTATTAATAGTTAACTCAGACCCATCCCCTCTAGTGCTAATTACCAGCAGGGAAAGAAGGAAAAAAAAAAAACTAATTTAGACTAGTACATTCGTCTTCTGGAATACATCAGTAGGAGAAAGGCGTCTACGGCAAACATCCTATGAAATGTCGACTGCTCCTCCTGGCTCTGTCTGCTCGCTGAGAGAGAGAACAAAACACAGTTACTTTCAAAAAACATTCAAAATTATAATGATTGCAGATATAATTTTATGGTAGAGCTAGAATGGCAATTAAGTACTATTCTGTTTTAAAAACCACACCAGTTACACTGTGATTTTTTTCATAGAGAGACAGAGAGAGAAGATATTAATTAAGATAAAGCCACAAGTACCCGTTGAGATTCGAGGTTTCCGTGTGAGCACCACCCAAGCTCAGAAGGTTGGGTCTGATGACTTCCTGGGTGAGGTCTATCCCGGTCACTCACTCTTGGCCAGGAAATAGCCACCGAAGGCATCTTGCTTACGTGGCCGGAAGACATACAAACGTGCATTTAAAAACCGATCCAGGCACTTATCAGATTTAGCAAAACTTGCTGACCCACAAAAACCATTTCTTACCCTTTGGCTTTTAAATAAAGAACATATTCCGTCACAGGGCCATTTGTATTGTTGTTTTTATTGCATTGATGAGGTAATTCACAAAACCTCCTGGTGGGCTCGAGGATGTGGTGCGTGGAAAAGGCCACACGACAGCCATCGTGGAAACCTCTCCTCCTTGTCCCTTGAGGTCAGTCTGCACAAGGAGCCAATGGCCCCTAATGATTAACCTGTGGCTCCCCAGCACAGGTGTGCCTGGTGCCTATGTTTACATCCGCTTGTTGCTAATGACTGAAATGGAGGGGAATGTGAGATCTGTACTTGAACTTCAGGGCTTGGGGTGAGACAAGGCGCATCATTGTGACGTGGCTGAGCTACTGACTTCAAGGCCACTTCCCCAGGACCCTTCCTGAGGGTGCACTGCCCACGGCCACACGGGTCCCAGGCGATCCACGTATCACGTGTCCCCAAGAGATCTCCAGATAGCACCCAGGATGCAGAATCCTCCTGGTACATCAACTACTTAGGTATTAGAAGCCAGCCTTCCCATTGCTTTAGTTTCCTCATAGATAATATGAGAAAAATAAGGGTTCCTGTCTCATAGGCTCTGGAGGAGAGTGGTGGGATCGTATGAATCGGTACATGAAAACACAACGCAGGACTGCCACGTCACCCGGACGCTGGTCACCTGCATCACCAGAGGACCGTCATCTGGATGGAGGATAGCCCAGAAAATGGGCACTGTTGTCTCACAAGTGCCGCCAGCCTTAGAAGCTTGTCTTTTCCCCCATCAGAATAACTGAGGTTCATTGCATTGTTCATCATTAATTTCTTTGGCGTTCCTAACACATACCCAATAGAAATCCAGTTGTTTTCAAGACTCAATGAAGCATGTGAGAAAAATGCCCATGAATGGAAATTTCCATCAAGACTTGGAGGTTTTCCGAGCTGATAGTCAGGAAGGGAAGCACGGCCTCAGGGGGTTTTCTGTTGTGCTGCTCTGGGTGTCGGGTAACGTGCTTTCCTGAACAAAATACGTGAAATCGAAGGTCAGATTTTGAGCTGACAAGCTCGCTTCCTTGTAGAAGACTTATGGGCAGAGACTAATGCCACAAGGAGTTCCAGGAGCCGGAGAGAGCTCTCAGTGCAGGTGGAACCAGTACGTAACCAGGAGCGTCACTCCAGACTTTTCTAGACTTTCAGATCAAAGCCTTAGGTGTCCTTCAGGATTCGTGTGAATCTTGTTTCGTGATGCCTCCAATTCGATGGCACATAGAAACTGATAAATGTGTTGTGTGCTTGAAAGGAGCAGATTCATAATATGTCCTTACTTGGTTTATAAATTTTCCTTTCCTTTCTCTGCTATTCAAGCCAATAGCAGAGAAGCTGTCTGGTAAGAGGTGTGGTCAATAAACTTTGGCAGTTTAATGGGCAGCAGATGATGTAGACCATCCACGGTGTTCACAGCTGACCACTCACCCCCCACCGTGTCCAGTCCACACTCCACGAACACTTCACCTCGCGGAATCGGTTCGACACGGGCATCCGTGTAAGTCTGTGCTCTCTTGTTTGTAGGTGTCTCCTCTGCGGACAGCTGCTTCCTGAGGGTCCTGGCTCACCCACACCTGCAGCGTCCGTCCTGCTCAGGTGCTGTTTCAAAGTGGAACATGAAAGGTGCTGGACACAAGCTCAGTGGTGAAGGGCCTTTGTTGTGGCCGTGGGTGTGTGTCAGTTTCCAGAGCTGCCGCGACAAAGCGCACAAACCAGGAGGCTTCAAACAACGTCTCCTCCCCCAGTTCCGGAGGCCAGAGGTCTAAAACGGGTGTGGGCAGGGCCGTGCTCCCTCTGAAACGGGTAGGGGAGTCCCTCTCTGTGGCTTCCAGCTTCCGGCGGCTGCTGGTGATCCTTGGCGTTCATTCCCTGGTGTGCAGTCTCCTCACTCCGGTCTCTGCCTCTGGTCTCAGTTGGTCTCTGTTTGGTGTCTCTGTCTTCTCAAAAGGACACGAATCCTATTGGATCGGGGCCCGCCCTCCCCATTATGACCTCATCTTAACTAGTTACATCTGCAGTGGCCCTATTTCCAAACAAGGTCACATTCTGAGGCCCTGGGTGTTAGGACTTGAACGTTTCTTTCTTGGGTGGGAAGGAGGCAATTTAACCCATTACAAGTAGGAAAAGTGGGAAAGTGGAAATTAGCTCTAAAAATGGCCAAAACATTCGGCTAAGTGAGAGTCCACCCTCCCCCTCGCCCCTCCCCCCAAGTATTTTTCCTGCAAGGCCATAGCTGAGTGTCTGGACAGGACATGCTTGGATTAGCAAATGAAATTCCAGAAGAGGAATTCGCCCTTTTCCAGGGAAAGAACAGGGGAAAAAGAGTAAGCTGGGCGGGCATGTGTTTGAAAAGCAGGGTGACCTATGAGGGTTATTTTGGAAGATGTAAAGGTGCTCCCTTTAGGACGAGAATATCTGGGGAGCGAGGGGAAGTGGGGTGACAGCGGAGTGCGGGCCCTTGAAAGGATGGGCCATGCGGGACGGTCAAGTACAGGTGCACCTGGTTCGGTGCTGTGCGTGGCCGTCGTCACAGTGTCGGCTGTTGTGAACAGGGGGTCCCGTTCCCTTCCGTATCCAGACCTGGGGGTGCTTGTGAAGCCCGCGGCCGGTCCCCTCCGCCTCTGCTCTGGTGCCCCTGCCGCTCCTGCCCTCTCACGCCTTGCTTTCTCTCCTCGTCCCCTCTCTGTGCTTCTTCCCTTGCTGGGGCTGCTGCTAATCTCGTGTCTCTAGGGTCTAACCTGGGAACTTCCTGCAGGTGGGTCCTGTGCCCGTGGGCTGTCGGTGGGCGTAACTGTCTGTGTTTGGGTCCACGGCGGCGGGCCAGGTGCGCGGGTCACCCCGCGGGGCTGGAAGCAGGCAGCGTCCCTCCCGTGAGCGGAGAGCTGGCACTCGCCACGGCCACGGTCCCACCCCCGGGGAGACAGGCCACTGTACAGGGCGGGACTCTGCAGTGAACGCCTGTACCCCGCCACTGCACCCCGGCCTCCGTGACTCCGTGTGACCAGTGTCAGCTCCCTCTCCTCGTAAGTTTTGTTTTCTTCCTGAGAAGGACCTCCAGACCTGTGTACATCAGACCGCCCCGTCCTTATTACCCAATTATGAAAAGTCTCATGTGACATGCCTGGTTTGACGCCAAGAAAAAAAATCTCCCCCTGAGTATCAGGACGTTCTTTCTTTTTGCCACATGATCCTTCAGGCATAATCCCAAGCATCCTTTTTAGTTGTCAGAAGGAAAATATGAATGACGCCATTTCTTTTTATCTGCTGGCACAACCAAAGACAAAAGGATTCTTTCCTTCCCTCCTAGGAACACACAAGTGTCTGTAGATTGTCTTTCAGGAGATGTTCGGATTGTTTTCATGGCTCCTTCATTTTCATATGTTGAAAATCGTTTTCCCCAGCCCCTCACCTTTGTGTGTGTGTGTGTATATATATATATATATATATATATATATATATATATACATATGAGACTGTTTATAGGTAGACACTTGAAGCTGTATCTACAATTGCAATCATTACTATCGGGCACTTCATAAATATCCCTTTAAGATGCTATTTGATACCTTCTATAGTCTTGGAGGAAACAGACTGGATTCTCCTGTTTCCAAAGCAGCTAAATGTATTACAATAAATTTGCTTTCTCTGTGCTGTGGAATTGGAAACCTATAAGATGTTGAGTAAGAAAACTGATACCACTGCTTATCTGTCCAAAAGCCAGTGGTGTTAGGAAGCCCAGTAATTGAAAAATGGATAGCATTGATATTTGAACCTTTTTATATAACCTTTGAAGTGTAAGCCTTTTGGGGAATAAATTGCTTTTTGTAACAAGAACAATGTCAGATCCCATATTTAGAAACCGTGCACTTAATTCATTTTCAGGCGGAGAAACTCATGTTGTCTTGTTGGGAAAAACATTGCAAAATGGATTAAGCTTCACCCTGGAGAGATGATAACCTAATATAAATAACTACAGGCTGATCTTTATTAGTTACTGAGCAAATATTGCCAAATAGGACAGGCGACCTTCAATGGTGATTGATCTAGGAGAAGTCATCGGCAGCATTGTCTTTGGAGAATAACTTTGGGGCATTTTGGGATCTTCAGTCTGTTCTTATTTAAGGGGACGTGCTGCAGCTAATGTTCGGGAAGAGTAAGTTTATCTTATTTAATGGTAAGGATTAGAGCTCACGCCAGGCAGAGTAATGACATCTGATTCCAGGGTGGGCCAACGGCTCGATGTTTGTTGAACGGATCACAACTGTGGGAGCCAGGAACTCGGCTGAAAACCTATGCCAGACGAAGCCTCTCGGGTTTAGTGGAGTCTACCTGAGCTCCGCGTTTCGCCAGTTCTGTGTTGATGAATAATTCACTCACCGGGTCCTCGGGTAGCTGGACCGTCACCAGATGGGGCGTGTAGGGTAGCTCAGAACAAGAGAGAGGCGGGCCACATGTCAGTCCCATCTACGTTCTACGCCCGGAAACGGTCCATCCATTCAAAGAGGGAGGAAGATGAGTCAGAGACTGTTATTTAAAAAAAAAAATCAGAAAGAAACAGTAATCAACTTGGACGTTTTCCTGGTGTTTTCACCTCTCAGGTGATGGTCTCGTGAGAAGATCAGCTTTGCCGTTTTCTTCTCAATCTTCTTAGAACTTTTCTTTGAACTGTAAGTCTCTACATTTCAAAAGCATTGGTAATGACGTCACAGGCCTCAGCCTTATTCACCCAGAACAACTGGACAGACGGGACGCACGGCCGCAGACTCTGACGCCCGTCCTGCATTGTGAGCTGCACCCCACGCACACGTCCGAACTAGCGTCAGAGGGCCTGTCGGGCTGCCGGCTAGCACTTGGCACTTTGGAGAGCCCGTGCAGTGTTCCTTTCCTTTTTTTTGGTAAATGTAATTTATGGTCAAATTGGCTAACATACAGTGTGTAAAGTGTGCTCTTGGTTTTGGGGGTAGATTCCGTGGTTCATCGCTTCCATGCGGCACCCAGCGCTCATCCCAACAGGTGCCCTCCTCAGTGCCCATCACCCCTTTCCCCTCCCCACCCCCCATCCACCCTCAGCTTGTTCTCTGTATTTAAGAGTCTCTGATGGTTTGCCTCCCTCCCTCTCTGTTTGTAACTATTTTCTTCCCCTTCCCCTCCCCCAGGGTCTTCTGTTAAGTTTCTCAAGACCCATGTATGAGTGAGAACATACGATATCTGTCCTCTGACTGACTTACTACACTCAGCATAGTCCCCTCCGGTTCCATCCACGTTGCTGCAGATGGCAGGATTTCTGAAGGGACTACTTCTCTGAGACAGTTGAATGTTTGTCCTCCTAAAACTCTTTCTTGTGCCTTTCCATCAGCTGAACCATGGGGGGCAGACAGCTCGGCTCTGGTCTTCCTCTGTCCGTCCACCCAACGGTGAGTGGGGTTGGGCCGATCTGGAAAACTCTCTGTTTTCCAGGTCTGTTTCCAGATCTGTTTCCAGATCTGTCTGGAAGGAAGCAGGGTCCTGCAAGGGCTCCCCGGGGCTCCGCCTGTCCTAGCACTGAGCCAAACCGGGCAGCAAAGGCAGTCTTGCAGAGGAAATGGTCCTGAGTGGAGTGCGTAGGACAGAGCCCCATGGTTTGTTTAGGGGATGTAGGCAGGTGTGGGCTCTGTATTTCTAATACCTGCGCAGGTGGTTTCAGGTAAGTAATAAGTGGTCAACTTACCCCTTTCTTTATTACTAACTAAACTTGTGAATCATCACGGAGCATCGATTGCTTTAGGCTGAAGTTCCGTAGTTAAGTTTCTAAAAACGAACTTCTTGTTCAGAGTATTTTTAGATTTACAGAAAAATTGCAAAGATAGTACAAAGTAACATCTTGTATTAGTATAATGCATCCGCCAGGGTTAGTGAGCCGATATTGATGCAGTATTATTAACTAAAGTCCATACTTGATTCAGACTTCCGTAGTTTTTATCTGAGATCCTTTCTTCCTGTTCCAGGATCCCACCTGGGACCCCACCTTACATCCAGTCCTCATGGCTCCTTGGGCCCCTCTGGGCTGTGACAGTTTCTCAGACTTCGCTTATTTTTGATGGCCTTGACAGTTTTGAGGAGGACTGGCCGGGCAGTTTCTAGGATGTCCCTCTATTGGGATTTGCCATGTGTTTTTCTCAGCTGGGACTGAGGTTACGAGCTTGGGGAGGAGGACCGCAGAGGGGCGGTACTGTTTCCATCACATTGTATCACAGGCTACCAACGTGCTGATGTTGACCGTCGTCAGCTGGCCGGGGCCTGTCTGTCAGGCTTCTCCACTGTGAACTCGCTCTGAGGCTCCCCACCCCTGTCCACACTGGATTCTTTGAAAGGGAGTCATGAATTGCTCACATTTGAGGAGTGAAGGCTTCATTCTTGAGGACACTTACTTGGAATTCCGCTCAGGAGAGTTGTCTGTCTGTTTCCTCCGTTCACTTGCTTATTTGATTATTTGTGTCTGTTTGGACCCGTGGATATTATTATACACTTTGGGCTATGATCCAATGTTTCTTTATTTTGTCACTCAGGTTGTTCTAGCTCCTTCGGGTGGCTACCCTGACCCTCTGATGTACCCCCAGCAAGGTGTGTGTGTGTGTGTGTGTGTGTGTGTGTGTGTGTACGTACGTGTATATACACTTCCCTACTTTCTGGCAATACAAGATACTCCCAGCCCTACACTCAGTCATTTCTCTAAGAAGCCTAGGCTCTTTTACTGGAGAATGCTATTAGAAACCCAGGTATGGGTGCCAGGTGAATAATTACGTTTTATAAACGTAATAAAACATTTTTAAAAACATATCTAAATGCGGGCAGCTGGCAGCAGGCTCAGCGCTGAGCGTGTGTCGTTAGCTGCGGTCACTCAGTGGCTGTGAGCTGGGCAGCTCGGCTGGTGGGACACATAGCTTCCCTGTCTTCCGAACAAGTTACCACAGGACTGTTCTGAGGGTTGAAGGAGGTGACGCCTGCGTGGTGCTTAGGATAGTGGCTAAGACACAGCAAGTGCTTAACAAACGCAGGCTTCCTTAGCTGCCCCGTCTCAGCCCTATTGTCCCCCTTGGGCTCTCTGGCCTCCACTGGGGGGTGGGTGCCAGCAAATTCCGACACCTGGATCTTGCCAGTCGGCTTCTTGTCAGGATCTGCCGACAGGAAGCGCTAGGAGGAGGTCAAAGGGCGGGGAGAGGAGATGCTTCTTGCCTGCTGCCACCACCGGGCTGGTGTCGACGGTGGCCGTGGCCACACAGGGGTGGTGGGACCCCAGAGGTCACAGCGAGGTGGGGCTCGCAGCACCGTTTCATTGGCTCGGTGGCCGGAAGCTGTCCCTCTTGTGGTGACAAAGAGCTGACCGTGGTGGTGGCTTCGGCAGCAGGTGCACGTGGGAGCCCCTGTGCAGGACGCCAGCCTTCCTGTTCCCGGGCTCGGCATCCTGTGCGCTTCCCCAGCCCCGGCGTCTTGTCCCCTTTCCTCTCACACACATTTACCACCATGACAAATGACCTCGTATGCCACCCTGTGTCTCTCAAACAGCCAGAGAAGTGCGTGTTTCCCTGGCTGAGAAAGCGTCATCATTATTATCTTTTGCTCTGCCACTACCACCAGTGACTAACTGAAGGAGAGAAGCCGTCCCTGTATCATCGCCCATTTTTGTTGCCGGGCTGATGCTTTGCCCGCCCTACAGACGGCCACCACAGTGGCCCCCAGGGGGAGATGACAGTTCTGAATTTTGCGACCGACCCAAGATTAGAAGCCATCCAGCAAGACGCAGCCGACGGTGACACGGAAAGGGACGGGTGCCACGCCCCTTTCAGGAAGATTACAGTCACACGCAAGTCCTCTTACGACCCTGCACCCGTGGGCTCTGGTATTCGTGGCATCGGGGGGACAGCCGCCTGTGCTGTCTCTGCTTTGAAGGCCGCTGTAGGGTGTGACGAGCGTGCGCCCCAGGTTGGGGGTGGCCCCTTGGCGGACGTGGGCTTCGCTGGGCACGCTCGTGCTCACAGGCAGGAAGAGGCTTTGCGCCGCAGCTGTGCGCGGGGCCGTCTGGTAAATGCTACGCGAAGGTCCTACAAGAATAAAGAGCGTGTCCCGATGCCGAGGACGATGCGCGGTGGGGGGTGACGCGCGGTGGGGGAGTCCCTAGGAAAACCAGGCCCATCCTTTTTGGGCTTGGCAAAGATCCATGATGCTCCTTACATCTTTTTATAACTCTGAAATAAATCTCGCTGAGGTCTTCCTGATGGTGCGGGGGATGAATTCCGCGGGGACACTTTCCTGCATCTACAGCATGATCGCAGCCGGTTAAAACTCGAGTCGGTTTTTTTCCTGGGGTGGTACCGTGCCCAGAATGTTTGATTTTTAACTTTGTTGAGCTGCTCCAATAAACCCATTATTTCGCTCTCGGTTTCCGGTATTTGCCCTGCAGAGACGCGAGCCTCCCTCGCGGCGGGAGGACGAGCTAACCCTGTGATGCGAGCAGCCTGGCGCCCTTGTTGGCCCGCTCGGGTCCGCTCTCCGCCTGCCCCTCCCAGCCTCCCCCTCCCTTCTGGCCTCTCTCCCCCTCCCCTTTCTTTCCTCTTGTTAGGAACTGTTTCAAGCTTGTGGCAAAGTATAGCAAATGATACAAGACATGTACGCAGCCAGCTCCAGCTTTATGAAAACTTGAGATTTTGCTATAATTTGGGGGAGATTTCTCTTTCCTTCTTCCTTTTTGACTTTGAAATAATAAAGCAGGTATGTTCCTAGCCCCCCGCCCCCAAGCTGCCTCCCAATTTCATTCTCTTCCTCCCAGAGTCGTGTCTCCTGAAAGGGGAGGCGCTCAGCCCCAGACACAAGATCACTTTGTGCTATTTGTCGATCATTTCCATAAAGGGTATAATACGTGTCTGCGTCTGTAAGTTTTTGTCAATGGGATCATTCCACGCCTTTCCAGCAAACTTGCTTTTGTCATCCGAGACTTAATTTTTTATATTCACCAGCCTGATACGTACGTATAGCTCCAGACCTCACGAATTCCCTACCAGGATTTTCCCATTCCCTTCTTGATGAAACTTTGCCTTGCTCTCTTTAAAATGAACCGCAAATAATCCTTCCGTGAATGATTTCGCGTGCGTGTCTTCTGCACGTGGGAGAGATCATCCCTAGGATATACGGCTGCACCCCGTTCTACGGAACAAGGCCACGGACACAATGGTCCCGGATCCAGAATGTGGAGTGTCTCTTCAGAGGCCGTTGCTCATATAAACACACTACCTGGTACGGTGACTAAACATCCCACGCCTCTTCATTCGTTGGGATGTTATAGGATTTCCAATAACATTTTGCTAAAATGAACAAACAAACAAAACTCTTTCACATCCTGCCTTGGATGTATTCCTAGCTACTTTGTAATTTAGGATGTTATTGGAAATCAGGTTTCGAAACTTGCTCTCTTCGGTCGTCGTGCGGCTGACGTCTAGGACCGCACTTCCTGACCTGCCTGTTTCCAGCAGTTTCGTTGTAGATTTTCTTGACCCCAGATGTCATTGTATCTCAAAATAACGTATTTTTTTTCCAGTTTTTCCAATTCATAGGTCTTTGCTTTGCTTTGCTTCTCAGTCAGCAGATTTACATCTGGAGAGCATGTTGAAGTGGTAATAATGGGTCAGCTCATTGGTCCCTGGTTTTAAAGGGAATGAATGCTTGGAATGTCTCACAATTAAGAATCTCTTTTGCTACAGGGGTTTGGTAGTTAATGTTTTTCAGACCAAGGAACTCTCTCCTGGTTTGCTAAGTTTTCTTCTGTTTTAACCATTTATTTCATAAAAGGTTCCATTTTATCAAATGTTTCTTGACATTTCCCTGGGTAATTTTACATTTTCCTCCTTTATCTGTTAAAGTATAAATTACATTAATAGATGCTTTGATATCAAGCCGTGCTTGCATTGTGACCGAACTTGTCATCATGTAACTTTTTATGCGGACTGGGTTTGTTAGTGTTTTAATTCAGATGCCTGCATCTGTGCTCGGTACCTGAGGTTGCGTGTGACTTTCCTGGCTCATGCTGCTTTTGTCCGAGTCTGGTGCAAAGGTCACACGTACTGTGCTCCAGGCGTTAGGACCGCCAGCTGCTCCTTCCTCTCTGAAGGACACTGCGGGTGAGCTCACATAATCCGTACCTGGAGCGCTTGTGGGACTTTCCGTACAACTGTCCAAGTTGTTGGCTGTTCTTCACTCTTGTTGGGTGTGTGTGTGTGTGTGTGTGTGTGTGTGTGTGTGCTTGATTTGTTTTTGGATTTTGCTGTTTTGGTGGCGGGTATTTAATAGGAAACTATTTTTGGAATTACTTTCCATGTCAGACTTTTTAACTGCTTTCAAACTCTGTATGGTAAGTTGTATTTTTCTAGATGTTATCTATTTCATAATAAACATTATCTATTTCATCTAGGCCTTCAGATTTACTGGCATAAAGGTATTTCTTTTATTTCTGTATAATGGATTGAATCTCTGCTGTCAGTATATTGAGGCCCATTTTCATTCCTCCTAGGGCTTTATTGTGCTTCCTTTCTCGATTCATTCTGTCACAGGTGTGGTTATTTGATGATCCAAAGAACTAAATTCATCATTCTTGTTTCCACTTTTATTTTTATTTCATTAACTTTCATTCTTCACCATATTATTTCTTTCTACTTTCTTTGCCTTTACTTCTCTTTTTTGTGATGATGTTTTTTTTAAAAAAATTTTTTTTTCAATGTTTATTTATTTTTGGGACAGAGAGAGACAGAGCATGAACGGGGGAGGGGCAGAGAGAGAGGGAGACACAGAGTCGGAAACAGGCTCCAGGCTCTGAGCCATCAGCCCAGAGCCCGACGCGGGGCTCGAACTCACGGACCGCGAGATCGTGACCTGGCTGAAGTCGGACGCTTAACCGACTGCGCCACCCAGGCGCCCCTGTGATGATGTTTTTATGATTCATATTGGACCCTTGGTTTTGTCTGTTTTTTTTTTAATGTTTATTTTTCAGAAAGAGAGAGCGTGAGCAGGGGAGGGGCAGAGAGAGAGGGAGACACAGAATCCGAAGCAGGCTCCAGGCTCTGAACTGTCGGCACAGAGCCCGACGCGGGGCTCAAACTCACAGACCGTGAGATCATGACCTGGGCCAAAGTCGGATGGTTAACAGACTGAGCCACCCGGGCAGCCCAGAATGTGTGTGTGTTTTTCTTTTTTTTAATGTTTATTTATTTTTGACAGAGAGAGAGAGAGAGAGAGAGACAGACAGAGCATGAGGGGGGGGAGGGGCAGAGAGGGAGACACAGAATCGGAAGCAGGCTCCAGGCTCTGAGCTGTCAGCACATGGTCCGACGTGGGGCTCAAACTCACAAACCATGAGATCGTGAGCTGAGCTGAAGTCAGATGCTTAACTGACTGAGCCACCCAGGCAGCCCTGCTTTGCCTGTTAATCTTTCATGATCATATATTTCCCGATAAGTGCTGCTTCCAGACCATCTCAGGAGTTTCGACACTATATTCACTATTGTTCCTTTCTAAATGTTTTCCAGTTCCTACCACAATTTTTCGACTTATAAATTACCTAGAAGAGCATTTTCAATTTTCCAAATACACATTATTTTTTGTTATCTTCAACTCACTGGATTTTTTGATAGGATGCAGTGTGTTATTTACCAATTATTTTTGTAAGTTTATTAACTTATTTTTAGAGAGAGAGAGGGAGAGCATGAGTGGGGCAGAGGCAGAGAGAGAGAGAATCCCAAGCAGGCTCTGAGCTGTCAGCACAGAGCCCAGTGCGGGGCTCTGTCTTCCCACCGTGAGACCATGACCTGAGCTGAAATCAAGAATCAGATGCTTAACTGACTGAGCCACCCAGGTGCCAGGTAGTTACCGAAATTCAATTTTTCGTCAAGTGCATGATCAATTTTATAAATATTCTACATCTGCCTGAAAAGAACGTGTATTTTTTCCGTTGTTGAGCACATGCTCTAGGTATGTCCATAATTTCTTTGATATGTGTGTTGTCTTATTTTGTGATTTATTATCATATCACGTTTTTTGACCACGATGCCTATTAGTTATCAACAGACGTGTGTTAAATTATAACACTGCTTATAAATTTTTCAAAAATTTTCTGGAATTCTGTTCTTTTGCTTTATATATTTGAAGCTGTTATCAGGTAACTGGAACTTTAGAATCATGCTATCTTCCTGGTGAAGTGCCCCACTGCCGTTAAATAGTGGCCATGTTTGATATTAGTGTCTGTGGTCTGATATTAATGTAGCCTACAAGCTGTTTGTAAAATTAGAATTTCTCACCTATTACATTTTTTTCCCATGATGATCGTCTTTCCAACATAATGTAGTTATACCTTATGCTTTTGTTTTGTATTTAAAAAGCATTCCTAACTGGACCAGTTCTAAGTATAAGCAATATCCCCACCTCCTTCCATCCGATGTGAATCCTTAGCATTATTTAACCCTGACCATCCCTCTGGGGCTGAATCTCATTATTGTTTAGTGTTTGAGTTCTTAGGTTCTCAGTTCGTCTTCGCTATTGTTACTATGGTTTCCTATGGTTATGTAGAGCTTGCTGAGATGAACCCGTATGTCCGGGAGTATTGTCAATCCTCACTCTGTGCTTTATCACCCTACTTCCCTTCTCTGGAATCAATTTCCTTCAACATAAAATAGACTCTTTGGTACTTTTCTTCTTTGAGATTAGTCGTGAACTATTTTAGTCCTCTGACACATATGCACTTTGGAAAATTATGTAAGGTTTTGGACTTAAATTTTGTCACCTACCAAGGTGGGGTATGCATGGTGCTTTCTTGATGGGGGGTTCTTGTGAGGGTTAAACTCACTAGTACGTGTGAGCTCTCAGAGCACTGTCTACACAGGCAAAGTGCATTGTCCCCACTGATTCAGCCGCTGTCTGTCCTCACCTATGAAGGATAATTTAGTGGGGTGGTTACAGTTCCCGGTGCGTGGGAAACGGTTCTCGGCATTTGGGAAAATACTGTGAACCTGTCTTGGGCTTTGCTGTTCCGTGGCCTCCGTGTGGCATGCCTCAGTGTAGATTTATGTTTATTCTTCTGTGATGCGAGGATTTACTATCTTTCGTCATTTCAAATAAGTCCCAGCCCTTCACCTCCTTCAATAATGTGCTCTCTTCTTTTCTAGAAACAATATTATTTGTTTACTGCACCTTCTCATTCTATCCTCCACGTTCCAAAATGCCACTCACCCAGTGCATCTCTGCCCTGGACCCAGGGGTCTGGTCTGGGTCCTCTCTGGAATTAGCTGGAGGGGACAATGGCCATGAAACTGCTGTGTGCAAGCTGCTTCTGCCACTGTTCCCCAACCAGCTGTCCCCCTCTGCCCCCGGCTCCTTGCAGCTTACCAGAACTAGTGTCGGGGACAGCAGCAGTGGGCAGGCAGGTCCCCTTTCCCCTCCAGGTCTGGGCAGCGGCTCAGAGTCCCTGTCTCCACCTCCGGGCCTCCGATAACTGCTCCGCCTCCGGTCCCAGGCCTGAGGTTTTCCTTCCGTGTGTGTTAATCCTCTTAACACCTGCACAGCCACATTAGTCAACTCCCCTGTTGAATATCTGCTTCTGCCTCGCTATTTCCTTCATGTTTGCATTTTTTCTTCTATCTAGTTCTTTATCATTTCTATCAGACGATTCGGATTTCTGCAGTGGTGGGGAAGAGGGTTTAATTCTTTCCCTTGTGGAGTCTGCTGATTTCACTCTCTGCATCGCTTCCTCCCCAGCCCCTCTTCAGCTACGTGTCATTAGTGGGGCACGAGTGTGGCTTGGGCTCAGAGAATGTCCCTTCAAATTCTCAATTAGTGCAATTGGTTAGGTATCATGACTTACATAAATGCGTTAGCTTGGGGTAGACTATGTATGGTATGAACTTGCTCCCCAAGGACTGTGTGGCTCAGACTCTGGTTATAAATTCCAAAAAAAAAAAATAATAATTCTCCTGATGCTGAATGGATGGATTTAACTTGTGCACATAAATGTTGAGGGATTAGCCCTACAGAGCCGGGTTCCCACTTTCCAACTCGTGAGCGCTCAGGCTAACATCCCCTGCCCACCTGTAGACATCACATCACTCCCCCACCCGGCACAGGGCAGGTGCAGAGCTCTCCACATGCTTACTGGGCAGGGTTCCAACAGCTCTTTATTTCTTGATACTTCCCCATTTTATGCAAGTGGATCATTTATTCAAAGAGTATGTTGGCTATATTTTAGCCAGCACGTTAGATGTTTGTGGTGGGAGTAACTTCCCATCATCTGTGTCCAAGATGTGTAGAGTCGAGTCCTCATCTGACCTGAAGGGTTACAGTACAGGAGACAAAGGTAACCAATGTCCTTTTTTTTTTTTTTTTTTTGATCAAGGAGATTTGCCTTTGATGCAATAAACGCCCCCCTAGTTGTTAATGATTTTTGTAGACAGTGAAACAACACGTCTGCATTTCTGGGTCCCCTGAAAAGTTACAGTAAGGCGAACCGTGCACAGTTTCCTTTTAGGATGAGTCAGTGGCTTGATGGGGAAAGTATGAGGACACGACACAAATCTGACGAGGCAAA
This sequence comes from Prionailurus viverrinus, assembly GCF_022837055.1. Classification (NCBI taxonomy): domain Eukaryota; kingdom Metazoa; phylum Chordata; class Mammalia; order Carnivora; family Felidae; genus Prionailurus; species Prionailurus viverrinus. The sequence continues at coordinate 94,509,637 of NC_062572.1, read as the reverse complement.
TATACTTCAACTTAAGGCATCACACGAGGGCACGTACACGGTCCCGGCAGCCACTGGCAGTGAGGGGGCAGGCTTGCACCGCTGGCCGTGTGCGGAAGGTGCTTCACCCTTGCTGGTCATTACGGCTTGTTAGCACTGTCCAGAGAACGTGAAAGCGGCCAGTCACCAGAGCGCTCACTTTAATTTGATGGCTTAAATTATGTGAAATCTTCAAAAGTCAACAGGGTGAAAATATGGTTTCTGGCTTTCTTTGCTCTGCAATAAATAAATAAAATTACATTAAACATTAAATACGTGTACATGGATGTGACTCCAAGGAAAATATATGGTCTTGCCCGAAAGCCCATGACATTTTCTCAGGGGATGTCGTCCTTGGTGTGCTCTTTTCAAACACTGTCAAATAAGCAGGAAAAGACAGAGTGAGGTTTGCTCTGACGGTACAAAGGCTGTGGCAAAGGCCTCCAAAAGCTTTTGACCAAAGGTGCCGTTCCCCCATTGCGTGGACAAAACCAGCCGTCCCAAAGGCTGTCAATTTCAGAGCAGGTGTCGTGTGGGGCACTTGTATTCAGGTGACATATTCAAATTGCCAAACCCGGAGTAATTTGCAACCCGCAGGCCTGGTGAGTTGAGCATTTATTTTTTGCACATCACAGTTGGCGAGTTTTCTCAGTGAATGAAATTGATGTGAATATTTCAAAGAAGGGAAAACATTCCACAGATTTTTGTCCCGATTCCTGTACTTACAACCAGGCTGCGTGGCCACGGCAGACAGGACGGTAGGGACGGCACGGACCACGCGGATCCCAGCACGCACCGTTTGGCAAGGTGGTTTCCGTGCGTTCACCGCAGACAGGTGCTAAGAATAAAACTGAAACTGTGATCTCAGATGCTGCACGTGGAGTGTGTTTCAGTCACAATCACAAGAAACCTGCGAAGAAGAGTTCCCTCCAAACACCGGGCAGAACTGCACCTGCTGTAGAGGGCGCGGTTCTCAAACAGCCTGGCGCAGGGCGCCGTCTTGAAGCGAAAGTCCAGCAAGCGCCTCGCTCAGGACGCGCACCTTTTAATCAGCGTGACCTGAGATGGTAAACCAAGCTGTCAAAAACGCGCCAAAATACCTGTGGCACTTGAATGTGCTTATTGTTATGACCCTTAATTCATTTTTATTATGGTTTTTGTGTCTGTGCAGTAAAGACAAAATCCGGCAAGTCTGAGGAGGACGTAAGACTGCATGTGGCTGTGGACCCATAGGCTTCGATTCAAGTTTTTTATTTATCAAAGCAGGCACGTTGCTTTTCACAATACGTGTAACAGAAAATAACGATAAAATCAAACACAAGATAACATAAAACTAAAAAACTACGACTCACGTGGAAAGTTCCTTCTCTGCTGTGAAAAGGGCGACGGTCCCATAAGTCTCTCTGCCAACCTCATCCAGACCAGGAAAACAGGAGTAAAAAATATTGTCCTCCTGAGCTCTGAATTCACATATTTGAATTAACAAGTGATGGGTTTGACTCTTCTCTTCCATAGAAATACGTACTGGTCACTAAATCTGGAACTTCTTGGCAGTTTTTCTAATAGTCACTGAGTTCACAGATGTTTCAGACACTTCACGTTATGAATGAATAACACACGTGTGACCACAAACTCATCCCACTTCTCCACTCCACGTTCACGTGGTGATTACAGAGATGGTGTGGCTCCTGGCTGGCAGTGCTTAAAATACCGACTTAGGAGGTCTGGGGTTGAAGCTATGATCATGACTTTTCACACATTTTTTGTGCCTGGGCCCACGTGGCCACACACTCACCATCTGTGTTAGACGCGCCGTGAAGAAATGTCAGAGCCCAGTGAGCTCAGGTGTTTCAGGAAGAACGTGGCCTAGTGATCGCTCGGCCACCCAACAGCCAAGCTGTTGTGCCTCGGGGACGAGAAGGCTGTGCCTTCTGTGCACACACGTGTGTGCATGAGTGTGCCCATGTGTCATGTCTGTGTGTGTGAATGAAGACAAGGAAGTGTGCGAGCTTGGTAAGGTGAGGGTGTGAGGGCCATAAATCCACTTGAGGACAATGGGTAAAAAATGTGGCTGGGCTGATATTTTGGTGGCCACCTAATTATGAAAAGAATAAAAAAACCAAATCACTATTATTCTCAGGCCTCTTAACACGGCCACCAACGCGCGTCGACACCAACTCTTCCGGATCCTGCGTGAGAAGCAGACTGCATGTGTGTTTTTTTTTAGGGGGGTGATGCTACAGAAAAAGGTCAGGGTGATTATTTAGTGGGGAAAATGGTATTTGCTAGGACTTTATTGGTTCTCTCTCAGAAATCGGACTTATTTATGACATAAGTCATTTTAGGGCAGTTGATAGAAGTTATTTCTCTTTTATGACACTTCTTCCTTTGTGTAAAATTGTGCCATAAATGATATTGACAGTGTTATACAGTACTACTGTATTTTTCGTATGTTGTAAAACTTTGCTACTTTATGGTCAAACTAACGTTGTGACTGTCAGCTCCTTGGGAAAAGCGTGAGGACGTTTCGGGTCTCGAAGAATTCATTTAAGAGAGTAATATATGGGGTGGGGGGGGAGGGGAGAAAGTCCCATAAAAGGAAAGGTAACCCAAGCTTTTATGTTTATGTTTCCTCCTAGATGCAGGACTAGTTTGGGGTTGTTTCCACGTTAGGGACAATGACCATCCCGGTCATCAAGGGTTCTTCTCGCTCTTGGTTCTGGTTCTTGGATGTCCGTATCCTGAGCCTTTCACACCTTGTCTTGGCGAGAGGTCTGAATTAATGACTTTCTCAATCTGTTTGGACACTCAGATATACGGCGGCCCTCAGTGCGACAGAGGCTGCTGGGAAGTCCTGCTGACTTCCGATTCAAGGGGGAGAAAGAGCTTTGCAAGTCCCCTGGGATTTCTCCAGTCAATACTCTCAGCTTGGGTCACTCTAAGGTCAAGAACACCTCAGATTCTCACATTGACCTGGGGGTGGGGACCAGTGGGGTAAAGGGGCCTTCCAGACCATCTGCTTATCCACACAAATAGTTGTTTTCATTAAAGACATTTGTCTGGTTGTTCTGTTTTCAGTCTCTCGGTCTGAGGTGAACACGTGGTGCATGATGGGAAGTGGGTTGGCGAGAAGCAACCCTCGCGAAGTCAGGGCGTCTGGTATTCCTGCGGGAGACGCCACCCTTCAGGGGGTTTCACAGAACTGTGCCTGGCTCAGCAGGGTCACCGTAGACTCGGGAAGACACGGAAGGAGGAGCCTTTCAGGGTTACGGGACCTCCTCTGCGTCAGACGGTGAGTGGCCTGCAGGGCGGTGATCTGAATGATCCGAATCCAGGTGGTGGTTCTGGTCCGTCAGAAGGAACGATGTGACCCCAGAAGACAACAGAGCCCCAGAATGCAGCCGGCTGTGGAGACTGCCTGCCTGAATCCTAAGCTACCAATGGGGTGTGTGCTCAGGCAGGGGCCGCGGCGGGGGCTCGGCCGGTGTGAGTCTTTCACCGCAAGGGAACTCAGAGTAGCTGTGGGAAATGGGGAAGGCGCTCTCCTTGGTCTTTGGAACCACCAAGGCGGGAGAACGGACTCTTCTGAGCCAACGCCAAGTCCTGCCCTTGCCTAGACTCTACGTGACTCGGGCACACAGTAGAGGCTGACGGCACTGAAGTCTCTGATGCGTCCCTCCTTGGGACACACCCCTACTATCAGGACGCCCGTTTCGCAGCAGAAGAAATGGAGATACGGAGGAGCCGGGTGCCTGCCTTTGGGGGATGTGACATGCGTTCAGGGTAGCGGAGACCTCGGGTGACCTGTCGTGGTGTCTTGGCGCTCTGACTCTGGAGAAGCTGTCCTGTCTGAAGAGGTGTTGGCCACGGCGCCCGGAAACAGAATTCCGGTTTGACTGACATCCCTACAAACTGGTGCACGGATACCGGATGTGTCCCCTCTGGCCCTTTCCAAATGCCACTTTCCCTGGAAGCGTGTGTGATGGCCGGTGTGCAGACCTTGCTCTGTCTGGGTCCTAGCTGGTCTGACCTCACAGCTCCGGGATACCTGTGTCACTCTGAGAAGACGGGCTTGCCCACCCTTCCAGCCAGCCAGGCCTTCCTCAGTCCAAACTGTCACTCCGGCCCCGCGCCCCAGCCGTGCCCGGTGCCGCCCTCAGTCCTCTGGGGCTCCTCTGATCGTGTAGATATGCGTGCAAGTGACACTTTGCAGTTTAAAAAAAAACACAACAACAACAACAAAGTGAAAGGAAGCATGCACCTGTAGGGGTGGAGAGTGCACAGAGATGCTATCGTCTCCGCTTGGCCGTCTATCTCTTGCAGGCAGTAAGATGGCCTTATAGTTCTATCTCTGTGCCTAACAAAATGGGGAAACTCCATGACCTTGAAATTGCTAATTGTAGGCGGTTTCTTCCAAATCTTGCAAATCGTGAAAACCTGTGCGAGTTGTAGAGTCTGAACCCAGTAAGATGCAAATCCCAGAGAACACACACAATCAGAGCCTCAGCGAATTTTCTTCCAGAGTGAATTTATTCGGAATGGTGCGCCATGGTTTCTGCCTGGGAAGGGCATAAGGTCGGCAGGGGGCCGGGGCTCCTTGCGAAGCCGCCTTCCGTCGTGAAGGAGGGTGTTTCCGGGGGCTGGTGAGGGAACGGATGCAAACGTGCCCGTTGGAGAGGGGCTGCGGCCTGTGGCACCCCCGAGCCTGGTCCCCGCCCCCCAGACCCGCCCAGTTGTGGCGACTGACTCATGCCTGCAGCCCCGCTTCCATCTTGGTGCCTTGGCGCTCTCCCCGGGCCACGTAGTTTCCCTTTCTGGGTCTCTGTGTCCACGCCAGTTTCACGAAAATGTGTGACTTGCCCATTTCTGATGAGGGTCGAAGGAAATGATGGATCTAAGATCTGTAGTAGCGAGTCACGGCTGCGGTCCCCTCTGTCCCAGTGGGCCCAGCGCTGGCAGACGGGGGGGCAGGGGCACAGACTTGGGGTTCACAGGGAGCCGTCCCTGCCCGGGGAAGTTACAGGACACCCCCGTCGCTGAGCGTCCAGCGGGACTCGAGGGGGCAGCCGAGGCCCATGGGCCGTCTCGGGCCTGCTTGGAGCAGTGGAGCCCAACAAACGTTCGCGACGGACAGTCATCAAACTGATTTTCCTTTACCGTGAATCTAGAATTCATACGACTTACAGCGGCTGTATTCTGTCAAGGGTTGATGTGGATTTAGTTTTCTATGAATTTTTGTAGCATCTGCTATTCCACTTCTCCTTTATCATCCATTTATGACTTCCGCGAGAAAATTATGTGGCAGGCGTGGGCGTGCAGCACGTGACCTGTGAGAGGAGGGACAATGTGGAAACTATAGAAACTACACAAGGCGGTGGGCACACGGCCGGCACCTTCTCCCCAGAGTCAGGCTGCCCAGGTCCTCAGTGCGTGCGCACGTGCATACGGGCGAGTGGTCCACGGGAGCCCGGCCTGATGCCCAGGCCCTGTGCGGGGACCCCCCCCCCCACCCAGGGGATCCATCCGCACCCTCTCTGCTGCTGCTGAAGCCCCCACGCAGAAGAGGAGCCTTTCCAGAAAGCAGGCCACTTCCCACCTCCGATGGCGGCTGCTTGCTGACTCGTTTTCCCTCCGGGACACTCGGGCTCTAAGGAACCAGTGTTCGTGGTGGCCGGGTTGGGACGCCTCTCCCAGGCCTGCCCGTTCCCTGTGTCGTGGCTCCCCTTGGCCCACGCTGCGGGGAAGGTGGACGTCCTGCCTCAATGCCACACACATGCTCTAATTTCTCATTTCCTCTGTTTGCCACAGTTTAGATGCTGAACTCTGGTTTTTAAATCAAATAGTATTTACAATTTTTAATTTTTTAATTAAAAAATTTTTTATTATTTATTCTTGAGAGAGACAGAACGTGAGTGGGAGAGGGGCAGAAAGAGATAGAGAGAGAGAGAGAGAGAGAGAGAGAGAGACAGAGTCCAAAGCAGGTTCCAGGCTCCGAGCTGTCAGCACTGAGCCCGACGCGGGGCTCAAACTGATGAACTGCGAGATCACGACCTGAGCCGAAGTCGGACACTCGACCGACTGAGCCACCCAGGCGCCCGAGTATTTACAATTTTTTTAAAGTTATATGTGGGGTTAGAGGAGATTCTGCAAAACAAAATGTCCAGTTTTTATAACCATGAAAATTAAAGCAGTTTTTGCATGCTTGTTATTTGTCGATAATATTCAAATGGACACTACCACCTAAATTTAATAGGTAGTAATCGATAAACTCTTTTTTCAAATATGTTGAGGTATTTAGTTCAGTGTAGTTCAGGAGGCAGGATGCGCGATGCAGGCTGGGCTCACGAGAACCGGCTGCTGGCTGTGCGGCCGTTCTGTTACTCCGGGGCAGGAGAATCGGCAGCAGCAGGCGATGAGACAGAGCACGGGCGACCGGCCATAGGCCACGGCAATATTGTGCCCTCCCAGGCCCGGGGACTGGTGCTGGCTGACCTCCCCTCTGAGTCACATGAGTGTGTGTGCCTGTGTGTGTAGCCGTGTGCATATGTGCACACACGCTTGTGTGCACACGTGTGCATGCGTGTCTGCATGCATGTGCATACACGTACGTGCATGTGTGCGCACATGTGTGCCTGTGTGCCTGTGTACACATGTGTGTACACGTGTGCCCATGTACGTCTGCATGCTTGCATGTCTGTGAACCTGTGTGCGTGTGTATGCACATGTGTATTGTGCATGCATGTGCATGCGAGTGTGCACGAGTGTGTACGTGTGCATGTGGGTGCACATGTATGCGTGCGTGTGTATGGGTGAATGTGTGTGTGAGTGTGTACGCATGTATGTACATGAGCATGTACGGGTGAATGTCTGAGTGTGTATGGGTGAATGTATGCGTGAGTGTGTACCCGAGTGTGTACAGGTGAATGTATGCGTGTATACACATGTGTGTGTGAGTGTGTACGGGTGAATGTGTGTGTACAGGGGAGTGTGTGCATGAGTGTGTACACGTGTCTGTGCGTGTGTACGGGTGAATGTGCGCGAGTATGCGCGGGTGTGTGCGCGAGTGTGTAACGGTGAATGTGTGTGAGTGTGTATGCGCGGTGTGTGCGCGAGTGTGTAACGGTGAATGTGTGTGAGTGTGTATGCGCGGTGTGTGCGCGAGTGTGTAACGGTGAATGTGTGTGAGTGTGTACGGGTGAATGTGTGCCTGAGTGTGTACGGGTGAACGTGTGCGTGTATACACGTGTGTGCGCGCGAGTGTGCACGGGTGAACGTGTGTGCGCGCGAGCGTGGAGAACCAGGCATCCGGGGCAGGATTGCTTCTTGGGTCCTTGCAGTTAGTCTTCCCGAGGTGACCTCAGTCCCAGGAATCCGGAGCGGGAGCCGTGTGTGTGTGTGTGTGTGTGTGTGTGTGTGTGCATGCGCGCGCGCCCGCGCGTGCGTCCCGAGGCAGGCAGGCGGAGCGAGGCAGGGTCCTGACGACAGAAGGAGGGAGGGGACGGGGGAGAGGGAAGGAGCGGAGGGGGAGCGCGGGGAGAGGGAGGGAGGGAGGCAGGCAGGGAGGCAGGGCGGGCCGCGGGGACGGAGGGAGCGGCCGGCTGCCGGCCGAGCCGTCCCCGGGCCGCTGGCCGCCCCCGAGCCGAGCCGAGCCGAGCCGAGCCGGGTGCCAGCCAGCGCGGCGCCTCCGCCTCCCGGCTGCCTTTCATGGCGGAGCTCCCCGAGAGCCCCGGTGGCAGATTGTAGACTCAATTACTCTCGTGTCAGGTGATTATCCTGGGTCTTAATGTAATCTCCCATTCACACATACCATATTTCAATTACGGCAGCCACGGAGCAAGCTGTGTATTCAAATCGCCAATCACCTTATCACTGCTGAGCAATGTCAACTGTAAGAAACGCCAGCTGAAGGCAATTACACATGTGTTGAGAACCGATTATGATTACTCTCTGTGGTATTTGTGATGAGCTGGGGAATGTTCTGAAAATTTAATTTAATGACAATATGCTTGCTGTACAATCCATAATACCTCCGGAATCCAGCGCGGGGCTATTAAAGCTGATAGGAGCATATTACCGCCGAAAGGCTGGGCCGGGCGGCTGCTGGATGCCTCTACGGGGACCGAGGTAATTTCTCCGCACGTTTCTAACGGCCCAGGCGCTCGGCTTCCCGCTCCAGCTGCGCTCGGAAGGTGGGCCGCCCCGCGCTGACGGAAGGTGTTTTCTCCGCGCCGGGGCCCTGGCCGCCCACTTCCTCCCGGGACGGCCGGCCCGCGGTGGGGGGAGGGCCCAGCAGACGCACCCCCGGTCGCCCCTCCCTTCCCCCTCGCTCGGGCGTGGCCCTGTCCACGGCCACGCCGACCTGGAAACCCCCGACGGGGGCTGCCCCGACAAGGGACCCCCGATGGTGCGCGGCCAGAGCCTGTCTGCACACGTCCAGGTGTTCAAGTGGCCGATGGCAGTGGCCTAGTAAAGTATGTCCAGATGAGGGCGGGCGAGGTCACGTCCCCCTGGCCACAGTGGCCGGCCGGGCCTTGCTCCCTGCTCAGACGACTACATCCGGCGCATCGGATTCAGGCCTGGGGAGGCGTGTGCTGTCGGGTTCAAGAGGCGGTGGGGACAGGGCACAAGGGGGAGTGGGAGGGGGTCACGGGAGCCCCAGGGGCAGGGGAGCAGAGGCCAGGGAGGTGCCAGGGACGATGGGGCCCCCGGCTCTTGTGGGTCCCGGCACGGTGCCAGGCGGGCCGTGTACCGGTGAGCTGGGAACGTCCAGTGACCTGTGTTAGAGGGGCCACACGCGAAGGCGTGCGGCGGGGCCGGGCATCCAAAGCCACCTTGACACAAAGCCGTATCCCGAGCAGCAGTGACCCACTTGTTGTAAGAAGAATGCAACCCTGTCCCTTAATTAGTTCATTAATTGAAGCTATGGAGAAAATGGCCACGGACGGCGTACACAATTTTGTAATTACCCAAAGACTGGAGGATTTTCTCTTCCAAGGAGTTTTGTCGCAGAGGTGAGAGCTGATTGCGGGCAAAGAGGGCGTTGTTCCGTCCTGACTCGCTTGAAGTTACAAACTTTGGTTTACGTGAGTCGGAAATCTGTTTAAGGGAGCTTGCCGATGGAAGAACGTGCCCGGCTCACACCCTTCGGGTCGATTCAGTTGCTTGTCGTGATAAACGGGCTCTTGCTTCCTGCATATCTCGTCATCCTGTGTGTTTCTTTAAGAGAAGGTATTTTTTCAGCTAAAGTGTTCTAGTGTTTAATTCCTTTAATGAAATGCTCGTCATCACAAACAATCTCAGATTCTCTCCTGCTCGACTTCCCTCTGTGACGTCACCGCCGAATCATATTGTAAATACTCTCCTTATTGGTGCTGTTTCTCGTTTGTGTCCCTTTCCCGAATTTAAGCTGCATGAAGGCAGGTATTTTGTCTGTTTCTTCATCTATGACGTGTAGACATCCACTCACTGTCTGCAGGAGGACGTGCAGATCTTTAAAATCTAAGTGCCTACCGTATTCATAATGTGGTCTTTGTGTTTTCGTTTATGCAGCGGAGATTTTGTTTGGTTTGTTTTGTTTGCTAAATAATCCCCCGGTTATCCTGGCCGAAGTTCTGTGAAAACAGAACCTGGTGGGAGAGGAGAACCCAGTACGTCTAGTTCTTTTCTGAGTTTATCCGTACAGTCGGAGGGCAGAGATGTTGGCGGGAACACCAAGGTGCGTAAGGACGTCCCTGCATTTACAGTCAGGATGCCGAGGCCGGGAGGCCCAGCAGCCTTGCTGGGGTTGTGGGGGCAGCGGGGGTGCTGGGAGGGGGGTCCCCACAGGCGGCTCGGAGTCTGGAGGGTTCCAGCCCTTGAGTTGACGATGAATGACTTCACTGCCCGTGCTTCCGGCCGTGTGCCTGAGGCCTGCAGCCCTGACCCTGACCTGGGCCCCCAGCCCCTGGCCCCGACCCCTGACCCTGATCCTGGCCCCTGACCCTGGGACCTGACCCCTGGCCCAGCCCTGACCCCGGCCCCTGGCCCCTGACACCTGGCCTCGCCAGCTTAGACAGGGAGGTGAGGCTCTGTGCGTGTCCCACACGGGCTGGCGGTGAGAGGTGGGCACTGTGGGTGCTTTGCTGACCTGAGAGGCTGCGGGGGAGGTGCGTCCAGGTCGGTGCGGCCACTGCTATCGGGACAAGGTCACGTTTACTGACACAGCAGAGCCAGCTTCCTCGTGACTTGGGAAGACAGAAGCGATGCCATCCAGGCGGACGCAGGGAGGAGGGGAGGAGCAGGTCCCAGACGTGGTTTCCTTTCCAGCACGCCCGGCACGCCCCTTCCCTGGGCTTGGTGGTCGGGGTGTCACCGAGGCTGTGGCCGCCTGTCGGCGGACCCCGGGGCCAGGCCGCACGGCAGAGGTTCCGGGGTGGTTTTGCCCCCAGGACGTTTGGCAGTTGCTGGAGAGGGGGTTGGGTGTCACACGGGGCGTGGAGACTGCTTCTGGCAGGGGCGCGGGGTGGGGGTGCTGCCCCCCGTGTCAGAGGAACCAGTGGATGAGTCTCGCCAGCGACAAAGACGAGCCTCGTTCTCAGAAGACTAGGCTGCTTCGGTCCGTGTTGCTTCCAGCAGAATCAGAACATATTCTCAGGTCTTCAGCGTGCTTTCTCGGGGCACCTGGGGGCCCAGTGGGGTTCGGCTCAGGTCACGATCTCACGGTTCGAGCCCCGCGTCAGACTCTGTGCTGACAGCGCAGAGCCTGCTTGGGATTCTCTCCCTCCCTCTCTCTAGGCCCCCCGCCCCCCCACTCTCTCTTTCCCTCAAAATATATAAATAAACATCTTAAGAAACGTTTTCATATTCACTGTATTTTTATAATTTTCCCTCAGGGGATTCTGTTTTCTGACCTATTAGCCATCTTTTCTCTGCTGGTGATTGTCCTGCCACCTTAAACGTGTTTGCACGCACGGAGGGCAGTGACCCCCGTGTGTGTGACCCTCTCTGGCTCTGCTCACCCGACTGCTTTCTTGCTGGGGAGGCGGCAGGAGGGATGATGCGTCGCGTGTTCCCCGTCATCCCGACCTCACGAGAAAGTGGGACCGCGTGGACAATTGTGAGCCTTGACATCGGTGCTTCTGAATCACACCTTCCGTGGGAGCCCCAGAGGGGACACGGTGGGGCCGGCATCCCACCAGCCTCTGTCCTGCAGCCGACACCCACCCCCGTCGCGGGGCCGCGCAGGCCGAGGGCTGTAGAATGCGCTCCCTCCCAAGTCAAACTTCGGGTGTCCTGCAATGTGACAATAACTCATCATATCTAAATACTCAGCCATAAACCGTGGGCCTTTCTCCGTGTGAATATTGAAACAGTGTTTATGTTTCAACCTACATATTGCCGGCCGTTGCCCTGGCGTGCTGACCCGAACAGAGAGTGTCACGATATTTTACAGACATATTCTTGAGAACAGTTTGAGATGGAAGACAAGAAGAACCAGACAGGTCAAAGAGAGTGGACTTCTTGGTGGCTAGGCCCTCGTTCTCTCTCTTCCTCCAAAGTTTACAGGTAAACTAACATCGCCTAATCTAAAGGTACCAAAAGCAAGCACATGACTTCTGCCTTTGAAGTTGCAAATCTTACTGTTTTCAACAGTTTGCATTCGAATCTGCAAATTCTGTTGTTTTCAAAATTCTATTGCAAGTCTTACTAAACCAGTAGTTACCATCTATTATATTTTTATAAACGTAAGAGAAAAAACAACCTGTCTTCGTGTCTGTATATAGCTTAGCTATTAACCTTTTAAAATAAAATATATAAAATGTGCTAACTACAGGATGGAGTGCCACAATTGTACTTAATCTGCATGTTTTTTAACCACACGAAGAAAACGGCTATTTGCACCTAAGTATGATTATATTTCCAAAGACAAGCATTTGAGCCACAAATCAATGTGGGACCTTTGCAGCAGCCTGGATTGCTAGCTGTTTTTCTCCATGTATAATTCTTCACTCGGAAAAAAATGCTATCTGATTACAAATTATGTACCTATTCTTACTTCTTTTGCCCAAGGCAGCAGTTAATTTTTGCCATAGGTCATAGAGGATAAAGCCCCGAAGATCCAGGAGCTGCTTAATTGCATTGCATACGACTAGCTGTCGCCAGGCATCTCAAAGGAGTTATTGCACCTTGTAGATAATGCCCTTTCCCTGCAAGCCATGAAATAGATTCTTCCTCTATTGCTATATTAATTAGACTTCAAGGATGTTAGAAAAATTATAGCTTAAGCTTCTGTTCAAAAATTTAGGCAATATTATACGAGAAATCTTGCCAGAACTTACAAGGAAATGAATTCACCTTGAGGCTTTCTCGTTCGGGGAAGAAAAGGAGAAAGGAACCCCCAGCACCCCCAGCCCCCGTCCCCGGGAAACAATATATAAGTTTTGATAGAATTCCAGGTTAAGTTTGTCAATTCTGATGTTGTAAAAACGGAATGAATTGGCCGACCCGTGGAAATGTCGGGGAGCGCCGGAAATCGCGGCCGCTGGCCGTATATCACGCGTACAGTGAGGAAAGGGAGGCAGGAAAGAGGGGCAAAAGGCGAAATGGTTTGTGTCCATTTAAGAAAAAATCAATAATAGCATAAAATTGATTTAGTGCTTGTCATAAAACATAAGTAAGTGCTGGAAAATAGAGAAAATTGAGTCTCAATTTAATCTGCACAAAAGCCACACTGTACTGATGAAGTGTCTGGGGGAGGGGCGCTCCATAAAACCCAAAGACAGATACTTAATTGTCATATTAAGGACTCTTTTCAGACTGCAGCAGTCGAGGGGTAGGACCCATTAATCATGTGGATAAGGGGCATTGAAATCAAATCTCAATTAAAATCTGTTCAATAATGTCTCTAATATGTTTTTCAAGCATTAATTTTTTCCCATCGATTCCACACCCCATAAATCAGATATGTTGCTGTGCATGTAATAGTTTATGGAGGCGAGGATTATGGCCTTATGCAGTTAATGCAGCAGAACCATTTAATTTACACAGGCTAAAGTTTTATGTCTGTTGTTCATTTCTATTATTTTCTTCAGCTAAAAATTATTTGGGCTATAAAACTAAAACCCAAGTTCATTTTTTCCTAAATGTATATATATATATATATATATATATACACACACACACACACACACACACACACACGTCACACACATATATATATGACAACAAGATTCCTGGTTCCCTTCCCCAAATTTAGCAAATGTGGAGGCACGGAACCCCACGATGTCTGTGGGCAGAGGGGTTTTGACAGGGCTGTCCACGTCTGTGGAGGCAGGCGGTTCCCCTGCGGTACCTACGGGGCTTCAGATGGCTTTAATAGAAACTCCAGAAAATGCTAGCTTCTCCATCTCAGATTCAGATTCTGAACGTTCTTGGGCATCTTGGTAGAGTTTACGCGCTCTGAGCCCGAAGCTGCGTTACTTCCGTCGCTGTTCTATTGTTGGGCTGTGGAAATGAAGGCGAGTGTTTGTCTTCAAACCAATTACAGAGACTTGTTGTCACCAACAAATTCACAGAGCCCTTCAAGACAAAGGGGAAAAAATGTCCCGATTTCCTGTAACATTGGTGCTGCCTTAAAACCCTTTTTCCAAGCTGCAAGTGGTTTAGGAAAGACGGGGAGCCGTGGAAGGTCTCCGGGGTGCCTGGGTGATGCTCACGCAACGACGTGGAAGGGAAGAGAGCGGAGTGTCACCGACTCGCCCCCTCCTGGGCTGCGCGGTAATTCAGCCGACTGCTGACCCCGTCTCCTCACCTGTGAAGTCAGGGTTGGACCTGGCCATCTCTGCAGGCTCCCGGCTTTGTCAGCCCAACACCGACTGTGTTGAGAAATGGCTTCTGTGGCTTCCTTGGCTTTGGAATTCTTACAACTGTGTCTTCTTGAGGATATTCAAAAATTTACTTTGAATGCTTACATTTCTGCTTGATGAATTCGTCTCGCCACATTCTATGCCTTTATGAGTTTGAATTTAAATTTCACTGTCATCAACTAGGGTACATATACACCCACATGGCTTCCTTCTAGATCATCCTGGAAACCGTCAGTTGAGATTGCAGTCGGAGACACGAAGGGCTCCAGCCGTGTCCACTGAAAGCGCCTGGCCCGGGCTGGTGCCACTTCGAGGCCTGACAGCACCGAGAGGGTGTCCCCTCCTCCCGTCCACCTGTGTCCCAAACCATTCTGCACCCCACTGTCAAGGCTTCCTGATGGATTATTTTTATGGGCTCCCTGCACAAAATCCCTACTGCCTAAACCTCTCTCCTTAGTATATGAGGCCCTCTGTGTGTCCCATAGGTAACTTTTTAAAAACTAAGTTTACCATCAGATTAATTCTAGTTGGGCAGAAACATCATGAAGTTCAGAGAACAACCCTCGGTCCCACACCCAGTCTTGTCTATTATTACCGTCTTACATCAGTAAGCTGCGTCCGTTGTGATTAATCTGTCGACACTGATGCGTTAAGACCATATTATTCACATTTCCTTATTTTCTACCCAATGTCCTTTTTCTATTTCTGTTTCTATGCCATCCAGGACCCCCCAGCACATCCACTGATCGTGTGGTCTTAGGCTCTCCTGCTCTGGGACTGTCTTTTAGATTTCCTTTATTTTCCATGCTGACAGTTTTGAGGAGCAGTAGTCAGGAATTTTGTATGTTGTCCCTCTGTCGGGATTTGCCTAGTGTTTTTCTCGTGATCACCCTGGGGACATGAGTTTTGGGGTAGAGGGCCACAGACGTAAGGTGTCGTTCACACAGCGTCGTGTCAAGGTGCATTCATCGTCTTAATTTTCACCGTCGATGCTGACCTCGCCTGCCTGGTGGCAGTGGTGCCCGTCAGGCCTCCCCTGTCCACGTTCTCCCCACCGGAAGGAAGCCACAGTTGGCAAACATGGGTAACCGCTGGGGGCTTGCACTCTACCCCTTGAGGACAGAGTGTCTACGGAAATTATTTGGAATTCGTCTGCATGGCAGACTTGTCCCCTCCCTTCCGTTTATTTGCTTGTTCAATCATTTACTTAATCAGCATGACTCAAGGAAATCTATTCGCCGGGCATAACTCGGCAGTATTTGTCTCCTTGCTAAAGTCCTTCCAGCTTTGGCCCCTGGGAGCTCCTCCCATTGGCCCTGCTGGTTTTGAGCGCTTCCTCATTTCTAGAACTGTAGGATGCGCCAGGCTCCTGTTGTGCCTTCCTCGGCCAGTTCCGGGGTGAGGCATTTCTCCAAGGACTTCCGGGTCCTTGTGCTGGACAATTGTATGGGAAACCAAGATCCGGGCAGCAGGTGCACTCCCTGCTGCTAGAACCCCTCTGCTGACCTGCAATGAAATGCATGTGTGCACATTAACCCCTGTGTATACCAGCACCTTACTTATCTCTACATGGATCTGTCTGCCCATACTGAGCCGTGCACACATGATCCCCCCGCCCCATGCGGGGCACGTGCAACGTCCCCCTGCGTCATGGAATCCTGGTTCCCCACCGTGCACCATCCCACGGCACACGTGCGGTCACGTCACCATCATGAACCCAGACACCCACCCTGCCGGCTTGCGAGCTGCTTTGACTCCACGGTACGACACTAGCCCTCAGCTTTCCTCCCTTCGAAGCCAACAGCCGGGCTTGAGCCCGTCGATTTCCGTGCCTCTCAGAGCTGCTGACGCCATTCAGCCTTATTCAGCCTCGCAGGTT
Organism: Prionailurus viverrinus; assembly: GCF_022837055.1. Taxonomy (NCBI): domain Eukaryota; kingdom Metazoa; phylum Chordata; class Mammalia; order Carnivora; family Felidae; genus Prionailurus; species Prionailurus viverrinus. The sequence goes on along the minus strand of NC_062572.1, from coordinate 94,493,896 downwards.
GTGCACACGGATATCCTTGGCGCCCCCTGCGTGTGTGCAGGAAGTAATCAAAATCACCGTTTCTCCACGTATGTTTTTTTCCAGCATAGATGGCTACCACGATCTCTCCATTAATTATTTAAACTAACTTCTTGGGGCGCCTGGGTGGCTCAGTAGGTTGACCATCTATCTGACTTCAGCTCAGGTCACGATCTCACTGTCCGTGAGTTCGAGCCCCGTGTCGGGCTCTGTGCTGACAGCTCAGAGCCTGGAGCCTGCTTCGGATTCTGTGTCTCCTTCTCTCTCTGCCCCTCCCTGGCTCGTGTTCTCTCTCTCTCTCTCTCTCTCTCTCAAAAATGAATAAATAAACATTAAAAAAATCCATTAACCTCTTAAAAGATTTTTATGCTCAGTTTTAAGAAGAGATTCAAAATCACATTCATATAGTATTATCTGTCACTATTGTAATTGAGGGGTCACACCGCTGGGTGGACAAGGACAGATGGGTTTGGTCACGCTAAGTCCGGTGTGCCCACGAGGCAGGTGCAGGGCCTGGCACCAAGTCACCGGCAGACGTGACTCTGGAGCTCGGGGCGCCTGGAGGAAACGGGCACCGAGCGAGGGGCCTCGGCTGGGATTCTGGGCAGAAAATGATCCCAGGCCAGTCTGGAGCTCAGACAATGAGTCCAAAATCCCACTGAGAGGACACAGGGGTGTCGCTCGCTTGCACTCATGGGGTCCCTGCAGTTAGTGAAAAAATAGGAACTCAGCGATCCACGTCAATATTTAGGTCAGAGTTGCCTGGTCCTGGCCCCTCGGGCCTGACCCCAACTGCGTGATGGGGACAGCTTCCCTCGCCAGCTCCGGGTCACCGTGGGGCCTGCCCGGGGGGCCCGCGGCTCCGGCTCCGAACTGGCCGCCAAGCAGAGCTCGCAGACCGCAGCCCGCTTCTCCCAGCTTCCCATCAATAACGCCTCGCCTCCCCGGCATTCGTGGCAATAAAACCAATCACAATGGAATCATTTGATATGTATGTGACTCACCAATATCGTTCCCCAAGCCACTGTTCTAAATTAGTAGTAGTTAAGCACCCATTGATGGAAGCTTAAAATAAAGTGTTACCCACCGGGCCCCACTTCAGGCCTGCGATCCCCAGGAAGCAGAGAGACTTTCAGAGGAGCGGGAATAAACCGCGTGCATTTGGAGCCGTGCCAGAAATATTTGGGGGACCTATTCATTCTTTCCCTTCCTGCAATGATATAATGATGTCTGTCACAAGGGCATTTTTATGCCGACAAATCCTGATGTCACACACGGGCCTTAGAGAAGCTGGAGGGTTTATTCTTCTCCTTTCTTTTCTTCTTTGAGTCTTTTCAGACTGGAACACTGAGGTCTGAATTAGATGCAAACGGATTCTTTCAGACCTTCTCTGTGACAATGCGAGCTTGAAAGGAACATATTTGAAAGCTCAAACTGCCCCGGTTTTCTTGCAAAAAGGCTTAGGTCCCCTGAGTAGGCCAATTATAAATTACAGTGTAGGTGAGCGCTTTCTCCGCCATTCACTAGGGCTGATTCTGTGTCATTAATGTTACTACGCTGATACCTTGCAAGTGGAGAAAAGGCTTTTCATATCTCATTAACATTACAGAGCCCCGAAATGAATTATGTGATGGATGAGTGCTATGTAGGTAGAGCTAATTCGGCTCCTACATTTTAATAAGCGCCACGCCAGACCTCTCCTGTTCCAAAGAGCTCTCTAATCCTCCCTGGTGCTTTGCACTGACCTCATTGGCACAAAGATGCCATTGGCCGAGATTCCGGCACCGTTACACTGAAATCAGCTGGTGTGAAATTCTAGCAGTGAGCTTGCGCCGTGCCAAAGCCAGCCTTCAGTGCCGTCACCCTTTCCTGGCCACGGCGGCAGTGCCACTGAGGTTGTAAGTGGGGGGGCCCCGACCCGGAAGCTCCTGGCGGGACATCGGAAACCTTTGCGGACAACACGTGGGTTTACACCGGCAGGGGGTCAGGCCGATTTTTAGAACTTCCTTCCAAAAACACGTAACAAAAAGAAAACAAATAAGCCAAAACAACACCCATGCAACTCAAAGGATATTGACTTCCAAGATTTTAGGAAATTCTTCGGTCACCCATAGGCATCCCATTCCCGGGCTGGAAATACACATATTGTCACCATGAGAAATGAGGTCAGGCTAGCTTTGAGGTTGACCTTGAAGCAGCCAATGCGCTGTCTTTACCACGGGAATGCAGTTGCCGCACATTTATGTTTGAGCAAGTGCGTGTCTAGACCAGGGAGTCTCCGGGAACACCTTCCACTTCCCTCCCTGAGGGGGGCCGGTTACCAATCATTTGCCGGGAGTGACGAGAAGCGTTGCAGATCCGAAATGCAGCCGTTCGTGTCTTCCATTCGAATTTAAACTTTCTTTTTACAAAAATCCGAGTGACAATGATTCAGCCAATCGAACGAGACATTATCAAACAAAACGCAAACCCAAAAGGCTCACGACCTTCGAGGAGCAGTAGCCATATTTTCTGAACTCCTGGAACTTAAAGATGTAATTGTTCGCTCGATGGAATTAATTCTGAGGCGTCCTCCCTCGGAAACCAGCAGGGGAAACACCTGACTAGCATCTCACTGCCCCTGTCATATTAGGGCAGGAGAATTGTCTCGTCATGGCTGTGCCCACAAACGGCAAATTGTTCCCCTCTGTTGAGGCTTGATTAATTAAATTAATTTAGAGGCGTGCTCTCTTTACATTGAAATCAGCCTGTCACATTAGGGACTTCTCCTCGGCCTCCAGCCTCCGCGGCCCTGCCTCCTGCCACTGCCACAGTCAGACTGCCCCCTGCAGCCCGCACGCCGGCCTGGTGCTCCCAGGTGACACCCCTCCAGGCAGGAGCTCGGCCCAGACGTCCCCTGGGTGCACCTGTGTTTCCTCCCACGGGGTCACAGCACTGAAGTTACTGTCACTGTCACCTGTCTGCAGAGAATTTCTAAACATGGAAGCCTCTCTTTAATCCATAGGTGACTTGGAGTATCAGTCGCATGTGGCCTAGAATCTGCAGAGACTAAACTCTGCCCTCAGGGAGCTTACATCTAAGGAAAGCAAATTTTTCCAGCGTTAACTTGATTTTCTGTTTATGCATGGAAGTCGTTGGAAACTCTTATAGCCAAAACTGTGCTCTCCACACAGGGAGGATTAACTGGCTCATAAAGCCGTCCAACTCCCAAAATTCGTTCTGAGGTAGGCAGTTCCCCAAGAACGGCGCGTTTTTGAACGTGTTCTGTTAGAGGACAAAATCACAGCAAAATTGAGTCTTGCGGAAAACTAGGCTATCAGAAACAAACAAAAGCCACATTTCCTTGGCACGGATGTGTAATCCTCAGCTGTGTCCTCACTGCTGGGACCAGCAGGAGGGGTCGCGCCTGCCGTCAGCCGGACGGGGGAGGGAGGTTGGCGCAAAACGCCACGTCGCACCGCAAAACCTCAAATGTACAGTAACGCCCCGTTTTGAAGTCGGGGGAGAACTGGAAATGTAAACCGGCCGCCATACCGATAAAAGCACCAGCTAACATATTTCAAAACTAGTTTTAAACGCGCGGCTGAGGGATCACAGGAGGGGATTCCTCTGAGGCCATAAATTGTGAAAGGGTAAGTCCAGGGGCAGAGCAATGTTTCTCTCACAGTGGCTGCCGGTGCTGGGCAGAGGCCACACAGAGGAAAAGTCTGCTTCTGAGATGCACCGACCGTGCGCACTCGTGTCCGGGAACGGAACCTCACGCTGACTTTGTGGCCTCAAGGTCAAGCTAAAATTGTCTTTTTTAATTGTCCGTTTGGTGGTGTCCTTGTGAGAAGAAAATGGGGAATACGTTTGGGCGACGGATTCAACACCTTTGCATGAAGTGGTTCTGAGAAACCGGAATTTGAAACCAAAGTCACTGGGGCGCCTGGGGGGGCTCAGCCAGTTAAGCATCCCACTGCGGCTCAGGTCGTGATCTCGCAGTTCGTGAGTTCGAGCCCCGCGTCGGGCTCTGGGCTGACAGCTCGGAGCCTGGAGTCTGTTTCAGATTCTGTGTCTCCCTCTCTCTCTGCTCCCCCCAGCCCAACCCCCCCATCCCCGCTCATGCTCTGTCTCTCTCTCCTTCAAAAATAAATAAAAACATTAAATTTTTTTTTAAATTAAAAGAAAAAAAGTCACTAAATACATGACAGAGCTACTGAGCAGGAGCCATAGCCAGCAGGACTCCCATAAACCGAGACTCACAGGCTGGAAGGTGCTGGAACTGTCAGGGACAGTGTATAAAGTGAGTACATTTGGTGTGTTTAAAGGGAAAAATCAGGGATAAACAAAGCAACAAGAGGCCACACCAGGTTAGTTAGAAGAAAAAAATCACACAAGCCTTCGAGAGTAGAATTTAAACTAGAGACTTATTCGTGGATTCGACAACGATCAGACAAAGCTGAAGAGGGAAGGAGCCGGAAGGCGGAGCTGATGCCCCGAGAGGGGAAAGAAAGTAGACGATATCAAAGACGGATCGGAAAACGTGGAGCCACAGAACGTCCAACAGGAGCCCGACGAGGGCTACAGGCAGAGGTGTTACAGAAAATGAGAGGCAAGGATGTACCAGACACGGCTAAAAATCGGAACGCGTGATGGCCCCAGCCCTCAGCTCTGAGAGGTCCAGGGACGTCCAGGCAGCATGCCAGAAGTCTTCACGTCACCGTTTTGTCATCAAACCACGGAGATGCCGTTAATCAGGTTCTTATTTCGTTACGAAATGTTTTTGTTTTATTATTCAATCATTATGCTGACTGGTGTGTATAAGTTTATTTTTAAAGTTTGTCATCTGTTTTAAAGTTTATTTATTTATTTCCAGAGAGAGAGAAAGAGAGAGAGAGCATCCCAAGCAGGCTCCGTGCTGTCCGCGCAGAGCCCAGTGCGGAGCTCGAACTCGCAAACCGTGCGATCGTGACCTGAGCTCAAACCAAGAGTCGGACACTTAACTGCCTGAGCCCCCAGGTGCCCCAAGGTCTCGTTCTTTTTTGAATTCTGTTTTGAGCACGTGACGCAGACAGGCGGGGATGGGGGCTCGGGTGAGGTTGGCTCTGGACTGGGCTGTGGCAGTCCCACATGAGCTCATGGAAAACTGGATGGCCTGGACGTCGGGGAGGGTGTGGACGTCAGACCACTGCGTCTTAGGGCAGCAGGAGTCACAAGCGTGGCCTCCCCCCAGCACTGGTGAGGAATTTCTGGTCGTCAGCCAGCAAGGAACACGTGATCCTCATGTGGAGGAAGCCTCAACAGGCACCCTCAGGGGCAGGGGCACCTCTACCTGCCTGGACAGGACGGGCCTGGTCCCTAGAGAGGGGGACATGCCAAGTGTTCTCGGCCACAGTTGGGAAGCTCCTCCAGCAAGATGGCAGCAGGTGGGATAACTTCACCGCTTGGAGAATGTGCTGAGGGCAGCCTGGGGTCCGTGTCCTCGGCAGGCAGTAAGACCTCCCACCCAGTGCCAAATTCTCCACCGAGTGCTGCTCATCTGCTGTTCCCAAGCCGCATGTTAGCTACAGTCTGGGCCCATCTGTGCCATGGGATGCTGGGGACAGGCTCTGTTCATTTTGGAATGCACTGGCCAGGAAAAGAACAGCATCCGCACGCTGAGACTCCAGTGAGGTGGCAGCTGAGGTCCCAGGCTAGCGGAGGACAGCAGTGCCCAGCAGAGAGCCACCCTCACCAGGGCGTGGGCATTAGAGGACACAGTGTGGGGCTCTGGGGAGCCGCCGCCGAGGGTACACCAGGCTGTCCCCTCGAGTCCAGAGAGAAATGGCCAATGTGGCTGGGAGGTAGGCTAATCTCCAGTCCCAAGGATGGCAGGGCAGGAAGCAGACCAAACCACCACCTTGCGGGCACATAAATGCCACCTTCCTTGAGTGTCACGGGTTGGGGAGCATGGAGATCTTTGGGACACGCATCCAGGGAGGCAGGAGATGAGGTTACAGGGAGCATGCGGAAGACGGGAACGGGTCTGAGTTATTTGACCACATTCGGAATAAAGCACAGTTAGGTAGATAAACATGAGACCATGGGGAGGTCGGATGCCCAGCCAAGGATCGTGAAACTTACTCTGTGAGCTAGGGAAACCATCTCTGAAAGTTAAGCCTTTGAGATTAAAAGGGCTTCTTTTCGGAAGCCGGATGCCGGTATGAAGACTGACAGAGATACTGATTCACGGTCCACTGAAAAGCCCAGCTAGAAGGATCTAGAAAGGACAGATATTCTGGCACCGTGCACTGCATATAATGAGCATTCAAAAGCACCCAACAGGGGTGCCCGGGAGGCTCAGTCAGGTAAGCGTCCGACTCTTGATTTCGTCTTCGGGTGAGATCAAGCCCCGCGTAGGGGAGCCTGCTTGGGATTCTCTGAGATCAAGCCCCGCGTAGGGCTCTGTGCTGACAGCGCGGAGCCTGCTTGGGATTCTCTCTCTCTGCTCATCTCTCTGCCCCTTCCCTGGTTGCGCGCTCTCTCTTTCTCCCTGAAAAATAAATAAATAACTTAAACAAGCAAACAAACAAAAAACACCAACCAGCTTACACCGTGTTGGTACCATTTTGCAAATTCATGATTTCAAGTTCAAGTTTCAACAAAGGGTAAACTTGTCCTTGGAGGCTTTGTGCTGTGCGTGTCTTCTCTAAGTGGACCGGGGCACGGACTCCCTGGCAGACTGTCGGTCACAAGGTGGACCCGGTTACAAAGAGAGCCAGCGGAGAGCGGGCTCCCGCCCCCGCGTCGACACGAAAGCCACACCCACACCGCGTGGAGGGGCGGCTCTCCCAGCTCAGCCGCACATAACCGCACAGGAGACTCGGGGAAGGAGACCTTTCGAAGGGGAGTTTGGTTCCAGCTTGTGGGAAGGACCCACGTGTCCCTCTGTGACAGCCTTCGTGAGGGCTCTTCCAGAGACGTGCACTCATAAATCCCACGTGATGAGACAAATAAAGGCTCATAGTTCGGCTGGGAAACCTTTTTGGACATGGGGCTGGGAGCTTCCCATGAGGGCGATTCACTCCTAAATCATTATTTTCTGTAAGCTTTAGTGTTCCAGAAAGATTTTATCATAATGTAAAGTGCCTGATTCTGCAATCGTCAGGAAGGCAATAACTTTTCATTAACTTCATTTTTCATTTTTATCTTTCTTTGAGTGTTGCGGAACGTAGCATATGATTTTAAATGTCATGTAATAACAACTCTCTACAATTATCTGCCCTTGCTTCCATTTCACACTAATATTTGATATGTTACGTTAAGCGGATCCACAATTGTAAGCCTACGTCATTTTGCCTTGGGAGATCATAAGAGCTGTCAGATTTACATTTCCTCGTTGAATTCATGTGGATAATGACTACTGATTTTTCCTTATTAAAAAAGTGTATGTAGTCTGTGTGTGTGTGTGTGTGTGTTGAGAGATACAGCGAGACACAGAGACAGAGAGAGACACCGAGGGAGAAACGAGAGAATGAATTTCAACCGGCACCAAAAAAGGAAAAAAAACCAGCATTTCATATTTTTGATTTGTTAAAATGCTTTCGATTTTGCAGAAGGTATTAAAAGCGGCTCCCAAATTAAAACGACACACTGGCTTACGTTCGTTTCGCAAGGTAATGCGGACCGCATGCAAGTCTCACGCTTTTATAAAGGTATGTACTGTCTAATCGTATCAACGGTCTGTAGCTCGCTCTGCGGATCTCTCCCATCTGCGTGTTGCTACACACTCTTTGTATCTTTAAGGAACCGGTAAGCACAGGTCAGCCTTCCCCTGAGCTCTGTGAGACTCTCGACAAGTTAACAGAATCGAAGGATTCTGCAGAATCGGCTGCCGGTTGGTCAGAGGCACAGGTACCTGGTACCTGTGACTAGAGTCTGAAGGTGGGGGCTGGGAGGGGGCATCTTATAGGACAGAGTCCCACGCTGGGGGCGGGGGGTCATCTTATAGGACTGAGTCCTTACGCCGTGGGACCTGCAGGTGAGACCATCCCGGCCGGCCCGGTGTGGACCCTGGGGCCCTGGCGGAGGCAGGGAGTCAGCAAGGCCGGGGAAGCGGCAGGAGGGATCCCGGGTTTGAGCAGGACTTAGCGCGGTGGCCGGCTCTCGGGATGACGGGGCTGTGCTGGGAGCACAGGCAGTGACAACCTTCCCCCCCACCCGGCCAGCGGCCAGCAGGGGAGCAGGGACCCCGGCCCCTACGGCACAAGGCAAACGATGCCCACAAAGGGCTGAGCCTGCAGCCGACTCTCCCCAGAGCCTCCCCGCAGCCCTGCATTTGGGCCCCTGGCACGAGGCCTGCACACCGCGGGGCAGGGACTCATGACCCGTGGCCCCGTGCGTTCAGCAGGCGCCGCTGTGAGCAGCTGGGTTAGTGCACAGAGCCAGACGGTGGCTGCGCCTCCGGGCGCTCGGTCCCGGGGTGACTCCCCTGTGTCCTCACCCACACGGCGGAGGGTCCCGTCTGCAGGGAACTGCGGGCACCAGGTCAGCGGGGGCCTCTACCTGGTGTGGACGCGCGTGGACGGCCGCAGCAGGTGAGGGCGGGTCGGAGCTCCCCGCAGGGCGAGTGTTCCCTTGTCCACACCGCATCGCAGGGTCCCGAGCGGTGCCGCCGCCGGGCAGAGTCTGGGCCGTGCCGTCCACAAGTAACGGAGAGGGACGCTCTCCTCTCTCCTCCGCCCACCAGCTGTTTGACGGACACGCGGCGCTGTCCCCGGCGCCTCCTTACGTCTCGTGGTCGGGGGTGGGGTGAAAGGAGGACTCGGGTGAGGCCGTGAACGTGGGGGCCGCAACCTGCACTCACCCCGGGAGTGGGCGGTCTCTGCCTCCCTCTCCGTCTCTGTCCCTCTCTGTGCCTCTCGTAGCCCCTCTCGTGAAAAGGTCCCAGGCCCCCAGCCCTGGCTGCGGAGCCAGAACGGAAATTCGGCACAGGCTGGGATGCCGAGCCGCCTTCTCCGCCATCGAGGCAAACACATCTTGTGTCAGCGGACACAGCGCTCATCCGGTGGGTGTTGCCGCTGCCTTTGGACCGTCCGAAAGTTGACGTGGCCGACGCCCTTCAGCAGGGGAAGCCGGAGGGAGGATTTTCTTTTCTTTTATTTATTTATTTTTTTTGCTTGTTTTGTTTTGTTTTTGTTTTCTTTCTTTTTTTTTTAATTCTTTTTAATTTTTTTTCAACGTTTATTTTATTTTTGGGACAGAGAGAGACACAGCATGAATGGGGGAGGGGCAGAGAGAGAGGGAGACACAGAATCAGAAGCAGGCTCCAGGCTCTGAGCCATCAGCCCAGAGCCTGACGCGGGGCTCGAACTTGCGGACCGCGAGAGCGTGACCTGGCTGAAGTCGGACGCTTAACCGACTGCGCCACCCAGGCGCCCCCGGAGGGAGGATTTGCACCCAGGCCCGCGGCCCAGTGCCACAGCCAGCGCCCAGCTGCTTGTGTGTCCCCATCACACCTGCACCCCCGTGAGCCGGGTGCCATCCTTCCGCTTTGGGAGCCTCAGGCTCCGCGCGTCTACAAGAGGGATAAAACCCCTACCACACTGGTGTAGACGGCCATCAATGCACACCGGCCTCTCCCCACCAGCCCCATGGAGCATACTTTGCGCCGTTGACCTGATGAGGCAGGGCCCACCCCTAGGCCTCCCTCGGCTTGCACAGGCTCTCACCTGCTCCCCTTATCATCGGAGGACGCGACGGTGGCGGAGGATGAGGATGCTCCTCCAAGTAACCTCGTTGACGCTGTGACCGAGGGGGGACAGTCTGTCTACAGTTCATGGCTTCAGATCCGTGAGGACAGTGGCGGCTAATCAGCGTCTACAAGGGCACGTACTGGACAGAGATGAGGGTGTAGAGGGTACGTGTACATGCGTGTGTGTGTGCATGTGAGTGTGCACGTGTACGTGTGTGAGTGTATGTATGTGTGCATACATGTGAGCGTGTATGCACGTGTGAGCACACACAAGTATGTGAGTGTGCATGTATGCACGTGAGTGTGAGTGTGCACACGTGTGAGTGTATATACACGTGTGCGTGTGCATGCGAGTGCATGCACTTGGGGGAGTGTGCACGCACGCATGTGAGTGCACACACGTGTTTGTGAGCGTGCACACATGTGCATGTGTGAGCACACATCTGAGTGTGTGTTTGTGCACGCATGTGTAATTGTGCCCGTGTCAGCGTGGGTGTGTGCCTGGGTGTGTACATGCAGCACCTCCACTCAGCCGTGTGATTTTCTGTGTATAGATTTTGAGGTTTTGGTTTTAGTGCGGAGAAATGCACTCGGCATGATAAACCCCTTTCACAAGCAGAGGGAAATAAATACTGCCCACAAAGCGGATCATGAAGTATATTTTTCCCAAGGAGCTCCATTATTTTAAAAACACCCGCTCTTTCTTCCCCTTCTTTTTTATTTTAAGGGCCAGGCCAGCGGAGCTCCTGCGCGGGGTCTCAGCCTGTGCGCCGGCCGGCCGCGGCCATCACTCATTTTCAGTGGGCGAGGGGGAGCACTCGGGAGCACAAAGCCCTCGTCAGGCCGACCGGCCCTGACGCTCCTGAGAGCCGAGATGGATGGTCAGTTGGCTCCCACGGAGAATATCCTCCCGGCAGGTTCCCCGGACACCAGACGGCCTCTGCCTTTTTCTTGCGAAGGGGAACGGTGCGATCGCCTCGTATTCTGGAGGGTCACCCTCTGGGGGCGGGTTTCTCCGAGGGGACGCGGGAAGGGAGGGCAGGGCCCCTCGGGCGGCACGTGAGCCGGCGGGAGGGCCAGGCTGCTCGTCCTCGACCTGCCCGGGCCTGGGTGCCGAGAGGGTCCGCCACGGCCTTGAGGCAGAGGCAGCAAACGAGCCCGCTGGGCCTCCGCTGACATTGGTGCGTCACGGCGAGACAGAGCAGGGCCCAGAGACGGCACGCTGGCGACGGAAATGTGTGCCCTCCACACTGCGTCCGTGGAGTGGGTGCCGTGACTTCCCGAGGTGAGCGCAGAGAACACCGAGCCGCCCGCCGGGACGCGTGTCCGTGAGGACCCTGCCCCTCTTCTGGCTGCCGGTGGCTCCGGGCCGTCTGACGGTGGCCTCATCCCTCCGGCGCTGTCTTCGCTGTCACGGGGGACCTCGTGCCCCTGTGCCCGCGCTTCCCGCTCCTCATGTGGACACCGGATTCGGGGTCCCCTCTGGAACCCAGTAGGCCTCACATCAACCTCATCGTTTGCAACAGTAGCTCCAGAGAAGCTCAGCTGCCTCGGGACGGGGCTGAGGCTGGAGCCCATCGTTTCGGGAGCCCCGGGGCAACCCCCAAACTCTGCGCTTCTGAGCAAACTCCGTGTCCGTCTCAGCACGTGAGTTCAGGCACCGACGGATGCACACACACCCATCCTCGCAGCCACACGAAGCTTCAGAGTGACACTTTCCACGAGCGGCAAAAGGCAGGAGGCGGTGGGTCGAGCTGCCCCTGACGCCCAGCGACCCCGCGTCTGCCAGGACTTGAGGGTAAGCGGCAGGCGGACGGGAGAGCCTTGCCGCCCCCCTCTCGCTCCACTCGGATCAGAAGCAGCTGCGATTCTCGTCGGCGGAGAAATGATTTTGTCTTCCTGCCGTCACTTCTCGTTCCTTTCCCCTCCCGGTCTGATCAGACACGGCTCAAAAAGGTGCCCGATAGCTTTTGTGTCCCCAGTGCTGCCTTTCCGGGCGGAGACGCGGGATCGGCCGCAGCATTGCCCTGGGACACCCACCACTGCATGCCGACCCGATCCTAAATAATTTCGTCAGTCTCTCACTCCGGAACCAGCCGCCTTAACCCAGACGGGAGGTTGGTGTGCACCTGTTTCGGTAACGTCGGAGCTCTGGGAAGTCCAGTCAGCCGGCAGAGGGTCGCAGGTCAGCCTGTCCGTCCCAGGGCTGCCCGAACTGTATCCCACGAGCGAGCGAGAAGAAAACCAGCAGGGGGACGAGTGGGCGGCAGCCGCAGGGCAAGGAGGAGAATTGTGCTCATCATGGAGAGTAACACAAATTCGATATAAAAGCACTCACTTCTTTCCCCTAATCTTACCCGAAAACGATCGATCCCAGTCCAGGTTTGTTTTTGCTGGAGCAGCGGTGGCATCTTCTTAAGGGTTCCTCTGTCTTGGGGGCGCCCGGGCATCCTCGCGCCCAGCACGTGGCGGGCACGTGGCAGGTCCTCACTGAACGTCAGCTTCCCTGACTGTTGCTGCGAAGACCGACGGGGAGCCCTCCTCGGGAGTCCTGGAGTCCCTGACCTTTCCCAACAATGATGTTCTTCACAGTTAGTCTGGGGAAACGCCCTCCTCTGTGGCCCGGGCGTGGCGGGAAGTCGAACGCTCTGAGATGAACGGCTTCCGTGTCTGATGGTCGCTTGGGTGTAAGCACAGCGATGCCCTGAGGGTCGTCCAGTTGAGGGGACGGTTCCCTGGCTTGTTGAGGACGGCTCGGTTTTGTCCCACCGGCCAGCCTGCATCGGAGGCATGGACGGGCCATCGCTCCTCGTGGCACGACTGTCGCTGGTCTGGAAGCCACGGGGTTGGAGCCCGATAGCGCCACAGGCTGGGTGGCTGCACGGCCATGCCACCTCTTTAAGACTCATTTCCCTTTGAGATTCGTGCTTTTCGCGAGACTGTAATAAAACGCGTAAGTTCCACGAGACCCAAGACCACGTGGAGGGGGCAGGAAAGGACCTCGATTCCCCCACGTGGCGCCTGTTGTACCCCGGGCTCTGCGTCTGCCTCCCTCAGTCTTGCTTTCAGAGTGACCCAGGGCTGGGGACGGGGCTCAGGGAGGGCTGGTTGCTGCTGACAGGAGAAGTGACAGACGTGCCCAGTTGGCCACGGGAGCGCTGGAGCGTTCCGGGAGCTGGGCCCTGGGGGGGGGGGGGGGGCTTGCCGCCAGCCCCCATAAGAAATGCCCCTTTCCGCTTCATTGCTGCCTTAATTTTGTATTCTCTACTCTCAGGATCATCAAAGCCAGGACATATTATCAACAGTCGCCTGGCCTCGCATGCCCTGAATCTGATAACAGTAACAGAGGGTTCAGCCAAGGCTGTATTTTTAATAAAGAAAACGTGGCTCGATTCACCAGAACAAGGCAGGAGAAGGAACAGGCAACGGCAAACGAGTGATTGAGGACGGACGAGGCCCCGGATCCTGATTTCCAGCCACAGGACACTGTTTACACCCTCGGGGATAAGAGGTACTGATTTTACTCCATTTAGCACTGCTTATTTTAAAAAAAACATTTTGTTGAGTTTGGGCTGAGTTTAAACAGCTGATAGATTTGGACGGATGCCGTCACGAGGACGGGAGTGGTGCCCCTGCTCACCCGGTGAGCCGACGGGCCGCTGCTTGTGGGGCGCAGGCTTCTCCCGGCATTCGCTGTCCCCTTCACGCCATGGCACCGAGACGGATCCTGGGGCCCATCCGAGCACCGTGGAGCAGGCGGATGAAACAAGGTGCCCTTAACAGGCTGCGGGCGGCCAAGGGGCCCACCTCCAGGCCCGTGCGGGCATCTTCTCGCTCGACCTTGCCCGCTCAGGTCGGGCATTTTTAGAGAGGAAACCAAGTGCCCACGTTACAAGGCAGCTCTGTTCCTGCCCTTTCCTGAAAGGCTGGGAACTTTCACGTCTCAACTGTGATGGTTAATTGAGGGGGTCAACTTGGCGAGGCAGTGGGACCCAGTTGTTTCGGCAAATATCATTCGGGGTGCTTCTCTGAAGCGATTTTCAGACGCGATTAACATTGAAATCAGCGGATTTTGAGTGAGGTAGGTTATCCTCCGTAGTGTGGTGGGCCATGTCTAATCAGTTGTCGAGCTTAAGAGAAATGACCGAGTGGGGGGATTCTGCCTCCAGATCACAAGACAGAAACCCGCCTGGAATCCAAGCCTCGTGCCCTGTGGGATTCCGACCTAGGACGGTGGCCTCAACTGTCCCCTGGGTCTGAAGCCTGCCAGCATGTCTCAGATGTGACGTGCCAGCCCTCACGACCGTGGGAGCAGTTCCTTAAGGATAAATCCTTCTCTCTACACACATGCACACACACGCATGCACGCGCCCACGCACATCCTACTGGTTCTGTTTCTTTGCAAAACGCTGAATGATACCTTCACCCCAGGGACCACGTGCGGTCAGTGACCTCACCCCGGGCCAAGCCAACTAGAGCACACACAAGTGTAAACGGGGCCAGGAACACTCCTGCAGACACAGCGGGAGGGACTCAGCATCTGGAAATCCGAAGTTCGGCGTGCTGGCCGCAGCGCCCGCGTGTGCAGCTGGGGGGCTAGTGGAGCAAAGGTGCAAAGAGCAGAAAGGCCATGCTTCCAGTTTATTGTTCCCTTCAATTGTCGGAACAGGCTCTTTGAGGGAAAGGGGAAGGTTTGGAGGTCAGTGAAGGGCAGGTTTAATGCCGTGACACGGATGGGCGGGGACAGACCAGGAGCTGGCGTCTCTGTGCCCCGGGGGCCGTTAGATGTGGTCACCCCGCTTCAGACAGAGGGAGACAGGAGGGCACTGTGCGGGAGGGTCTTGGTGCAGGAAGACTCGGCCTGTGCTGGGGGAGGAGGGGCCGTGTGGAGAGTAATACGATCAGTGTGAAACGTGAGCGAACGGCATCGTTCTTGGGCCAGGTCAAAGCCGAGCCGCCCTCACGGCTCAAGGGAGCGGCCACCACACGCTACTTGTACGGGGGTCCTGTTCTCTGTGCTCGTGTTTCCGTCAAACCCTGACCTTCTGCGGATGGCTGGCCCGGTGCTGCTGGCGGGTCACCAACAGGGCCGTTGCCTGCCTGCCCTCGACGCTCCGTGGAGCCCCATCCGACCCTCGCGTCTCCAGCTGGGGCTGGGCAGCCGCTCCTCCCATCGCCCCCGCACCTGCCGTCTGTAAAGAGCTCGCCTGTTTGTTCTACTGCCTTCCCCAAACGTGGAGCTCCCTGGGGGGACGGTCACGCCGTGGGCAGGCCTGGTGGGCTCACCCGACAGGTGCTCAGTGAGTGCTTGTGGGACGGACGCGAACGCATGACCACCCAATGGGACGGCGGAGGGCGGGTGATTTTTGAACACGATTCTTGGGACATTAACTCCATATAAAAAATATTTATCATAAGATTGGAAGTAGTTGTGGGGTTTCTGTTTTTCTGCACTTTCGAGGCCATTTTGGTCTTTAAGAGATCACACAGCAGCTTTTTGAAAAAATTTATCTTAACTGAAAACAGCGTGTGCAAATAGATCGTTTGGCCCTCTTTGATCCTTCTTGATCTCAGGACCCTATGGGTGACAAAAGGCTGGAATTGTCTCAGAACAAGGATGTTTTCTGGGTCTACATGGTTCCTGAGTAGCAACCTCCAGCCTGAGGGTCCAGAGCAGGTGGGGGAGCGGAGGGGGCTCGCTCTGGTGAATCCTACCACCCCCGTCATTAAAGGACAGGGGCCAAATTATAAAGAATGCTTTGGGTCAGGTCTCTGTGCTGTGGTACCTCTCAGATAAGTGACCTCCATCGCTTAAAACCAGACTGCCCTGTTTCACCTTAAAGGAAAGACCACGTTCATCCTCAAAACCAAATCTGTTTATAACTATTTAGCATGCAGTGGAGGCAAATACTTAACTTTGGAAAGTGTTTAAAGAAGCAGTCATCCGTACTCTTATTGCTACTTGAAGTGCTGGGTTGTAGTCCAAAGGCCATACTTTCTGGCCAGTAGCACATTGGAGTGCTCTGGCACGCCAGGACGTAGGGACGAAAATAGTATTCGTGAAAAATTAATGAAAGTACGCAATGAAGTTTCCACGGAAATAATTGATTATATAACGGAAATACTAACAACTAAAGGGGAAGGAGGGACTTTGTCATTTTTTGAAGGTGGCCATAACTTAAGAAATGTTTTACGAAATCAAATCACACCAAAAACGTCAAGAGAATCTTGTCTTTTTGAATCAAACGCCACCTTGAAAACTCTCAAGCGTGAATGAAAGTACCGACACCATCCACCAAGTTCGTACCAAACACGGTGAGACGCCCGGAGCTCCTCAGATTATCGAACAGCCACGTTTTTGTTAGAAATGCACCAGACAATGGGCAAGTGATTTTCCAGTGGTTTGGAGTCAGCTGTCGACCCCCATAGACTGTCAGAAGTTTCTTCTTATAATGATCACATCCTGTAATTATTCAGTTTAAAGCATGTGCACGTTTCCTTTTCGTGTTTTAACATCTCGGAACCAGTTTGCAACACCAGTTCTGGGAACTCAGTTCCATTACATATTTTAAATGGTAGTGGGAAGCTTAGGCTTCATTTGGAAAGAAGGCAAAGTTATCTTGTAGTATTTGGATTGTAGTTTGTTGTAAATAATTGTGAACCAGGTACACATCTTGTCCTGCTTACCAAACTTTGAGCACCGTGCAGGGGATTTTGCATTTTGCCTACTTGTGCATTTCATTTTAAATGGTGGAGGCTGATTTGTCTCCTCTAGAATCTAGTAGGTCCCACCCGGGTTGCCGCGAGCCCCAGGGCTCATTGGGTTTTCCGTGTGCAGAAGGAGTGAGGCCAAGGTAAGCAGCGCCCGGCCGGAGGGATCAGGCTCCTCTCTGGGACCGTGGTGGCCCTTCCAGAGACATAGCAACTGGTAGAATGTGTCCAGGAAGAATCTGTGACAACGGGAGTGGACGCACGGATGCCTTTCCCGTCTTCCGAGCAACTCAAAATCACCCCTGCGACGTAGCTGTGTTGCTTACGTGCTGAGATGTTTTCTTCCCCCCTTCTCCTTCCCTTCCAGAACTTGCCACTGCAGAATCCACGGGGGCCTCCGCAGGGCGGTGCAGCCCGGCTCGGGGTCCCGCTCATGGTGTGCAGCAGGCTGAGGACGCAACCCTGAGGGGAAAGAGCACCTCGAAGTTGCTTAACACAATGAGAACGTAGTTTTCACTCATGCAAAGCCCGCTGCAAATTCGGGTGGTTTGCTGATGTCAGCTGTCCACGCGGCGGTCGGCATTAAGGCTCCTTCGGCCTGGGGCTCGCCTCCACCTGTAGGATACTGTCCTGACTTGTCGATGCGTCTGCCTGCTAACGGCTCGTGTCACTTCTGCCCACGTTTCATTGGTCAAAGCGAGGCGTACAGGTGTCCTCGCTTCCAGGGGGCGGGGTGCTACAATGCCCCCGTTCGTCCAGAAGCGGGAAAAGGACACACAAACTGACGGACGCCGGCAGGACCCAGCCTGGACCCCAGAGCGTGTAGGGGCAGGTGACGGAAATAGTCACGTCACAGAGAAGGATAATCAAGTTCATTACGCGGGCAAGTAAAACAGAATGTGCTTCATCAAGTGACAAGGAAATGGCAGACCCAAGGTTTTCGCCCCCACGGTCAACACTCCTTTCACGGACGATACCGCCTCTGAGGACAGCTTGCTGCTGCTTTGGTAAATGCCAGCCTGGCACCGCGGAGAAGAGCGCTGGAGCCCTGGCCCAGAGCAAGGCCGGTGAGAGCGGCCAGGGGTGGAGGGCACCCCCTGCCGCGGCAGGTGCTTGGCGGGTGGACGCGGCGAGGATGCGCTGCTCGTTCGGGCTCAGGAAGGGCCTGTCGCGCGAAGGGAGGAGAGGGCGTCGCGAGACACGGGGTGCGAGGCGGCGGGAGAGCTTGCTTCACTGCGATCTGTACGTTGTTCAGATGGCAGAAAAGTGCGGTTGTGGATATTGAGGGAAACTCCATCCTGATGTTGCGACGTCCTCTTAACTCTTAAAAAAGGATAATGAGGAAAAGCGGTGTGCCGTCTTGAATGGCCCGGGATGCCTGGGTCCTTTCCGGTGCTACCAGCTTTTCGTCCTCGGGCAGTCAGCACACAACGCTGGCCCCGGGCCCTGGGGACTCCGTAGACAAGCACCCTGAGCTGGAAACCCTAAGCGGGATCTCAGGACAGGCAGCGTGCCCGTGGGACATCAGTGGCTGGCAGCCAGCCAGTAGATGGCTGCCGCTCTGTGCAGGGACAATAAAATGCGCAAACTGCACCAAGTCAGGGGGAGAGCGGCCTCGCTTCTCAAGCGGAAACAGGCTCCGTAACAGGAGAAAGCCCGAGCAGCCGGTGAGATGCCCACAGGCTGTGGGAGCGGGACCACCAGCCTCCAGCCAACACCGGCCTTCCAGCTGTGCGGGCGCCGACTTGGAAGCGGATCTCGCCGTGCCAGCTGAGTGTCCCCAGCTGATCCACGGGCACAGGACACCCTCTGAGCCCCGCCAAACTGCAAAATCAGGAACACATTAGGGGTTGCTACGGCTTTGAGCCACTGAGGTTTAAAGTGATCTCAGACCTGCAGCACAAAGTAACCGAAAGAAGCCTTAGTCGTTTAGTCTTTCCTAAAACGAGCATTCACTGAGCGACTCCCTGGAAAGACAGGTATGTCGGTATTAGGGTTTCGAATTCCGTGACCCAGTCCTTTCTCCGGCAGACCAGTGATCTGGGTGTGGGTGAAGGGCAGAGACAGAGCTAATGCGGTGACAACTGAATTTGTAAACCAAATGTCTGTCTGCCTTCACGAGCCCCTTACTCCAGCATGCTTTACGAAGAGGGTGCCTGGATTCCCATTCCGGAACCCCGGGGGTCCCAGGTCACCCCGGTTGTCTCCAGGACCCCTCAGTAGGTCATGCTGAGCCACGATCAGGTGTCAGTGCTCACACCACACACCCCTCTGGCCCCACAGGGGGTCTGAGTGTAGGACAAAGCCTCTGGGTAAGTGAAGTGCTGAACAATCTCCAAAGATAACTTTTCCCCAGCTGAGCCTGAGCCCCCCCCTTCCCCTTCCTTCACCCCCACCCCCCACCCCCAGGCTAAGTGCCGTTCCATGGGAACGACTCCCGAAAGCACACAGCCGGGTGCACGCTCACCCGGAAGCTATTGTGAGTGACCACAATGGCCGTCCCCACTTCTGGTCTCCCCACAACACAGTCTTCCTGCCCTGGTGCTGCCCATGACAGCAGGTGACACCCCACCCTGATGGTCAGCCTGGGCGGCCTCAGCCTCTCGCTGCCCGTCCAGCAGTCTCCCAACAGGTCTTGCGGATTCTCCCCCCGGAGCCACTCTGCAACCATCCCCGTCTGCGTCCTCGGCCTCCGCCCTCGCCCACACGCACACCGTGCGGCACCGTGGGACCCGGCTTCCCTGCCGTCTGCACCCCCTGCAGCCGCCAGAGACGTTTTTATTTCTGAACATAAATCAGACCACGGAACCCACACGGTGGGAACATCCCAGCAGCCTCCCTTGTCGGTAGTCTAATATCCACACCTTTCTTTACGGTCCACGGGCCACACGACGTGGCCAGCCTTTCCAGTCAAGCCTGCCATGCCCCTTCTCACTCGCCCTCAGCCATTGTCTTCACCGTGTCCTTTAAGGATCGCTGTCCCTTCACCGTGTGTCTGTTTGACATGTCGGGGCTCAAAGGCGAATGTTGGTCCTCGTGGAACTTGTACCCTCATGGGTCCCAGGTTGGGCTCGCTCTCCTCATCCACCCTGACTCGGAAAAGAGAACAAATGTTTATATGCTCGGTCATTGTGATTTGGTAACATCAGAATCCCGCCTTCAAATTATCTCACTATGATGGGACGGACTGTACCCACAGCCTCCTGCCCCCCTCCCAACCCTCCCCCAGAACACCTGTACTGCAGAGGGGCCGCAGGGCAAACGATGAAAGAAAGGTGGTCCGCGGTCAGAAATGGGCGTTGGGGTCTGGCTGGTTGTGAGCGCGGGGGCAGGACGTGTGCCTTGCAGGGAATCCCTGCCTCACACCTGGTGCAGAGACAGAGAGAGCCTGTGCCTCTTAGGCCACGTCGCTCAACATTTGCGTGAGCCTCGGTTTCCCCATGATAGTATAGGAACAACACTGCCTTCCTCAGTGTGTGTGTGTGTGTGTGTGTGTGTGTGTGCGCACGCGCACACACGTACATGACACAGGAGTGAGAGAAGCATCGTGGCTGTCAATCACTCACAGCCGCGTTTCAAAACGTATGCTGCTCCCTGCTCCTCTTGGAAGTGTCGGGCCGAGGGCACGGTGTCTCATCCGGAGAACACAGGTCGGGGAACCAGAACGCGCCGAGTCGGGTGGAATCCAGTCACACTCTCGTTTTATGAGCGAGACGCCAACGCGGGTAAAGCCTATGGCCAATCAGCGGGCGGCTTTTCCCCGATTTTATGTGGGCTCCTCCCTAACGCGGGAGGCTCCGTTATTTGGGGCTCGGCGGGCTGTACTTGAGGCCTCTTTTACTTTTCTTGGCAATAAAGGGTTTTGGGCCCAGCAGCCTGCCCATGACATTGCGCTCCTAAATTCGCATGACAGCCATGAAACGCTCCCATAATCAGTGACACGGGATGATTTTCCGCTCCTGACAAGCCCTTGTATTGAGTATGATAACAGTCACTCTGTCTTCATCCACCGCTGGAGTATAATATCAATCCATTTGATGATCCGGCCAGCGAAGCCCAGCACCTCTGTATCAATCTTCATAGAGTGCCGCCTGATGTCTAACAAAGAGCCTGAAATGAGATCATTCAATCACTTTCTGCCGGCCCGGCCGCTCTCCTGGAGGAGCTCCAGCCACTGCTACGCTCCCACCTTTGCACGGTGAGGGCTGGATGCTAATTGCAATAGAAATACCTAGATGCCTCCAGAACGGAGCTAACTCACACAAACCACATATAGGAGCAAAGGAGCAGCACATTTCTTCGCCCTCGCTGGTTAAAGATACAAAAAATCATGATGGTGTGAGCGGGGGGCCGGGGGGGGGTGGCTTCCATTTGGCAACATGCTGCCTGTGTGCTCTGCTGGGGACTCGCAGGCTGGTTCTGGAAATGGATGTTTACTGTCACACAGCGTTTTTCGGAAACGTTTAAATGGGGAATCCATTTTGGTGTGGGACGAGCAACTAGCCTCGTTCCCCTGAGTATCTTCTTGCATTTTCCCTAAATTTAAAAATAAAAACTCCTTAGAAACCTAAAACAGAGCAAGGAGAAATACATCTTCTCTAAAATACGCAGTGGCGATACGGGAGAGGCAGATCGCGTCAGCTGTGTTCCTTGCGTATTTAAATAATCATAACGGTGGGAAGAGAAAGGAGACATTCAGCGTCTGCTCCTTCTGTCCGTTCTTATTGTGAGAAGTTTTAGATCCTGTGAGTTTCTCTGTAACCAAAGAAAATGAAGACCCAAGAGATGCCTGCTGCCCCCTCACATCTCTCCCCCCCATGAGACTCGGGGGACGTCGCTGTGCTCAGAAAAGTGGAGACACATTTCGGGACCACGGTGGGCACAACTGTAATGCAGAATCTGAGGTAGGTCTACATAGATGTTTCAAAACTGAAATCTTTTCAGCCTTCAGAGTGAACTGAAAAAACCTCAATGTCTTGTTAATGCAATAGCTTCCGGTTTTTAAGACCTAAAAGAACGGCACGTCTCCATCAGCCTATGAGCAGAACATCCCATTGACTTCCGGCGCCCTTGACTGAGGTTCCTCCCTATCGGCACCTGTGAAAGCTCGTTGCCATTTTCACGCGTACATGATGTCTCCACCTTTTGAGAGGAAGGGCATATTATTACAGCCACTCTTCCGAATTACTCCAGGAATCACTCGCGAGGACACGGGATATTAAGAGAGTTTGTCATTTCAGGTGATGGTTTGTCCCTGCTGGCCAGGTGCCAAGGAACATGTTAATTATTTCCCTTAATACCAAACCTTTATGCTTTAAATACAGTCTCTCAGAAACCCAGGAAACAGATGTGCAGCTGTATAATGCACATGGAGAGCCCAATCTGATATTATTTAGGTGGGCCGGTGGGGATTCCAGCCTGTCAGTCGTGCATAATAGGGCTTTTTTGCACATCTGTGGCTTAGGATCTGACCCCTATTTGGCTTTTTATGCATTTGTTTTTCTCCTACTTGTAAGCAGCACAGGAAAACAGTGTTCCAAATGGTTTCTTCCTGATTTAACTTGGGTGTAGTTGCTATACACACACACACAGGCGGGCACACACAGACACACACACACACAGACACACACACACACAGACACACACACACAGTTCTTGATGCCATATTAGAAGGACACGGAGTGATAATTAAAACACAGAGTTCGTACTGTGCGCGTACAAAGGAAATGTGAGAAAATGCAGGGATCCTTTTCCTGTTTCCAAGAAAAATTTGGTTTTTCGGTGATCTTAGAACCAACCAATGGGCGTATCAAGCCATTCAGTTCTGTAAAGGTAAGAGACAATGGGACTCATAAAGCATTACTGGTTTCTATAAAGGTACGTGAGCAAAATCCGTACCTGTCCTCACGCACGCCATTCCCTCAGGTCCGTGGGGAGTGAGTCCCCGAAAATCTAATGGTCAGTTTTGCAATGTCACCAATTTTTTTCAATCATACAAATGCCACCAATTCAATTAAGCTCGCAGGGTCCCTCCGCCGGGTTGTCCTGGATAAGAGCATGCGGCCGAGCCGGCGCTGTCCCTGTGAGATATGGTTCAATCAACAGCCAAAGTTTTACTTGTCAGTTTTGATATATCCGATAATAGCTGTGGGTTGTTTTGCAATGTCCAATGTTCTGTGAAGATGGGCTTTTCATATTCTTTATTGTTTTTTACTGACAAAATGTTGCCTGGACTTTTGCAGTTTTGTGAAATGAAACAACACTGAAAACAATATATAATTTAATCCTCATACGCCTAAGCGGACTTCCCCAACCTTGTGGCGAGTTTCGGTCGGGATATAATGAGTTCCTGTTCATTGATCTGTCATAAGCAGGCTTGGTGATTGAACATGACCCCACAACCAAAACACTACAACTCATTCGGGTCCCCTCGGCCCCATGCGAATCCATACGTGACATCGGGGGGCAGCGTAGCGATCCATAATTATATTTCACTGCCTCTCGGAGTCGGGGCTGACAGGAAAAGAATAAAAATGGGTCTTTCCAAAATGCGCAAAGGCTGCCGTGGCTTTTACTTATGTGCTGGCGCTGTGCATTTATACTGCAGGTGACTCGTTTCTTCCCTGGGGACCCGAGTCGGATCTGCTTCCGTTCTTTTCTTTGTGTCTCTTCTGTTTTGTGCAGAGACACAGTCGCACAGAAACTGGCACAGAGGTTAGCAAATCCCGGTACTTGTAGACTCAGCCCTTGCCGTTCCCTGCCCAGGGATTTGCACACAGGCGTGCACGCAGGTAGACGGACACACGCGTGCAGACGCACATACACACTGGCACGTGTGCACACGGACACGCCGAGACAGACACACTGACGTGCACACACAGACACACACCCTCACACGTGCACAGTCGCGCACGCGCTCCGGGGGAGGCGGCGTGAGTGCTCATGTGCGCCCACCTGTGCGTAGGTCCCTAACTGCGCTCACCGCCACTACCTGCGTGCGGTGTCTACGGTCCCGTCTCTCGGTAAATGACACGGCTGCACCACGGTGACGATCATTTAAGACAGAAGGTGTCTCCAACGCACTTGCCCGACTCTGATCAATGGCCGAACGGTTTCCTCCTGTGCACGGTCGTACGCGCGGCACCGCTGATGTTTCCGCCGGCCGTTTCCGCGCAGCAGCTAACAGGTGCGAATTGGTGTTGGTGAGCGTCAACCTCCCCGCTGTGCTTTCTTCATTTTAGAGCAGGGTCCGCCTCTGAGCCTCCTCGCCTCTGTGCACATCGAGTGTTTTGCGACACAAAGGATGCTTCTCCTGAAGCGGGTTATGTACAGATAGGCCCACAGATTGTGAAATAGGAAGGCACGTGACTCCTCAAAGTGAGAAAACTCTTCTTGGACACCCCACTCCCTTTTTTGTGGGGGGAATAAACCATAACAAATAGAAGCAGTTTACGAAGACGCTGTCTCTGTCTTGTCACGGGAAAGGCCGCTGAGCGTGGGAGGCCAGACCGCATCCCGGGTGCGAACGCGGTAGCCCCCGTTCGCACTGGCCCCTGGGCTGGATTCCCGCGTCCCGGAGGAAGGAGTGGAGCTCAGAGGGGTGAGGGCCTGGGCTCCCGTCTGCCGGGTCACCAAGCTCACCTCCGCGGCTCTAGAACAGCGCCGTGGACTCTCGCCGCCTTCTCTGAGACCAAGTAGACCTTAACTCATGCGTTTTGCCCCTGGAATCACCACCTGCCCCGCCGTGGGCTCTGAGGCCACGAGGCCGGGGCATCATTTCGGGATCTGTGGCACGTGGAAACCGTGTTTGACATTTATCTCCTACTTTCACGCTGTCTGTTCATTAGAATCCAATGAGTAACAGTGTGGTTGGATGTATTTGTGGTCCTGGGGGCCAGGCGTGGGGGCGGGAGGTCTGGGGACCCTGCAGTAGGAGAGATAGTTGTTCAAGCACGGGAACGGAACACGAACAATGAGAAAAGATAATGAGACCAAAGGGTGCTAAGTGCTAATATTCACCGTAAGTGATTTCTCACAAAACACGCGAGAGGGAAGTATACAAAGGCTGTGTACACGTGCTGGTCCGTTTCCCAGAGCAGCGGTGAATCAACCATAGCACGTTCGTGCTCTGAGCACACGTGGACGAGGGCGTGTTTGCCCTCCCCCCCGCCCCCCCCCCCCCGGTCTCCCAGGAACCAGCGCATCTTCCTTCTTATTTGCACGATGAGGTGGGAGGGAGGGAAGCTCGCTCTCCAAGGACACTCCCCTGCAGGGCTGGAGTCCGACTCCCGGGGCAGGGGCTTGGGCTGGCGTATCATGGGCGTACCTGTGTCACCTCACCGCACGCACCACAGTCACGGTAGGTATGCTCCTCCTGGTGGGGACCCAGGTGCCGGCGGCCCGCATTCTTGCTTACCTTGTTCCCCTCCTCCTGCTCCGGAGATCCTGCAGGTCCCCACAGATCTTTGCAGGTCCCCGCGGGTCCCCGCAGACCCCTGTGGATCCCCGCAGATCCCTGCAGATCCCCTCAGATCCTTGCGGATCCCCGCAGATCCCCACAGACCCCTGGGGATCCCCGCGGACCCAGCAGACCCTGGCACGTGGGACACAGGCATGGGAATCGGGCAGAGCCGCACCCCAGCTGCCAGTCCCCTGTGTCACATGCCCCATTCTCTCTCAGCAGCCCTGCCTCCTGAGAAGCCATCACTTAACAATCTTTTTACTGTTTGCTTTAAACACACGCCTTACGAGCCTCATCCCAGAGTGACCTATCTGTTGCCAACTGGTAAGATAGTAAATGTTAGTTCCCCACTGTGCCCACGTGGCAAACAAGAGCTCCGGGACCAGGAGGAATTGAGTGGCTTCCCAGGGTCACAGAGCCTCTAAATGGTGGCATTAGACTCACACCGAGGCCGCTGGCTCCAAAGCGCTGTGTTGAAAATCATCCCCCCTCGGAAGGAAATGTCATTTGCCCCTCAAGTGTCAGAAGCACAGTCCCGTGGGGGCTGCGTCGGGACCAGAGTTCCCAGAGGCAGACGGCAGTGCCCGCCGAGAGCCTCTCCGGTGCCCGAGACAGACGTCCGTGAGGCGGGACAAGGGGAGCTCAGAGCCGTGGGGAAGGAGGCTGAGTCCCCGGCGGGAGAGGTAAGCGTCCACGGACGTCTCCACCCCGACTGCAGGGGAGAGGGGCTGGTTTCTCAGAATGCAGCGGGCACACAGGGCGTCTAAGCCAATCTTCATGCCACTTAATCTTGCCTAGGTTTTCTGGAATGATTTCGGAGGCCTGAGGGGAGGCCTGGCGATAACGTGGAGTGGAGCGGACGACACTCCAGCGTGACGTTGGGCGGGTGACAGGGGAGGGAGGGACGGTGTGAGAAATATGTCGGGTGGGGGACGTGGCCATGCGGAAGGGCGGAGGGTGTGGAAGCAGAAACAAGGCAGGTGCCTCTGAGGTCAGGATGTGGGGATGGGAGTCAATACCAGAACAGCCGTCACCAGTGACATGTGAGTTCGAGCCCCACATCAGGGTCTGTGCTGACAGCTCCGAGCCTGGAGCCTGCTTGGGATTCTGTGTGTGCGTCTCTCTCTCTGCCCCTCCCTGCTCGTTCTCTCTCTGTCTCTGTCTCTGTATCTCTCTCAAAAATAAAAGAAAAAGAAGAAAACGCACTGGAAGAAATCATGGCTAAACATTTCCAAATTCTACATACTCAGAACATTCAGAAAACCTGAAGAGCCCTATATTAGTTAAAGAAATTACATTTTTAACTTGAACATTTGTAAAGAATGATCAAAGTCCACCATGCTTCACTAATGGATCTGTCAAATATTTAAGGAGGAAATTACGACATGCAAACTCTATAGAAAGCTGCATTAGGGGCACACTTTCCACTTCACTTTCTGAGTAAGCATTTACCCCAGGACAGACTAAAACAGGGCAAGAAAAGCTAGAGATAAATAAATCCAATGAACCGATGCAACTATTCAGTGAGCTTTGGGAAACCAACTCTCAGATTATATAAAACATAACATATGACAAAGTGGGGTTTATCACAGGAGTGTATGATTGTTTTAACACTGACAATCAGATAATGTAATTTACCATATTAGCAGAATAAAGGAGAAAACCCATATGGTTGTCTCAGTAGATGCAGAAAAAGCATCTGATAAAAATTCAACATGCCTTCATCATAAAAAGTCACACTGATGTAGGGATAGAAAACAACAGCCTTAACCTGACAAAGGACATCTATGAAAAACCTATAAAGTAGCATCATATTTAATGGTTAGGACTGAATGCTTACCCTCGACATCAGGAACCATGAAAATCTCCATTTCCACTGTTTTCATTCAGCCCTGCACTGAAGCTTCTAGATAATGCAATAAAGCAAAAATAAATACAATAAAATATACTGTTAAATTTTTAAAAAATAAATCTGTCTCTGCATAGAAACGATCATTTAGGAAGAAATTTCTAAGGAAGCTACAAACAACAACAACAACAATAAACGGAACAAATAAGCCGGTTTAGTGAGATTGCAGAATACAAGGTCAATATACAAAAGTCAATCATATCTATATACCAGCAACAAAAGTTTGGGGATTAGAATTAAAAAAATTGAAACATAAAATACATACATTTCTCAGAGATGATTTTACAAATTATGTTCAGGACATGTACGCTGAAAACTATAAAACAACGTGAGCCCTAAGCAAATACAGAATGATACTAGGTCACGAAGAATTGCGAATTCTCTCCCAATTGATCTGGAGATCCCGTGGAATTTCCTCCAGAATCGCCCCATACATTTTTGTAGAAACTGATGTGTCAACTCTAACGTTTATGTGGAAATGCAAAGAATAGCTAAAACCATCTTGAAACGAAAGAAAAAGTTTGACGACTTCTATTACACAACTTCAAGACTTAAGGCAAAGCTATAATAATCAGAACATTGAAGTACTGGTCTAAGAATGAACACGCATGTTGATAGAACATATAGAGTCCAGAAGTAGACCCACACATAACCGATCAGTTGGTTTGTCCAAAAAGTTGCTAAGGAAGGCAATAGGAAAGTGATCACCTTTTCACATATGGTGCTACTTCCTCAGATGAAGACAAAAATAACCTTGAATGTTACCTCATAGCACGAGATCTCAAGAATTAAATCAAAATCAATCAAGCATTTAAACCTAAAATTTTTGACTATAGAACATCGTAGAAGAAAATGCCGGAGACAACCTTTGAATCTTCAAGCAGGCAGAAGTTTCTACATAGAACATAAAAGAAAACCTCAATAAATTGGACCCAACACTTAAATCATCTGTTCTCTGAGAGATACTCTTAAGAAAATAAAAGTACAAGCCACACCTTCTGAGAAATATTTTAAAAACATATATCTGAGGGACGCCTGAGTGGCTCAGTCGGTTAAGCGTCCGACTTCAGCTCAGGTCATGATCTCACGGTTTGTGAGCTCGAGCCCCGCGTCAGGCTCTGTGCTGACAGCTCGGAGCCTGGAGCCTGCTTCGGATTCTGTGTTTCCCTCTCTCTCGGCCCCTCCCCCACTCATGCTCTGTCTCTCTCCTTGAAAAATAAATAAAAACATTACAAAAAAATAAAAACGTATATCTGACAAATGCCTTGTATCCAGAATACTTACAGAGCTCCTTCAACTCAAAATACTTTTATCCAAGATTCACGTAAGTATCAGAGGGTGAAGAATGGGAGTTTGATCTGCTCGTGGACTTGGGGTATGGCTCCTATGTCATTCATAGTTGAGCTGACGTTTGAAGGAAGACTGTCCGGGGGAAGTAGACGTGCACTGGTCCCAGAAACGAAGGATACCGGACGGCAAGGCCCCAGGGTGGGACAGGTTGGAGAGGCTGTCAACGCTGAGCCATGAGGGCTGCAGACCCCTAAGACCTGGGTCGGTGGCCTTGATCGATATATGCGGATTCCACGGTTTTCACACACAGCAGAAGTTAGTAGC
Organism: Prionailurus viverrinus; assembly: GCF_022837055.1. NCBI lineage: Eukaryota > Metazoa > Chordata > Mammalia > Carnivora > Felidae > Prionailurus > Prionailurus viverrinus. The sequence goes on along the minus strand of NC_062572.1, from coordinate 94,465,468 downwards.
TTGGGGACGCGCCGCGAGCTGATGTGTGGTGTAGAAAGAACAGTGTTGTTTCTACCTGCCAAGAGCTAATGTCAAGGATAGGGACAGAGCAAGTGTGAGGACCTGTGTTAGAGAAGATTCCTTGGCCTGGAAGGGAACAGTTTAGACCGGAGTGGACCCAGCAGAGGAGAAGATGAGTAGAATTTGTGAACAGCCTGGAGATGAATGGACAGCATTAACGTGATGCACTGACGCGGTGGCGAAATGTGAGCAGCTGGAAATGGTATAGTTTGGGAGCAGAGGAGACAGGAGGTCACAGTTTGGACACCCGCACACACGTCCACGTGTCTGTTGAGCTTAGAGAGTCAGGTGTAGGGTTTGGGGACTGGGGAGGTAGGGGGCACTGGTGTTTGCTTGGACGGGGGTTGAAATCGTATGGTCACCTGGAGACGGTGGACAAGAGTGGACACGCTGATGGTGACAGGGCACAAGAACTGAGAGTAGGGAACAGAAACACAAACCTGTGAACAAGAACAGAAGGGCGTGATTAGGAAGCTAAGAGGGGCCCTGGACAGGTTTGAAATGGCAGCTGAGAGACGAGAGTGCTCCAGACGGAGGGTAGCCACCGAAATGACAACAGAAACATGCCCTTGGATTTTGCCACATGGAGGGTCTTCCTGGCCGCATAAGAATTGCTTCAGGGCACTGGGTTGGCTCAGTGAGTTGGGCGTCCAACTCTTGATTTTGACTCGGGTTGTGATCCCAGGGTCATGGGGCTGAGCCCCACGTCGGGCTCCATGCTGAGCATGGAACCTGCTTGGGATTCTCTCGCTCTCCCTTTGCCCCCCACCCCCAATAATAAAGAAAAGGAATTGCTTCAGTGGTGTGTCAGTTTCCCAAATTTGGTCCAGCGAAGCCTGGGGGTCCCAGAGACCTGCCAGGGTCCATCATTCTACCAAGACACTGCTGCCCTAATTAGCAGCGTGCACGCTAATTTAAAAGCTTCAGATCCCTAGACTGTCTGTTTTCTTAAACCTCCTTTTAGCTATCATTTCTTTCATTATTTGCGAGAATGAGTAGTTCTCAGATATTTTACTTATTATTTTTGCTTTATCTTTAAATTTATCAATTTTAAATGTTTTTTCTTATTATTTTTTTGTCGTATTTGTAACAAATATATTCTTTAGTTTCTTATCCTTTTTTAGCCTATAAAGGCATTATAATTCTTTTAGTGGATTAATGATTACAAATCCTTAAAAAAAGTAGAGGATCGTTTGGGTCTATTTAAAAAAATAATTGCAGATGTACTTGTATTTTCTATGAAACTTTGGAACTTCTGGCCAAATAGATAATCTATCGGAACAAATTACTACCATGCTAGAAATGTACTTTGGATTGATCAAAGTTGTTCTGAGGAAATACCGCAAACTCACGAGGAGTTTCAAGGATCCTGTTACCCACCAAAGACCCAAAGGAAAGTGGGTCATTGACTAGTAGTGCAAGGTGTGTCCACAGCAGCAACACGTAGAATATCTTCAGCGTCCAGGGGTCCACGAACTGGACGAAGCTGTGGCTGTCGATACGCTTGTACGATTATGTCTCAACTATGAAAAATTATGCATTAATTTTCCCTCATAAGAATGAGGACAGGAGGGGAAAATGAGGACTCGAACTTGGGTGATTTTCCAGGGAGCGGAAATATAGGCATTTCCCCCCTAACTGCATTACTGATATTCCAAATGTAATATAATCTAAAATCAAACAAAACTCAAAAAAACATAAAAGATGTTAAAACCAAAAGTAAAATGGTTATGGAAAAGATTTTTTACTATTAATGAAAGTCAGTCTGGTAAGTGACCGTTGACATTTTTGAGTCGTGTTTAATCAGAGTGACAGGGGCGACCCCGTCGTTAAATCTGCACGTGGTTCCTGTAACAGAATCCGCTGCCCCGCGGAGCCCGGCTCATTTCATCCTTCTTGGATCAACACCGTATAGTTCATACCACACACACACACACACACACACACACACACACACTGAATTATGGGAACACCCCTACTTTCAAGGAGCTTACTACTTGGAGGTGCGAGGCTGTAGGGAACAAATGCGCCCGTAATAAAAGTATTCATCCACATCTCCCACAATAGCAACAGTTTCTAATTAGACCTTTTAAACATACAGTCAATGCAACCAGGATGTGAAATGTGTTCAAGTTAATGTTACAATTAGAACATTGGCATTTGCATTTACTGACTTTTTTGTGCTTAAATTTGTAATCTTAACTTTGCTTTAACAAGTTTTTATGTTTAATCTCTGCTCCATTTTTTGAAATAAGAGAAAGAAACAGACAGTGCTTAATAGTGTTTGCATTTAAACAGCCTGTGTGAAGTTCCCACCTCATTGAGTTGACTACCTCGGGAAAGGGGAAATTCACACTTTCCTTGCTCTTGCCTTTGTGCAGCTGGAGAGAGTTTTCTGCCAGGCTACCTCTGCAGCAGCAGATTGGATTTTGTGCTGTTGTCTGAAGATTTGCTGCCGATACAACAGGGAGACTACATTTCTAGAACGTTCTGGATTTGAGAGAAAGGGACAAGAATGCAAACATCGGAGAAGATTTAAAACAGTATTTCTTCCCGCAGTTGAAACATATTCCTGGTAATTGTAAAGAATTTGCTTAAATATCGAGCCGCTGGCAGGGGCAGAGTTGGATCAGAGCCACGCGAGGTACCATTAGGGTTTCAGCAACAGCGTTTGACCGACCAGACGGGTGGACAAAGTCGGGCCGAGTCCACCCCAGGCTGCTCTATTCTCTGTAGGCATTTCAGCTTCTTAGCCTAGGAATGCGCAGTGACCTTGACCCCAGGTGGGGGCAGTGGCGGGGGCTGCTGATCAAACCTGCTCTCTGGGAGTGGGGACTCCCTTGTCAGGGGAGGCTCCTGCTTTCCTGTCACACTCCCTGTCCTCATGTCTTCTCCAGATCACCCCGCCTTGTCCCTGGCCTTCCAGAGCCTAGGGGAAGAGGGGCAGAGCCTACCCCAGTTCTGACACTGCCCCTCTGGGTCCAGCACTGGCCACACTCAGGCTCCCCCTGACCTGACCACCCCCCCCCCTCCGGGGGACAGAGCTGTGAGCCCCAGCATCCACTGGCCGACCCCAGGACGCAGAGACAGGAGGGGACTTGAACGGAGGAGGGAAGATGTGGGAGCAGACCGAGGTGGGACTGTGCTTGGTACAGCAGAGCACCAGTAGGCTGGGCCGGGTTCTCAGAAATGGCCGCCAGCTTCTGAACGTGTGGAACTGAACCAGCTGGGTCTGCCGGGACCCAGTGGCTGGGGAGGACGGCCCTGGCTCTCACACCGCCTGGGGGGCCCTAGCCTCGAGTGCCCCACTACCGTGGGCTTCCTTCCACTGCCACCCTGTCCACGCTTTGCTGAAGGTGGCGTCTGTGATGGTTTGCACTCCGTGCTGCTTTGGGAGACCTGGGTCAAGTCCTCTGTGATCACTGGGAAGACCGGCCTTGACCCCACTGGCCAGACCCCACCTGTCTCTCTGTGCCTCACTGAGGGCTGGGCTCGGGGGAGCTGAGAGTCCAGGGTGCCCACCGCCCTCACGGCTGCTCCTTCCCTAGAAGGAGGTGCTGCAGAGACACGTAGGGGGCGAGGAGCTTCGTAACCTACAGCCTGTCACTGTTCTGTGCCCCTGGTGCCACCAGCTATATAGAAGCCATCGTTGCCAGTCACGTGTCCCTGGAGGAAGAGCTGTGTGCACGCTGGGACTCACTTCTTCCTACGAGATGGAGCGGGGCAGGGCTGGGGCTTGAACCAGCACATCTGTGCCCTGCCCGTGGCCCCTTATGCTTCAGACCTTTCTGCGCATTGACGCACCGAGAGGACACAGCTCCATTTATGCAACAGTGGTGTTCTCTAGGACAGGAGCTGTTGCCTGTGAAGGACTTTCCTAATTAAGAGAAAGTAGATTTTTGAGAGGAGTAGAGGTATGGGGTTTTAGGATTCCTTACTGCAGGGGAAATGTGAATATTCTGGTTAGACTTGAAAGTCCACGTTCAGTTAAAGCATCATATATGTACATACGTGTATGTGTGGATATATATACAGTCACCCGATCATGTTTATATTTTTTGGTGCCTTAGTTTTTTAATATGCAATTTCTGTGCATAGTTATAATGTCAATGCTGTGGGTAACATAAAATTCAGTATTATTATTATTATTTACACAGAGAGAAAGAGACAGAGACTGTGCATGCATGCACAAGTGAACGGGGAGGGGCAGAGAGAGAGGGAGAGAGAACCCCAAGCAGGCTCCACACTGTCAGCACAGAGCCTGACGTGAGGCTTGATCTCACGAACTGTGAGATCATGACCGGAATTGAAATCGAGAGTCAGATGCTTAACTGGCTGAACCCCCCAGGTGTGCCTGGAACCACGTATTAAAATATCGTTAATCATATATTGATGTTCCCCTTGACTTCTATACGTTTTACATTAAGCTTGAAAAACTGACTTGTAAGTGTGTTAGACTTTGTGAATAACACGGAAAATTTAGAAATCCAACCTAAGGGGCTATATTTAGGATCTAAGCGTCCAGCTGGGATGAGCCCAGCTTCGGTGCGGGTAGAACAGTCGTGGTGAGTTACTCCTCTGCCGTTGAACAGCCAGGTATGCTCACCTTGGACCTTCTCAAATGGGAACTTTGTGCACATTTTCTTCTTTGATGCCTTGAATATTTCACAGGTGAGAGAAAAGGCAGCGGGAAGTAAATGCATGGTACTTCAGGGGAAGCGGGGACGCTGGACCGGACCTCGTCCTCGTCCCCACAGGCCACCCTTATGGAAAGGGGATCAGACATGGTTTGTCCCCAGTGTGGAAACTGAGGCCACACAATATTAAGGAACTTACACATTAACACATTTAAATCACAGTTATATTATTCCATTACACTTTTGAATTATTTTTGCAGACTGTTAATATATATCTCACGAAAAAATCCACCTTTATTGTTAAAAATGTTGATGGGGGTGGGTGAGAGGGGCAAGTGCGTGATGGGTGGGGGGGAGGGCGCTTGTTGGGATGAGCGCTGGGTGTTGTGTGGAAACCAATTTGACAATAAATTATATTTAAAAAAATGTATTTTTCCTGGGCTTCTGTTTCAGTTAGGAACATGTCCAAACAGCCCCAGACCATCTTTCATGGAAATGGGGACACAGGCAGGATGTAGCCAGGCGGCTGTGGGTCACCAGGCAGGCTCTGCCCGGACGCGACAGGCTCCCACCTCGGAGGGTAGGAGAAGAAGGCACCACCACGAAGCGTCTGGTGGCCGCGGCCAGGCTGGGCTGGAGCTTGGCCACGGAGGAGGGTGTCGTCCACCCCGGCGACAAGAACTCGGCAGGTGACTGATGGGTTTGAAGACAGGTGTTTGTGAGGACTTGGGGCGAGACTTGGTCGTATCTCATCAGAAGAGCTTCGGAAATGTTGATCCAGATTTAAACGGATTGGCCCCAAATTCTGATACTCATTTCATTCATGTTTTTTTTTTTTTAATCGACTCAATACAGATTCTGAGACAGAAATCCTGTGAAATCAGCAATCGGAAGGTGAATCACTGTCGGAGAGCTCGCCCCAACTGTGGACGTCCGGTGTGCAGGCCTCCACAGGTCCCGTGAACGTCCCGTGTGCAGGCCTCCGCTCGTCACGTAAGGTCCTGGCCTCTCCTCTCTGCTGAAAGTTCCTGTGGCAAGGTCGCCGTAGGAAAATGTTAAAATCTGATTTATTCGTTTTCTTCTGGGATCCTCAGTTGGTACTTAATGTGAAATAATGTGAGTGGCGTGTGAAGACACCTTACCCAGTGTGGCAGATCTCCAGTTAAATTATCCGTGGTATTGGGAACTCGCAGGTCGTTGACTATCCCAATTTAATTTGGGCAGTACAGGACATTTCTAATAATTAATACTGTAATAACACTTAATGATCTGCACTCATGCAATCTGAAAATCCAGCTAATGGTGCAGTTTTTAGTGATTGCACAAACAGCAAGTTTTAAATGTGTCAAATGCTGCTATTTCAGCATCCTGGTGGCATTCAGGAGACCCTGCCCGTGGGCTCTCACTGACCCCGACCCGGAACCTAGACATGGATGTGACAAGTGCGGGGCTGGGTCTCCAGGGAGGGGCTGCCTGTCTGGCATTGGATGCAAGCGGGAGAGCCAGAGGGAGCGCCCCACTCCTCCCAGATGAAAGGTACATTCAACGGCTGTGATGAAAGTCGCCAGAGAGAGAGCGAAGAAATTGGAAACAAGGAACAAGCTTGTAAAGACTCTCCCACAGGCTTCGTTAGAAAGGGATTAATATTTTGGAGGCCTGCCCAGCAGATAGCCACGTATTCAATAACCTTCCTCTCTGCCGATCTCCCTCTTCTACCTGGCACAACGAGCCTGTTCTGGAAGTTCTCGTACAGACACGGACGCTCAGACCTTTTCTGGAAACTCCCCTTTGAGATCCAACCTCCAAGACTTCGTATTTCGTTGAGGGCCAGGGCGCTCTTTTCTTTTTTTAATGGGGAAGACTTTAAACCGAATACCATCATTATTTCCGTGGGAACAGAAACTGGTAGAATCGAGGCTCTAAAAACCCACTTAAGTCCCTGCGACAGGGACTTCTGCTCACTGACGGTCCTTAGCAGAGCGGACGCCAAGGAGCTGGGGGGGGGGGGGTGCCCAAACCAGGCCTTTCTGGCTCGCCATCGCCAAGCGAAGCCCATCCACGCTGATGCAGGCTGCACCTGACAGGGCAAATTCGAACTCCTCCAGAAGGCTCCGTCCCTCTGTCAGAGGCCCCTTTGTCCTGAGGCCTGCACATCGGCCTGCATCAGAGGCACGGTCTCAATACCAACGAGAATGAAATTAACTGTTTAAAAAAAGTAACGTTAAAGGGGATTCAGTACCCACGAACCCGGATATCCAGCATGAGGGCCGGACGTAACCCCGAGGCCCAGTCTGAAACCCGAGGCCTTCAGTTAGTCAGACCTCGCATCCATCGTGCTAGCCACCTGCAGACGGCTTTCCAAAACACAACAAAAAAGCCAGCTAACTGAAGCCACACGGCCCTACTGTGGGTCAATGAGATCAGCCCACTTTACAGGCGGTTAAGCCAAGTCATAGGAGCTGTAGCTAGGTGCTGGTGCAGCCTGCAGGCGTAGTCATGTCCCCAGTGCAGTCCCGCCCACTCACCACCTGGGGACAGAGAGCGTCGCAGCCGCACCAACGATGGCAGGCCCCCTCCCAGAGGACACTGAGAAGGACCAGGCACTTGGACTTCTGCCTTCTGAGCATCCCACGCGGCCTGGTTTATGGAGGCGAGAAACACACGTTCGCTCAGGTGCGCGGACATCTTGCCGAATGGAGGACAGCGGGACTTCCTGCTTCATCAAAGCTGGGGCAGGGGCCGCCCACTTGAGCCCACGTTGCTCGCAAGGACCAAGCGCGGAGAAGGGTCACTGATGAACTGTGGAGGGGTGTTCTGTCTTTGAAGAGAATCGTGTCTTTCCAAATGCTGGTGTGCACATAACGGAAACAGGATGGCATGGACCCCAAGTTCAGCCGTCTGTGGTACAGATGTATTAATCGCCTTAGTTCGTGCAACAAATGTGAGGAACACACCGTGTGGGAGGGCTCCACGCGGTCCTGAGGAACATGGGAAGGCGAGCGCGGGGGGGGGGGGGCTGGTTTCTTAAGGCCCTGGGAGATTTGTGGGGAGGACGTAGATGCCCCACATAACCACATCCCAGGGGCCGAACGTGCCGGGAAGTGTGTGAGGAGATGCCGGGAGACGGGTGGGGGGCCAGCATGATCCTCCGCGAGCCGTGAGCGCGCGAGGCCCAAGGAGGGGTTGGACCGAAGGGACAAGGCCCCACCAGGTGCCCAGATATCCTTTGTACTGGCCGGACTTCACGGTCTGGATGGCTGTGGGCTGGCGACGGCCGACGTGAGTCAAAGCACAAGCTTACAACCCCTCTGTTCTCTCCCAGAAAACATAGATCCTATTCGTTTACACTCAGTAACTTTCTGCTTTTGGCGCTCACTTCTGTTGTGTCGTGGAGAACCCGTGTGGCTCACCCTGACACCTGTCTTGCACTTCCGGCCCAGGGCCGGGCATGCGGTGGGCTTCCTGCCGCCCGAGCCCCCAGCTGGCCTTGGAGTCAGACAGGGGAGCCGGGCTTTCCCTGCCAGTTCCCAAGGCTCTAAGGGGTTTGATCACAAGAGACGGAGGAGTGGCTTCCATTGGTAGATTTTAGTTTTAAATGGAAACACTAGACAATTTAAAATGAACTCGAACGCGTTGACCTTGGAACCAAGCCACCGATAGGCTCTTTATGGACAGTTGTTCCCACAGCAATACGTTTTCTAGAAATTCCTGCATTTGCACTCACAACTTTCTCTGGCCAAACGTTCTAGCCACACGAGGGGAGGAGGGCCCACCTACATCCAGTCTGGGTCACTGTCGTAACCTCTACGCCATCAGCAGTGGCACGGGCAGCCTCACTCTCACTGCGCAAGAATTCCTGAAGGTTCCATCTCAGCTCTTCCAGCGCGTCACGGTGTGCAGGTGCGAAGAGGGCTCCTTCTTGCTCCTGTCCCGTAGAGAGCCAGTCTCCAACTACAGCAACCATCCATGAGCTGCATTTCCACGAGTATGTCTCTTGCCTCAGCTTGCCCACAATGGAGCTACGTGGTGGTTCCCGTAAGGAGTGATGAAGGTCGGACATCAGAGCTCAGTGCTGACTGTCCTAGAACATCTGCATTGCTGAGTGGGGGGTTGGTTCAACTGAATCACGACCAGACGTTCTGGCATCACACAGAACTCAGGCACAGTTGAGACTTCAAGGTTATCATTATATAAAGCAGGTCCTGACTTTTGGTTCATTTTGAGGAAAAACAAAATCAAGGTACAAAAAACATGCTTCTATGCAATGAGAACATATATTTATGCTTTGCAACTTAGAGGAGAATACGTTTACAGCATTTCAAAATATCAGTAGATACCATTTCTGTTTTGCTCTTAAAAATACAAATACAGTATTTCAAATGATTGTACTCATAAATCTCAGATTTAGGCCTCTGAAAAAATATGTTACTTTGCTTTTAAAAAAAACATAATAGGGGCGCCTGGGTGGCTCAGTCGGTTAAGCCTCTGACTTTGGCTCAGGTCACGATCTCTCTGGGTTTGTGAGTTCGAGCCCCGCGTCGGGCTCTGTGCTGACAGCTCAGAGCCCGGAGCCTGCTTCAGATTCTGTGTCTCCCTGTCTCTCTGCCCCTCCCCGACTCACACTCTGTCTCTCTCTGTCTCTCAACAATAAATAAAAACATTAAAAAAATTAAAAAAAAACATAATATCTTTAAATCCCAGAAAACTGAAAGAAATCATAATGCATTTCTCTCAGAGGTATAATAGATGATATTTTAAATATAAAAATTGCAAATATGTATTCTAACCAACTAAATATCAATGCTTTATACAATTCCTGACATTCAGAAGTATGCTGATTAACATTAAAATTTCTGTAATTTATTAAGACATTTAAAAGTCTTCTCGTTACAGCAGGGGTGTGCAGACTGATGCTTCCACGCCTGCTACGCTCACGTTAGAATCACCGCGCTCAGATAGCTGTATTAAAAACATTAGTTCAAGCTATTCTAGTTAGGCTCTTTTATTCCTCTTCTTGGCGACGATCTATCCACGTTTTTCTTAGACTAGAGCATCAAATGCTCAGTAAATGTAAAATTTGAGATCTGATATCAAAAGAACAAGTCTCATCAGAAACAACACGGTCAGGACGGATTCTTTTTTATTTTTAGTATTTTTCCCTCTCTAAAAATATCTCTTTGTATCTTACCTCTTCCCAACATGCATTTGAGAGTCTGAATACCGAAGGAAAGTATTTTCATCAATAAGTAAATATAAATGGAAAATAAGAATCCTTTCAAGGCCAATAAAGCCACCATACCAGCCAGTTGGCTGGTCAGTATGGCTTCTAAGGATAAACAATATTTACTTCTAGGGAACAAATTATTGATGCAGGCATGAATTTACTTGAGTATTATTTGGATTAAAAGGTACTACTTGTCAAGCTACTGATTTTGTGTGTGTTGATAAGATGTTTCCATTTTACCTTTTTGTTTCTGTTGAGATAGAGAGCATGAGTTGGGAAGGGGGGGAGAGAGAGAGAGAGAGAGAGGGAATCCCAAGTAGGCTCTGCACTGTCCACCCCACTCTGCCCGATGCGGGGCTCGAACTCATGAACCGTGAGATCATGACCTGAGCCAAAGTCCCATGCTTAGCCTGCTGACCCACCAGGCACCCCGGGCCATTTTGTCTTCACGTTAAAAGAAAATGTTTGCTAAAGTTAATTTCTTTGGGTGAAATCTAAAGTTAATTTCTTTGGGTGAAATCTTTGTCCTCGTGCACAAAGGTACAAGAAACGTCCAACTTTCCCATTAGGATCCACTTAGAAACGGCTGCCTTCATGCGAGTTTATTTTCGAGCAACATTTTATGAATTTTTAACACCCTTCAGTCTTGGGTGAATTGCCCCGCCCATTTGAGCGACAGTATACAAGAACGTTCGCTTTCAGGACGGGCAGACTTTGAGCAGCTTCAGAATACACTACGTACCTCTTTCCTCCAAAGGACTTCAGTTCACATCAAGCCCCTTTTCTCTTGTCTCCAGCTCTCTTCCAAGGCTGTGTCAGAAAATGAAGAATTCTAGCTAAGACTGAAACTTGGAAGTGTCAGCTTCTGTAAATGAGACTTGCAAATGAGTACTGTCACAGTCCCTTTGCAGCCAAGACTAACCGCGCTGCTGTTCTTCCTCCCCAGGGTTCATCTGCTCAAAATCATGTCTCGACAACAAGTGAGAGGTTCATAATATAAATATAAAGAATGTAAATGTAGTCCAGGGAAGTGTACACAGTTGCTGATGTCGACTGACCCTTTAGATCATGAATCTGCCTTTTCTTTCCACCCTGACGTCTTGGCCCCCATTCTTCACAAACTATTTGTTATTGACCAAAAGATACAAACATTCCATGTGAGGATTTGGGTACATGCTCAATGTGGAATGTGTGCAAACATGTATTAGAGGCATAACTTAGCTGGGAAAGGCAGCAGCGAGCCTTACTTGGCCGATGTTAGTTCATTCTGGGCTCAGGCTGAGTCGCTAACTTACTGTGGGTCGGTCTTTGTTGCCTGGTACATTTTCGAGCTTTGACACATAGGGTGACAGCCGCACCTGTGAGCAGATTCGTACCTGCGAGTGAACAGGTGTGTGCTAACCCGTCACCCTGACTCCACAAGGCGTGAGCAGGTGCACTGGGAGCCCTTCATGTCCCGCGGGCTGTGCCTGCCTCATGACGGGGCCTGGTCTGCCTCCCCTCCCTCCTGGGCCTCCCTGCCTCACCTGTAGACAGGAACAGCATAGGTGCTATGCTGAGCTCTACAGGAGATGGGGTGCCCTGCATTTGACGGTCACTTGATCCACGTCCACAGCTCCCAGGTGTCCAGTGACCAGTCATGTGGCCGACCTGCAGCTGGGCGGTACACAGCCTTCAGGGATGTCCTCCTCTGCCCAGGCACCCTGTCGGGTTACACCCCATGCGGAAGAATGGGGGCGCGTACTTCCTGGGCTCGGGTGTTTGAGACAACAGAAACCTTGCTTCTCTTTCTCAGCCCAGTGGCTGGGGAGCTCACTCATAACTTCAGATCCTGCCTCCATTGCATAGAAGTTGTAAATATCCCCAAGGAATGCTAGATTAGAAAGTGACATGTGTCTTGCTCCTGCTTTCACCTCTAAAAGCACTTTGCCTATGAAAGGTACTTCTTGTATCCCTGGTTCTAGGACTGCCACTGGCCTCGGATGATTAGTCCAGACCCTTATTAATCCAGCCGCTTTGACTGGTGAGGAAACAGAGGTCCTCACAGGCCACGGGTTCTGCCACTTAGCACCAGAGCAAAGACCAGAATCCGAGTTCCTTGACTTACAACAGGGTTCGTAACTGAGTTACGGCAGATTTTCTGGCACTAGGCTCCAGCACCCTAGGCGCCGAGGGATTACTGTCCTCACACTTCTCTTCAAAAGGCCACTCTGGTGTTTCCGCGTCTTTCCATAACAGATACTGCTGTGTTTCACCTTGTAGCTTCGGTCTAACATCATAACTGGAACATTTCTTGGGACGACTCTGCCACCGTGTGTAGACGTAAGACAGTTTCTCTTTGCATGTGTGTCCTGGGCGATACTTGGTTGAAACAATCTTACACGACCCACTCGATGAATTCCCGTCACACGAGCAGAAGGGGTTCGTTCGGTGGTGATCCCAAGGTGGTTTGGACCAACGGCAAGAGCTGGGCTGCCAGTAACATTCGGTCGAGGCCAGCTTGTCCGTCTTCATGGCCCGCTAGCCGCTTATTTTCATGTGGCGTGAGATCTTTGCCTGTGAGTCACCTTCCCGTGGAACTGGGCAACTTTCGAAAGTGATATTCCCGTCCGTTCTGCTCTGCGGGCTTCCCGAGACTCTAATGGATTTAAGGTTTGCTACTGTATTCCGGGTTTTCCACAACAATCAGCGAGTGGCTCGGCCACACCGGGCCGCTCAGAGCCTCGACAGGCACGGATTTAGCTTTGTGGACTCAGGTCATTTTTCATAACCCTGTTTCCCTGTCAGCGTGTCATAGCCAATAAAGAGCTGCTAGATCCGCACACGGACATAAATGTTTTCTCAGCCCGGGCTCACCGCGATTTAATGCCACTTTGCTCGGCCACCGTGCTCCCGGGCTTAACACACTTTCTGCTGGAAGAAACGCATACTTATTATTATTATGGAGGAGCATGTGAGATTTCCCCCATCACGGGCTGACGGGCCGCCCGGCACACTGTCATTTATCATCGTACACTAGATCTGTCAACTAGAGAAACAATTTCAATAAAAAATTTCTGCATGAAATTACTTCGCCGGAGAGCAGACTGTTGTGCTTTTGTGCGAGCGTTCTGTGTCTCTGTGCTGTTTTTGTCTTTTCCGCCTCCTCCTTCTTTTTTTTTAATTTTGGCTGTGAAAGGTACTTAATGTACCAAAAACAATTTGTACAGACATTATTTTACCAATTGAAAGTGTGTACGCCTTGCTGAGGTCCCCCTTATCTAACTGTTGCTAATATATTTTCACGCTGTGCTCTTACGGCTTCATTTTACAGTTGAGGAGATCACCCACTCCATGCTGTGCTGGAAATGGGACCCTCGTCACTCGGGTCCACAGAGTGCAGTTAACATGCGAAGAACAGGCAGCAGAAAGTTGGCGCACTAAAGCATCTTCATTGCTGTTATCAAACTTGGCTTGTTTGGTCGTTGGCGTCTCTGGAAAGCAAGGCGCAGCGACAGGGAGCAGCGGGAGTACCGGGTGCACCAGAGAGGGCAGGACGCCGGGGCGGACCGCGGCAGCCAGGCAGGCCCCCTGAGCGGGGGCGTCCGGAGAGCCAGCGTCACGTAGGTACCGGGGTCCCCACGTCGCCATCGCGTCTGCTCTGCAGACAAGGCGGAGATCATCCCTGTGGCTCACGGATAAGCCCTAATTGTCCTTACACGTGTTTGCTTTCTCGTGTGAGCCCAGGGACCGGGGGAGACCGCGAGGCCCGTGGTCAGTAGAACCAGCTGGAGCAATAATTGCTGTGAAATTACGTCCTGGACAGCTGCAAGGGGAAGACCAGCCTCGAAGGCCCTTGTTTTCCACCCTGTCAGGTTTTTACCCAGCTATGGATTTGTTGTCATCGGCTCCTGATGATTCTGCTGACACCGCTATCAGAAAATGAATTTTTCACTCCCCACTTGGTTGACTCCGTTCCTAGGGTGTAACTCTGTCAAAAAAAAAAATGCCACTCTCCAGCCCGCTCACTCGCTCGCTGGTGATTCGCGGACCTGCCGCCAGCGCCCTGCTGGGCCCGCCCCCCTCCCCCGTCCCGGTCCCGGTCCCGGCCACGGAGCGTCTCTCACACACACCACCCGCACTTCTAATTCACTTAAAGGTGAAGACCACCACCTCCGCGTGCATCAGAATTCATGCAGAGAGCAGAACATTTGGCAAAGGGCAGCCGGGGCTCGATCAGAAGATGGAGTTGGGTATAAATCGTGTCTCTTACGTGCCCTGAGTAGTTTTAACATCTCACCTATAATATCTGACTCCTCGTGCAAAGAAAACCCAATATTGAGGCCAAGGAGTGAGGCCAAGTTAAAAACAAACCCACAGGAGAATCTAGGAAACTCACGAAACGGTATAGAGTCCCTGGACATTTCCTTTGCTGGATTTATGCTTTTCACACAATAACAAAAATCTTCATCTGTAATCACTATGTGAAATGGAGACATGAAAGGAAACTAGTCATCAAGCAGATGTTGTTGAGCAAACGGTACTCGTTGAGTGTTGTGTGCCGGTCCGTGTAGACGGAGGAAGGATGCGCATAAAAAGTCAGAACTGATGGAGGGGGCTCGTAGGCGCTCGGGCAGAAATGGCACAGGCTGCTTTGTGGGGGCTACTGCTTCTCCGTTTGCCTGTGACTCTGTTGTATCACATCGTCCCAGCCCCCAGAATCCCTGTGGGGAAGGACTAGGCTAGGCTCGCCACACTGTGTGGATGAGCGTGGTGGGCTGACTCGCTCCTCAGATCCATGGCCCAAAGCTTCAAATGTGACCTTATTTGGAAATAGGGTCATTGAAGGTGGAATTAGTTAGGTTAAAATGAGGTCACAGTGGACCAGGGAGGGTCCTAATCCAAGGACTGGTGTCTCTTTAAGAAGAAAAGTCTTGGGGCGCCTGGGTGGCTCAGTCGGTTAAGCGTCTGACTTCGGCTCAGGTCACGATCTCACGGTTCGTGAGTTCGAGCCCCGCGTCGGGCTCTGTGCTGACAGCTCGGAGCCTGGAGCCTGCTTCGGATCCTGTCTCCCTCTCTCTCTGCCCCTCCCCTGCTCACGCTCTGTCTCTCTCTGTCTCAAAAATAAGTAAACATTTTAAAAAAATGTGAAGAAGAAAAGTCGCAGGGACATGCAGAGAAATGGCCGTGTGAAGACAGACATAGAGACTGCAGGACCACAACCATAAACCAAGGCCAGGAGAGGCAGGGGATCCTCCCCCGGGCTGCCCACACCTTGACTGCAGGCTCACGGCTCCAGCCTGGGGGAGGAACATCACTGGCGTGGACCTTCCGTGTGTGCTGCGGGGTTCCGTTGAGAATGCTCAGGAACACCAAGACTGTGCACTTTAGCAAAGGTTCCCACAGACGGGTCACTACAGCAGGTGCTCTCGGGGGTGGAGGCTGGGAAGCCAGCGGGACGGAGGCCCTACCGCCAAGGGGCTGGACGGCCACTGCCAGCAGGTGCCTAGAACAATGTGTCCTGAGCACCAAAAGGCCTTGGATCACCTGGACGTGTTGCTAAGCCGCGGGTCTGACCCGGGAAGTCCGGGGTCCGGACCAGATTCCACATTTCTCAACAATCTTCTGGGTGACGCTCTCATCTTCCCTCCGTGAGCCCCATTTCAAGTGGCAAGAGTTTAGACCCTGCCTTCCCCAAAATTGGTGTTCTGCTTGCGACAGTCTGGTTGGGTACTAATTAGATATCTCACGTGTAAACCTCGTCAAGGGGGCGGTAACTTAACAATCAGATGAGACAAAAGGGAGACAATCCTATAGCTGGTGAAGTGGACTGTCCTCTCTCCTACATCTTTCTCTCCGGAGCCACTTACGAGAGTCCAGCATCTCACGGCTGCTGTCACAGAAGACCCCCAAGTGTCAAGTGTTCTTCATTAATCCGTCCTTCCTTCAGCAATGCCACAACTTGCTCCTGAACAGACTCGGAGCTGGTCCTCTGCGAGATTCTGATCGAATGACGTATCATGACATAGAAAGTAAGGTCGAATGATGCATAAAGTAGACAAAGCCTTCGTACTGTGAAGAAATAGAACACAGTTTTAAAAATTTAAATCGTGGCAAACACCACGAACTAGAGCGCATCCCCCGAGTGCAGGACAAAAGGTCCCCGTCTAGTCTGGAGGAAGGCACCCTGGAAGAAGGGACATCGGGATGCTCTCCTGCACATCTCCCCAAGACTAGCTCTTTCTTGTCACATTAGCTCTTCTCAGTCTCTTTGTGACGGCGGGAGCCCAGCCCACAGCCCACACGGACAGAAACCACAGCCTGGTCGCCATCCTGGCGGGTCTGGTCTGAATACACACCGGGGCTCGGGGCTGTGGAGGTGGGTCCGCTTTCCGGTTATCCCTGGGAATGACGCCAACAAGCCTGCGGGCTGTTCGAGCACCGAGCTTCCTGAGAATGGTTTTCCTGATGCAGGAGCAGCAGGAGGATTTAAGTCTAAGACAGGAGTCCAAGAACAATGCCGAGTCCAAGTGCAAAATGTCAGCACTGAGGTTGAGCTGCCGCACTGACAATCCGGTGGCCGCACTGAGTCCGACAGGGTGACCGGTCAAACGGCCACGTCCAGCAGTGGGTAGGCTGGTGTCCACTCGTGGGGGTCCCAGAGTCAGAGACAGCTGTTGGCCACATTGAAGGTGAGTGCTTTTGCCTATTTGTGGAACCAGCCTAGACCCTGGGTGGAGTCACAGCCCCAGAACCATGGTTTCTTTACCCAGCATTTGGCAGGGTGCACAACCAACTTTGTGAAATGAGCAGGGAACGATGAGTCAAAACCCCGGACTAAAACATCTGGGCTTGAAATTGGATCTAGGCAGGAGGATAGCATTCAATAATGAGCCAGCTTTTGTAAGGAAGCTCCGTTACATGTTATTTCCCTGGCCAGAATCGGTCTCAGAATCTAGAAGGTTCAAATCTGTAAACTGGGTCCATCATATACAACAGAGCTGGGCAGGGAAGGGACAGACTTCGGCTTCTGTCTGCCGGCTCTTCTGTTTCCGTGAAACCTCTTTTCAAATAACATCTACCACTGAGGAGTAATATCGTTAAAGGACTTACAGAGGGTCTTCTGGCCTGAATATTTAGTAGATTTACAGTTTTCTTTCATTAAAAATTATGAAAAAATGGAGGAAAATATAAGAAAGAAGAAAATAAGAATCCTCTAATCCCCAACATGAAGAACTACCGTTTACATATTTATATTTATGTATATATTTACCTCCAGTCTTTTCTTGTTTCCTTAAGAAAAAAATCACCCTATTGTCTTCTAGAAGTTACGCGTGCATAGAGTTACAAACAATTCAGATAAGGCATATAAGTATTAAAAATTAAAGCGTATAAGTATAATAAGATGCACAAAATTATAATCAGAGGTAACCTTCGTAACCGCTAGTGAATATTGTTCTAATTGTCTTTATGGTTCTTCATAGGTAGACAGACAGCTGGTGATACTTTTATGAAAATCAGATAATTGTAATGAAAGAGAGTATTTAATTTTGCTTCAATTTAAGTAAATGGAATACAAATAATGGACATAGTGGAAATTCAAGTGAGTGTTTCATTATTACAAGAAAGGATTCCAGGAAATTAAGAAAACAGACTGTGAAACACAGTTAAGACAAAAGCAAACGTTGTGGCTTTATAAGTGGAGACGTAAGTCTCCCTCCACAACCCCCGGCTCACGTGTGCACGGTCCACCTTCAGGTGGTTTCCGGGTGCCACATTATGTAACATGGGGTCCCCTCAGGGGAGACTACATCCGGTTACATTCCATGACACGATGCGGGCTACATCGGCGTCTGGTCCTCCAATCCTGCGTCCCTGGGTTGTTCAGGATTATTTCTTGAGGGAAACTTAGTCATTGTGAATCTCCGTCCTCTTAACAGGTCTTTGCAGCCCTCATTGTTTTAACCGTTGAATTCAACTTGTTGCTGGGGTCATCCCCCGCCCCCACCTCCCTTCCCACATATTCTCAGGTTCCTGCTCTTCCCTAGGAGTCCAGAGTCTGAGCTCAAGCAGGATCGTGGCCTGGGGTACGACCGCTGCTCACTCTTTTCCCAGAACTTGGGAACCCCTGAGCCTCCCAGCTGACGTTACCCCGGGACCCGTGATTCGCTCTTCTCTGGTTGGGGGCTCGCAGAGATCTTTGACTTTCCTTGACCTTCAGTGGGTTAACTAAGTTGTGTCCACTGACTGCAGGTTCTGTTTTCATCTTTTCTTAGAACACAGTGTGCCCTCCTAATCCAAAATCTTGTTTTCCTTCAGTTCAGGAAAATAAAAATGTCTTCCATAAATTAAATTAAAAAAAATTAAATGTATATATAATTTGTTCTCCAAGAATTCAGTGTCCAACAGTTTTTTAAACATTTTTTAAGGTTTATTTATTTTTTTAACATTATTTTTGAGTTTATTTATTTATTTTTGAGAGCGAGAGGGAGAACGAGTAGGGAAGAGGCAAAGAAAGAGGGAGTCCCAAGCAGGCTCTGCACCATTATTAGCCCAGAGCCTGACGTGGGGCTCAATCTCATGAACTGTGAGATCATGACCTGAGCTGAAACCAGGAGTTGGAGGCTTAACTGACTGAACCACCCAGGTGCCCTGAATGTCGAACAGTTTTAAGTGCGGATTACAGAAAAGAGCAGATCCTGGCCCTGGTTACACCCGTGCCTGGTTACCACTATCAAGAGTGGAGGTTGAAAGACAGTCCTGTGGGTCAAGTATGACCACTGCGACCCTCTGTAGAGGAACACAGCCGTGACCATTCTTTTTTGTATCAGCGGTGGCTGCTTTCGTGTTCTAATGCCAGAGGTGATTATTTGCACAAAGTCTGAAGTACGTAAGGTGTTTGTCTTCACAGAAAACGTTTGCCTATCTCTGATCTGGGGGAAATCACTTCCAAATGTAGTAGCTGTTCTGTGGGGTGTTTGCCTCTTTATATTTAGCTGATATTCCTATACTGGCGTGTGTTCTCAGTTTAGATATTATCAATTGACATCTTACAAAGGAAGAAAATCTAGTTCTCTTAAACCTCTCCATAAACACAAGAGCAAATACTTCTTCTTTTCACCCACCTTTTAAATAACTTTTGTCTAAAAGTTAATATAAGTATCACAATGTGTTTTTGCATTTGCTCACTGCTGAGCTACCTGGTACTCTTTCTTTTGGGACAAATGTCTTACATTCCTGGAATTAATGATTGTCTTTTTGTTAGCTTAGTTTTCTATGTACTTGACAATAGTTCAGCCCTAACATTCCATCCCAGACCATGTATTTTCTCAATAGGGTCAAATCGATGGTATTTTATCATTAACAAAAAAACGCTTAAAAACATGGGAGTGGGATTTATTCTTCAGAAGACCCCTGACCTCTTGCACTTGGACTATCACTCCGCAGGTCTGCTCCACTGCTGACCTCCAAATTCTGGAACCTTCTGGCATGATTTTGTTGAACATTCTCTTTGCCCCTCTGCTGGTTAAGAACCCTACTTCCCGGCTGTAATGTCCCCTTCTTTTGTCGTCTGCTCCAAATGTGCATAGGAGCTAAGCTTCCTGAGCCCTTATGCTATGCTCACCTGAGCCGGGTATAAAATTCTGAGCTGTAAGCCTTTTTGTTTCTGAGAATTCTGTAGGTTTGCTCCAATTCTTTTAGCAACTGCTGTTCCTCTGGAGAAATTTGATGCCCTTCTAACACCTCGTCTTTCTTCTCTGGAAGTTTTCAGGATTCTCTCATGACCCCTGGGTGATGACATTTTGTGATGACATTCCTGGACATGAACCATTTACAATTCATTCCTGGGACTTCTGTGTCCATAGGACCCTTCAGTTCATGGAAGTTTCCTAACTCTATTTATTTGCTATTTGCTAATTTCCATTATTTATTCGTTCATGCTCTCTTGACTTTAAAAATTACAACTCTTGCACATTAAAGAAATACACTTTGACTTTTATCGTATGCTTTTTCAGATGTTGGGTAGGAGGTTGGGTGATGACACGGGTGTGGGTGCATGTGGTCTTGGGGCATCACGTGCTCCCCAAAGCTGGGAGTGCTCAAATAGCATTGCAAACTGCCCACATTCAGAGGTTCTGCCTGGCTTGGCCCAGGGTGAGTCCCCACAGCAGCATGGCTGGGATTTTCTCCACTCCTGCCGCTCTTCTGGGTCCTACGCCCTGCCTTCCTGCTGGAGTCCCGTTTTCAGTCCGTCTGCTGGGCATGTTCAAAATACAAATAGGACCAGAAGAATGAAAGACATGCACGAGGGAAAGATGGGCCCAAGGGAAGCAGTCCCATGGAGGAAATGAGTCTTTTCTAATTACGATAAAAATATTCGATCTAGAGCAAATAAGTTCCTTAAAAAGTCAAGATGAGCGCAGATACATTCTGTGTTGTTTTATTTTCCAAAGACATTTTTATTTGTATTTTCCTAGCCTCTTAAACTTCCAAGAAACTGTGGAATGACGTTCATCCTAAATAAAAACAGAGCTGAATGAAACTAGGTCACAAGTTTTCAGTGAAGCCAGTGTTTTAATTATGTTGTTTTAATTCAATTACACTGCTCTTTTGCTTTCAGTAATAAATGAATCAAGTGTCATTTCTTTTTCCTTTTTGTCGTTAAATGTATCTGTATTCAGAGAGATAGAAAATGAAATGAAGGAGAAAGGGAGGAAGACGTACCTGTTCCGGAGCACAGACCCTTGTATTATCTTTGTTGTGTCCTTGGCTGGTTGTACGGAGGGGTGGGCTCCTGCTGGTTACATCACCATGCCCAGAGTATGTTAGTTCGTAATGTTTGGTTAATTTAGGAGGAAAGCTCTAATTTTGTCCCTTCGGCCTCTATCTTCAGCTCTGACTTGCTAAAAATATACATTGAAACTTATTTTGAAATCAACAAAATGAATGGTTCTTTAGTCAGTGCTGTATATGATTGGTTGTTCTACCTGGAAACATCTCCAAATATTATCATACAAATACAATATGCTAAGAAGTAAAATGAAAGCATTACCAAAATGTTTGACTCTGGGGAGTTAGGAGTACACAATTCCTATCCAAAGATTCACCCAAAGGTGGTGTTCCCACTGGATCTAAATGAACAAGCGAGTGTGCGGGGGTGGGAGAAACAGCCTCCGGAAGTGTGGGTCCACACCTGGTGCGTTGCCCCAAAACAGGAGCAGGGCTCATGAAAATTAAAATGAAACAAGATTAGGAGAGGTTTCGTCCCTAACCACTTACTGAGGAATGAGTCACACGGTATACGGTTCATGCGTTTGATTTTCACAATTTAGTTTTATAGACAGAGCCGTGCAAACATACACCTTGTCACATGGGTTCCTTCACTTGGCACTGTTATTTTGACATTCATCTGTAGGGTCCGTGTATGAATGGCACACTTATTTCCATGGCTGAGTTGTCTTCCAGGATAAAGCTGTGCCGCTGTTTGTTCCTTCGGTCACCTGCTGACGTGTCCGGTTTGGAGCCACCAACAGCGTTAATGTGCAGCTCTCATGGATGCGTGTTCCCCTTCCTCCAGGCAAACACCTAAGACTGGAATGTATGATGTATGGTCAATAAATGTCAAACTTACAAGAAAATGCCAACCTTTATTTTTCTACATTTTAATATACTTTATCTGTTAGAAAAATTTTGGGTTTACAGAAAACCTGAACGGAAACTACAGAGAATTCTCATATACTCCCTCCCCTCCCCCACGGTTTTCTGTGTTACCAACATCATGAATTGTTGCGTACTTGTTATAATTGATGAACCAACATCGATAAATTATTATTTCCTAAAACCCATAGTTTAAATTGGAGTTGACTTTTTGGGTGGAATATTTTATGGGCTTTGACAAATGTGTGGCACGTACCCAGCACTACAGTGTTACAAGGAATGGTTTCAAGTGGTTTCAATGCCCTAAAAGTTCCCTGTCCTTCCCCTGTTTGTCTCTCCAACCCTTAAACCCATTACAACATGGGTCTTTTTACCGTCTCTGCAGTCTTGCCTTTTCCAGAGTGTCATATGGTGGAGTCACACAGGACATCGCCTCTTCAGACTGGCTTCTCAGCCTCGTGTGTGTACTTTCTTCCGTGTCTCCTCCTGGCCGGCCAGGTCCTTTCTCTCAGTGCTGAGTGGCGTTCTAATGTCTGATGTGCCACCCATCCTTCATCCATTCGATGCTGAAGGACTTCCCAGCTCTTCTGTGACCTCTTCCCAGAGGCATGTGGGGGTTCCAATCACTCCATATCTTCCCCCAAACCGAGCATGGTTGAGGGTTTTAATTTCAAACGTTCTGATATAATAGCGTCTCCTTGAGAATTTAACGTGCACTAACCACTTCGAATAACTTCTTATTGCTCATTTGCCCTTCATGTATCTTCTTTGGTAAAGTGTGCACTCAAACATTGTGCCCATTACTGAAGTAGGTTGTTTTCCTTCTTATCGTTGAGTTGTAACACTTCCTCATACGTTCTACATACCAGTTCTTTGTCAGATACAGGTTATGCAGACGTAGTTCCAAGTCTGCATTTTGCCTCTTAGTTTTTATAACCATGTCTTTTGAAATGAAGTAGTTAAAAAATTTTAAGAAGTCTATTGTATCACTTTTTAATTCCATACTTGGTGATTTTTGTGTTGCTAAGAACGTTCTTTAAAAACTCAAAGTTACTAAAGTTACCCCCTATATTTTCTTAGAGGAGTGCTATATATTAGCGCATACTTAAGGCGCATACTCCATGTTGAGTGAAACGTCGCAGATGGCTGGGCGCGAGCTCAGGTCTGTCCGTGATACACACACGTGTCCACTTGCCGCAGCACCATTGGGTGTGAAGCTTATTATCTCTATTGACTTGCTTTGCCACCATTGTCAATGACCAATTGACCGTACGTGCATTGGTTCATTTCTACTCTGAAATCACCCAAATATCTCTCAAAATGAACATGGAATGAACTTTTCCAGAAATACAAAAGCTGAACTAATTTATCACCAGCTTTCCAGAACAACCAGAAATGTTGAACACAGTCTGCGAACAGAAATACGGCGTCATGAGGTGGAACAGATCTACATCTGAAGATGCCAAGAACGCCCCAAATCGTGTAGATGTGGTAAATACAGATGAGTTTTCCTTATGTCTTTACAAATCTCCTTTAGAGTAAATAGACTGTTTAAAGCTATAAATAAAAATATATCATGGAGTTTATAACACACATAGAAGTAAATGTATGATAATGGTAGCACAGAAGCCAAGAGAGAGAGAGAGACAGAGACAGAGACAGAGACAGAGACAGAGAGTAATACCACCTTATGGTATATGTAATGTGTTGGAAAATATACTATAAATCCCAAAACAACCACTAAAAAGAGGCATAGCAAATAGCCAGTACGAGAAATAACACAAAATTATAAAAAATGCACAATAAATTCATAAGAAAGCAAGAACAACAAGGAGAAGGAAACGAACAAACAAAAACTTTCAGGTGGGGGGACGCCATGCTGGGTACGTGACTTCCTAGGTGCAGAGCTTCTATGAGAGGCAGAGGAAGTGTAGAGATGCTAGAAAAAGTGATCAGAAAGTTCGAGAGAGAGCCAGAAGATTAAGTTCCTCCAGAGCCTGATTCTTTCCAGGGTTCCCACTGAAAATATAGTGGCAGATACAGTGAAGTCTCAGTTCCGTAGAATAGGTAAATAATTTTTACATTCTTAGGTAAAGATAGCTTTGTATCTGATATGCTTCGCAGCATATGAGTGTCAGAGAGTCTATAAACTTTCTGAAATTATACACAAATTTTTGCATAGTTGGCCAAAAATGCAGTTTTCCAGGTTTGAGGCTTGAGATTGTTGTTATATTCTTAGAAGGGCCCTTGGCCCAAGGATGTTAAACACCCGCCTCCTATGTCTTACGTGTGTATTTCCCCAGCTGAGCACACTGATTCTGGGCCAACGAGTTAACCCATGATTCCGAATATGCCACCGTTCACGGTGACGATTTCTAGCCCCTCCTTTCTCGGTGTGGATTTATGTATCATTTTCCTTCTAAACCACATGAATAATTTAAACATGAAAAAACAACCATTAAAAATCTGTTTCTTTAGGGCTTGAAACTTCACTCTTACCCTCAAATATTGAGTCACGTCTGCTGGGCTATTATCAGTGTAAGTACAGATACTGCCTGGTGCCCGCAGACATCCATGGTGCTTCGTTAGCCTGAAAAACATACTGTGAACGACATTGAAGGGATAAGGGAGCGTTCCGTGCAGTGGAAAGCGAGTATTTAATACGAACAATCTCTGTGTCATTACCCTACATCTGCACTGTGATCATCTGTGTCACAAGCCTTCTCTGAAATTATCTTTTGGATGATTTTATATAAAAGACAGTTTCTGATAAATCTGGTTCAACAATTACTGTGCAGCGTAAGTTGTGATTAGAGGAGTTGAATTGGAAGTAATGAAGGTTTAAAAATAGAAAACAGATGTAATATTTTAAATGACATTTTCTGGGTACTGTATTTATATCCCTCTTTCAGTAATTAGCAAAATGTTTTCAGTTTTTTAAAACAGCTTATTACTGTGAACACAATAAACCCATATGTGTAAAAAACAAATAAAAAATAGTGAGAAACAGATGATGACATACTTCGGGTTGTGCAGATAAGGAGAAATAGTAAAACAAATAGATGGCCACAAAAATACAGGGCCCCAAATGTAAATAATTCAAATGGAGATAACCAATACTCAGGCGACTCTGCGGATCTGTTATTGAGTGGGGCAGAAATGATGTATGTAATGGAGAGGGAGACTGTAAGTCATTAAACAAATTTTGTTGGGGAATTTGAAAAATCCTGTGGTTAAAGATGCAACCAATCCCACCACATTCGTGTCTGTGTTGGCGTTCTTTAAAGAGACCAGGATGACCGGCTGGAGGTTCAGAGTTTGCAAAGACAGTTGGTTTGGAACCATCCAGAGCCATTGAAAGGAGAAGTCTCTGTCCTTGTCCTTTAGTGTCCCTGGGTGATGCCTCTGGTGCCCGTAACAACAGAAGACTCTCCATGTGTCATATGAGGTTAGTAATTTTCTGGAACTTTCCACCGAATAATTTTCAGAGCAAAGGTATTGGTGTTTTTATTTTTTTTAATTTTTATTAAAAAAAAATTTTTTTTTCAACGTTTATTTTATTTTTGGGACAGAGAGAGACAGAGCATGAACGGGGGAGGGGCAGAGAGAGAGGGAGACACAGAATCGGAAACAGGCTCCAGGCTCTGAGCCATCAGCCCAGAGCCCGACGCGGGGCTCGAACTCACAGACCGTGAGATCGTGACCTGGCTGAAGTCGGACGCTTAACCGACTGCGCCACCCAGGCGCCCCATGGTTTGTTTTTAAAAATTAAGTGGCAATGTGTTTTAAGGAAATGTCAACTTTGGTTTTGGTTTTGGTTTTGGTTTAATCTGAATTTTGGTTTCGGCAAGTGAGGTTTTACCTCAAGGTGATTATGGCCCTAAAATCAAGTGAAATGTAATCGCCTTCTTACTGACGCAGGAGAAGGGAGCGCATGTGACCAGACAGGAGTTGTAACCGTTACTAGAGGTGATGCTGTCAGCGGGGCCGAGAGCCAGGCAGGCCCTGGGGCCGGCGGGGACGGGGACAAGGGAGAGGGCTGGGAGCAGAAGGGAGCGCGATGACAGAGCACACGGACAAAGGGACGTATTCTTAATACAAACGGACTTTTTAAAAATGAGAGAAAGTGCAGATCGCTTCATTGGAACACGTTGGGGGTAAAACGCTCGTTTACAAAGGCCACCTACTGTCACTTTCAGGTGCAACGTCTGAGCTACAGTGATGCTGCCTTCGGGGCTGTGCCTGTTCCAGGGGTCCCCAGCCGGTCACGGCCTGAACTGCACTTCGGAACAGTGGGTCGTCTTATCTCAGTCCACAGGAGTGGCACCGGGAACCAGTAAGAGACCTGAGCTCGCAGGAGCCCCAGCTGGGGGCGCAGGTGCACGGAGACCCAGGCGGCGGGGGGCTCAGGGCGCCCGTCCTCACGGGGCACAGCTGTGGTGGACGACACGGGACAGGTCCCTCACCTGACTTCCTGTGGCCTGGGCCCCAGGGGGAGCAGAGAAGCGTGACCTGGGCCGTCCCCTTGCCTGTTTCGGGGGTGGGGGGGCTGCTCTTCCTGAGCAACCTGCCGGCACTGGGTCACGCACTTTTCATCCCCATGTCCGATGCCCGTGCTCTGGGCCGGGGCACCGTGGAGCACAGTCCTGTATGCTGGTCACGAACCAGGCGTCAGGGGCAGACTCATGACAGGTGCTCCCACTGAGTCTCTGCTCCGGGGGTGGGGGGGGCAGCGACGGAAGTCCACTCTCCACGGAAAATCACTGTTCCGTGATGGACGGACACCAACAACTTACTGGGGAGGACGGAGCCAATGGCCTTCAGAGAGGACAGACGGACCCGGGGTGGGGGGCTCCCTGTAGAACGTGCCCTCTGCCTCTCGCCTGAGCTGGGCTGCTGTCTCCCTCACATGCCCATACGCCCCAGCCTGCAGGCCAGGACATGTGATTTATTCTTCTCTTTGCCCTGGAGACCGTGGAGCAGTTTTGGTTGCCCATAAATGTCATTGAACAGATGACAGATGAAGTCAGTAGTGTTGGCCCCGGCATTTTCTGGTAAGAGCTCCCATAGGTTCTCTTGTGCCTGCGGGAGTGTCAGAGGCTCAGAAGAGGGGGGGGGGCGCCCATGATGGTGACCATGGGACACCTGAAAACACAGTGCCCACCTGGGCCAGCACAAGGTCAGTATCACACATGGACAGGGAGGGCCCACCCCTAATTGGGGTGGGGAGTAAGGCGTGTCTAGAAATGAAGGATATAATATTTTAGGGCCAAATAGTTAAATTTGGCCCTGAGCTCTGTCCCGACCGCGCTCAGCCCCGGGCTGCGGGTGATTAGCACCCTGCGTCTCCCTGGGGTCCGCTCACAGACGGCTGGCTTCCTCCTGTAGGTCCCCCTGTCAACAGAGGAGACATGGAGCTGCCCCATAACTGGGCTTAGTGCAGTCAACTCGTCGACAGGTGCTCGTTTGAAAAAGAAAGCATTTGTCCCACATCACAAGGGCGTATGTACTCGGTGCTAATTTTATTGCGACATTATTTCATAACACTTTCAAGCTGATCCGATTAGCTCACAATAATTTACACTGGTTTCAAATTTAACTTTTTCTTTCAAATATGACTTATTTCACACAAATTTAACTCTTACGAGTTCAGTTTTTGAAACGAATGGAATTAATCCAGCATCGTGGCACTGTCTCAAGTGGGGGGGACGCCTCTGTACTTCTCCGCATGTTGAAGAGTAAGACTGACTGCGGACAAGGAGGGACCTTGCGTTCGTGAAACTATGTGATTCTTTGGAAGAATTAAAACTCTTGAATGTGTTTCTCGTAGTTCCAGGCAACTGACAGTTCGGCTTAACGACCCGCTTTACATTTTTCCTCCACACCCTGGATGTCCGACGTCACTGGATTCTCTGATTAAGAGGAAAGCAGTGATGACGAGCCATGTGCTAGCATCACAAGACATGTTCAGTCCTCCTATCCGGTTCTGTTCAAGTCTCAGGTAATTGATAATCTGATCCATCTGGCATCCCCCGCAGGGGCCACGTGGGGTACAGTTCAGGTGTTTGGCTCATGAGGAAGTTACTTGAAAATGATAGTCTGGAACCCGACCAACACCAAATCATCGGCATCCGGCACTGGCACCACGACACGGGTGGGCTGGAAGTGGGATGGCATCTTCTCACCACGGTGATCGGTGGGGAAGAAAGACATTGACCAGTTGTGACATCTCTTCTGAAAGAAAGGCCGTTTGCAAACGTAAAGACAGGATCTAAGCGAAACGTAGCAAGACAGTAGGTGGGAACACACACTTGGGACAGCTCTTCAGTCCAGCTCTTCGTCCACCGCACGGCCATGTGCTAACACGAGGTCCAGGTGCCAGACCGGCGGGTGGACGTGTGAGCACGTGGGGGCCGTGCATTGTCCTAACGAGCCACAGCTGGGAATCGAGCTGCAGAATCTGAGGCAGATTCGTAGCTGAAGAATTCTCGACGGAATGCCTGCAGGTAAATCTGCACCTCGTTAGCTGAGTTGGTATTGGCCACGTTGGAAGGAGAGCAAAACCCCTTCCATCAAGTCGAGAAACCTAACGGAAGACCATGGGGGAGGGGAGGGGGAAAAACAGTTTCAAACACAGAGGGAGGGAGGCAAGCCATCGGAGACTCTTAAATACAGAGAACAAACTGAGGGTGGATAGGGGATGGCGGGAAGAGAGGGGAAGAGGGGTGATGGGCACTGAGGAGGGCACCTGTTGGGATGAGCACTGGGTGTTGTATGGAAGCGATGAATCGTGGGAATCTATTCCCGACACCAAGAGCACACTGTATAAACTGTATGTTAGCTAATTTGACAATAAATCATTTATATATATAAAAATTTATATATATAATATATATGTAATGTATAATATATATATAAAAACATATATATATAATATATATGTAATGTATAATATATATATATAAATGATTTATTGTCAAATCATTTTGACAATATATATGGAAGGACCATATATATATAAATTATATATATATTTATTGACAATAAATCATTTATATATGTATAAATTTATATATATATTTATTGACAATAAATCGTTTATATATATAAATTTATATGTATAATATATATGTAATGTATAATATATATATAAATGATTTATTGTCAATAAATATATATATGTATATAATTTTTATATATATGGTCCTTCCATTAAAATCCAACAAAAGCACAAAAACACTAGTTGGGGTGGGAAAAATTCCAGATCCTCCCCTGTGGTATAAATCAGGGGAACACAGACACAGGCTAGTTTCAACCCAGGAACCTCTGAATCACAATTTTGCGAGTGAGTCACGTGAGCACTTCCGGTGCAGGTGAACAGGTGTGTCTGGGGAAGGGCAGCGACTCGCACGAGGTCCTGTTGTTCACACACGGGAAATGTTTGCGCAAGTTGGGTCGCAAGCATCGTTTCCCTTCTCGAAGTTGGAAGTGCGGTAGCAGACTGGCTGGGGCTTGGCAAACGCTCGTGGAAAGTCAGCCCCGTGGTCCACAGGGGATGAAGAGGTCAGGTGACAGCCTTATGCTCCGAAGTGTAGCCGTTACTTTTCAGGCAGATTTCACGCGCGAGGCATGGCAGACTACTCCCCGAACCACCGGATATTTTCAAACGTAAGGCGTTCCACATCTCAGAAAGTAATGTCTACGGAGCCTTTACTCTGGTTCAGATACACGTTGGGAGCACCGCGTCCCATGCCGTCTGCTGTCTCCCAGGTCCTCGCTTTCCCCGTGATCCTCACGGATGGACCACAGACGGCGGGACGTCGTTTCTCCTGCACGGCCAGGACAATGGATGGGCGGTCTGCCTTAGTCCGGCTGCACTGCTGTACCAAGAGCCAAGCACCACAGCCCAGGTGACTTACAAACAACACACATGGATGCCTCACGGTTCCCCAGACTGGGCGTCCAAGATCAAGGCGTCTAGTGAGGGCCTGCCTCCTGGTTCCTAGAGGCCGTGCCCCTCGCTGAGGCCGCTCTCTGCCCCTCTCCTCTAGGGGCGCCACCATGAGACCTCCACCCTCATCACGTAAGCACCCCCAAAAGGTCCCACCTCTGCACACCATCGCGCTGGGGGTTACGGTTTCAACGTATGAATTTGGGGGGACACGACCATTTCATCCATAGCACGGTCACTAAAATGAATCGTTATTTAGAAAACAACCCTGGTCGGTAGCAAAAGCAACTATGTCTTGAACAGGGTCTGCTGATACGCAGCTTAAACCTGTAGTCTCGTCCTGTAGAACGTGTGAACCACTGAGCTGGTTTCCAGGTCCCTCCTGCCCCGTCACGGTGGCGGGACGGTGATCTTGGACGACAGGAGAGGGGGCGGTGCTGACACCCGTGGGCCCCCGACCCCTGCCATCTCTGACGTCTGCCGCGGCCTGGCTGCGTGGGGGTGGGGGGATGCGTCAGCCGGCCCGCTGGGGGCGAGCCCACACGGACGGGGCCACCCGCCAGGCCGGCGACAGTCCGGGTGCAGGCTTCCCCCTGGCCAGTGAGCCGCACGTCCGGGAGTGCTGTGCCGTTCCCCCTGGAGCCGGCATTCTCCAGAAAAGGAGGGACAGGCAGCGTGTGTGAAGAGAAACGTAAACCGGTTCACGTTCTGAGGAAGAAAATAGGTCAACTCCGTTTCCTTTGTGCCCTTGCTAAGCCTCGTTTGAAGAGGGGGCTTTTTCTCGGAGATAATAATGGGCGCGTAACGCTGGGCAAGTTTTAGGTGGACGACACAATGACGCGATGAAATGGCTCTTTGCTCCTTCCCACTTTGCCGAGGTCTGGCTGCCGGGGGCTGCGCCCCACAACGTGGACGTGTGCACCTGCCCTGCTTGGGAGCCCTGTGCACGCTCGCGAACCCGTCGTCACAGCGGCCAGGAGCTCACAGCCGTCATCCCCTCGTCACCCCTCCTGGCCCCGTGCCCTCCTCCCAGCCCCAGGCGCCTTTGTCTTCCACACGCTAACTTCTCATTTTCCAGAAGCTGGTGTGGATGGAATCACACTGCATGTGCTCGCTCTTTGGTCTGTTTGTTCATTAGTTTTTGTCTGGCTCCTTTCACTCGGTGCAAGCGTTTTAGACGTCTTCATGTCGCTAAGCTTGCCGTCTGTGCACGTTTCTTGCTGCCTGGGGTGGTGTCGTGGGCCTGGGACCGTCATCCAGCCTGTGGCTGGGTTGTCTCCATTCTGGCCGTGACAGGGCTTCTCCACGTGTGCGGGGCACGTGCTTCATCTCGGATCAGATCACCACGGGGGTCGCGGACGCCAGAGAAGCCCAGGAGAAGAGGCTCGTCAGTCATTTCGGAAACAGAACTCACAGCCCCAAGGAGTCACCACCACGTGCTTCCTGAAATGCCTGAGCTTAGGGTGCCGATGACGATGTAGAAGGCACAAGGGACGACATGGAGACCATGACACTACTAAACTTGACAAAATGGCTGTGGTAACAGGTCGTTTGTAGTCCCCCGCCCCCGCCGCCCCGTTTGGCTGATGGGGACACAGGCCTGAGGCTCACGTGGACGAGGAAACAGCTGAGGCGAGGCCCGAACCGCCAGGCAAGGGGGCAGAGTGCGCGGGTCCTTCTGGGGCAGGTGCGGAGCGTGTGGGAGAACAGGAGAGCGAGATCACTGGTGGAGGCCGCTGCAAAGCGACGTGTCCCCCCCCCCCCCCCACTCCGCGGCAAAAATTCAAATCAATCCCTTTATAAGTCTTTCTTGACCAAATCTGAGTGGAAACAAGATAAGAGGAAGTGAAATCACAGACGGGAAAGCGGGAGACAAAGCTAACATTTATCGATCCCGAGGAACAAGAAATGTGTCAAGAACTAAGTGGGGTGTGAACATTAATTAGACACAAGGAAATCTTAAAAGAATAAAATAGTCCTGCTGTAGGCAGGCACCTGCCAGTAAGTGCCGTCTGTGTAGAATCTCACAGAACCCCCGCAACCGGCCCGAGCTGCCGAAGCCGTGGGACCGGCCTCCGTGGGGCACCCGGCCCTCCTCCCTCGTTTCCTCGTCTGCACCGAGGAGGGTCACTCACTGCCACCAGCCTCCAAAGAGGACGCAGAATTAGCTAGCTCCAAGGGGCAAGCAGGTGTCCTCAGTCCTAATAATGGCACTCAAGGGGAGGATGCTTCTGGAAGGAGGCAGCCCTGGGGGAGGTGCTGAGGAGGTGGCTGGGGGGAGGGCCGGGGGCCGATTTCACGGGGGCGGGTGGGAGTCTGTCTTCCCCTCTGTGCTGCCGTCATCTGTCTGGTGGACTCTCGGGGCAGAGAATGGGAACATGAAAGAAAATGGTGCTGGCAATGGCCGACCCAGAGAGTGGAGAGAAATGAGAACTTACATCAGTTGTCAGCACCTGCCGCTCGGTTTGGGGGTGTTATGTGTGTGTGTGTGGGGGGGCAACACAACCCCTTTAAAGCATTAGCTGAGACAAAGCGAGCGATTCTTGGAGGATTTCTAATTTGTTCTCAAACTGAGAGGTCAATTTCCATCTGCACTGGAGAAGAGAGACCCGGGTCCTCCATCAAAGTCTTTGCCCTTTTCGCTTTTCATTCCGTGTCGAAATAAAAAAGGAGGAAGGAGTTTCCCGGCCCGAAGCTGATGAAACACAAACAGAATCATCTGGAAAGTTCAACCTTAAGTGCAACCTCTTCACGTTCTTGAATATGTGGGAAAAAAACCAACAAACTCACCGTCAGAGAATCTCCAGTCTCCGCAACATTCCCAAAACCCAGACTACCTGGGAAGCACCCAAACCGTCCCCCCAGGAGGCAAGCGTCCCGCAGTTAGACGGCAAACTCGTTTCTTTCCCAGTCTGAACGGCTTTGAGAGGTTGGAGAACACGGAGAACGTTCCTCTCCGCCTCCTCCGTGCCCGCGATCGCGGTGCGGCCTGAGCGCGCCTGGAGGCACCGTCAGTCGAGCCGTGTGGGGCACGCGGGGAGGGGCCCGATCGCCTTCTGTGGAGCCCGGGGACCCGTTCTTCTTTCTGACGCTGCCCAGACACAGGACCGACAGCTGGCCTCCGTCACTTGGATTAATGGGTTAAAACTTGACATCTTTTTAGTATTTCCGGTTTTATTTCCTTTATCAGCTTGCCTTTCATGCTCACAGTGTTCTTGCTACAATATTCTTTTAAAAGTGCACTTGTCAGGGTCCATTTGCTACCAGCTACCTTGATGGTGACATCGGCCATGCCTGCGGTTTACCTTTTGACCTGATAGAGGCAGCAGCTGGGTCCAGTAATAAATCCCGATTATTAGCGAGGGAGCCAATAGCTCGGGAAGGCAGAAATAAAAGTCGGGCAGGTTTACACTGTGATTCTTGTTATCTGCTCTGACATGAAGAGGCGGTGAGCCTGCCAGGGAGGGTGAGGGCGGCCCACCTGCCCGTCTCTACTCCCCCCTTCCTTCCTTCCTCCTGGCCCGTCCCCTCCCCCTCTTCCTTCCTCCCCTCCTCCGTTCCTCGTTTGAGGAGGAGCGGCTGCCATCCACCCGCTACAGTACGATTCCACCGGGAGCTCGCTTCTCACCCTGCTCCTGCCGCTGTGCTGTGTGATCTGGGCAAATCCCGGGACCTCTCTGTGCGCCGGGCCAAGTTAACAGTCCCTCATGCCTCAGAGATAGCATAGCGATTAGGGACAAACATTTATACCGTGGCTCACGCTCTTTGCATGAATTTAAGAGACCATACTGTTCTTCCCTCCCTCCCACCCCCTTTCTCCCTCCTCCCTTTCTTTCTTTCTTTCTTTCTTTCCTTATTTCTCCTTCCTCTCTTTCTTTCTTTCTTTCTTTCTCTTCCTCTTTCTTTCTTTCTTTCTTTCTCTTTCTTTTTCTTTCTTCCCTTCTTTCTTCCCTTCTTTCTTTCCTTCCTTCCTTCCCTCCCTCCTTCCCTCCCTCCTTCCCTCCTTCCCTCCCTCCTTTCTTTCTTTCTTTCTTTCTTTCTTTCTCTTTTTCTTTCTTTCCCTTTCTTTCTTTCTTCTTTCTTTTATTTCTTTCTCCTTCCTCCCTTTCTTTCTTTCTTTGTTTCTTTCTTTCTCTTTCCTTCTTCCTCTTTCTTTCTTTCTTTCTTACTTCTTTCTTTCTTTCTTTCTTTCTTCCTTTCTTTCATTTTTCCTTCTTTCTTCCTTTTTTTTGCGAGGCACCACAGGATCCTGAAATGGTTTCAATGACAGAAGCAGAGGCTTCATGCATCTAGCTCATCAGACAGGTGTGGGGAGAAGAGGTTTGCATGCCAACGGCAGACAGGAATCTTATTTTTGAAATTCTTAGATACCGATGTTCTATGCTACTAGGACATATATGATATTTATATTATATTAATATTTATTTACGGATCTGGAAACTTCACAATTTATGTAAAATTCATAGACCTATTTTAAATTTCTATTGATAAATGAACAACAGGTGATAAAACATTAAGAAATTCTATCAACGTGTCACATTAGTTTTCCAAAGGGTTCCGGGCTGGCTTGGCTCAATAGGAAAATTCAGTCTCTTCTTTCTGCTTTGCTTGCTTTTCAAGGGTTTCCAAGAAGCCTGTTTCTAAAGGATTTGGAAAAGTCAGGGAATAACACTGCTTTTGTCAAAGCTCTTTTTCTTTTCCATAGTTCACTTCCTTATTCGGCTAAAAGTTTTGTTATCGTATTTATAAAGCTGTTTTCATTTTTAGAGCCATCATCCTTACACGACAGCTTACAAAATCAACAATCCAGGCTTTCAAAAGTTTTTAGCATAGGTAGCAGTGGGTGTACGTGGCACTTGGATTGTGGGGGTAAAGCGGCAAATGACGGGTGCCTTTTAGAGTAATTTCTCCACTTAAGTGATAAATAAATCCCCAGCACAGGAAAATATTAACGCCAAAAGTACAAACTGGAATTCTCTCTCGAAAGAAGTGCTTGTCACACAATTAGAGTCATTTCCTTTCCTTACTAGAAAGTTAACTTCCAGACAAAATGAAAACAAAAACCGAAGCAAACAAACGACAACAGCAAACCAATGTTATGTCTAGGGTCGCAAATTGTCTTGTTACTTGCCTCTAAATTATTTTTTCCCAGCGCACCTGACACTGTTTCCTAATGCGGAATTCCAGCAAGAGGATTACTTTGTTTCATCAGTGATCACGTCGAGGAGGCTGTTATGAGGCTCTATGTGAATATTAATTTAATAAATCAATAGACGTGTTTGAGCCAATGAAGACTCTCACGGTGATGGTTTATACTCAAACTGAGGGCGGAAACTATCATTTTAAAATGGACGCAGTGGACGCTAATTAAATGAAACGCAAACAAAAAACTTGTCTTCTTATTAATGTGTGTGACAGAGACATTCTAATTAGAAATTGGTACAATGTGAAATCAATCATTGGTTTTACTTTGTCAGTGTAGAGCGCACAAGTGATTTCCATTCCTGTGTAGAAACTAGGAACCCGTGGTTTGTACAAAGGAGTGTGAATATCTCTACACGCTGTGTTACTGTGCAGGTGTGTGTTTTTGTGTGTGTTTAAATTGTGTGTGCTTTTTGTGTAAATGCCCAGTTGTTGTTGTGTAACATATACAGGTGTTTAGGTTTTTTTGTTTCCTTTTGCAGAAGCAAAAATAGCAAAAAACCCAAGGGCTAATGTGCCAATTATCAGTGGCTGTGCAAGCCTCCCCACAGCACCTCTTCCCTGGAAAAATTCTGACATATTATACACCGTTTGAATTAGCGTCAATCAGTAAACAACACATTGGTGCCAGCCCAATGATAGAGGAGCGTGATGCATACAAACTGACTTCGCTTAGCAAGGCCAAAAGAACCACAAAGCATCACCAATGTAATTCAGCTCGAAAGTATCCGAGTTCCCAGAAGGCACTGCAGAAGACAGTTCAGGGGTGATAAAAAAAACTGAGGTCTGTCCTCCACCACCTGTCTAGTGCACGTGCGTGTGTGCACATGAGTGTGCATCTGTAACCTAACAAAAACGTGAATGAGCACAGAGACAACCACAGGTAGTACAAAGTCACTGTGTGTTTAGATCTTTTTTAAATGCAGCAACTCTGTGTAGGAGGGACAGTTCTAGCTAAGGTACACGTACAATCAAGCTGCGATCATATGTAGTAGGCAACCTCCCTGGCCTATACAGGGCAATTAGTGAGTGAATGCATGTTAACATTCGTAAACTATCCACGTTCCTCTTAAAAAACACGTTTTCCTTCAAAATTTGCACTTAATGACGCTGGAGTTTTCTCCCTGATGACAAAAACGTTACACCAAAAATCTGTTATTTCTTTATGCCACACAGCCTCACATAGGTTTCAAATTATTTAACTATTTATGATCAATGTAATTTGGTTTAAGTGTATCCCCAAAGACCCAACTATGTAATAAATTCTAATATTTTTTAGGCTTTTTAATGTTTGTTTATTTATTTATTTTTATAGCATTTATTTATTTATTTAGTTTATTATTATTATTATTATTTTAAATTTATATTCAGGCAACAAGAGATGTTGGCGAGGATGCGGAGACAGAGGATCTCTTTTGAATTGTTGGTGGGAATGCAGGCTGGTGCAGCCACTCTGGAAAACAGTATGGAGGTTCCTCAAAAAACTAAAAATAGAACTACCCTATGACCCAGCAATTGCACTACTAGGTACTGACCCGAAGGATACAAAAATACAGATTCAAAGGGACACATACACCCCCATGTTTATAGCAGCACTATCGAGTATGGAAAGAGCCCAAGTGTCCATTGCTGGATGAATGGATAAAGAAGATGTTATACACACACACATACACACACACACACACACACACACATACACACTGGAGTATTACTTGGCAATCAAAAAGAATGAAATCTTGCCATTTGCAACTATGTGGATGGAACTGGAGGTATTATGCTAAGCGAAATTAGTCAGAGAAAGACAAAAATCAGATGACTTCACTCATATGAGGACTTTAAGAGACAAAACAGATGAACAGAAGGGAAGGGAAACAAAAATAATATAAAAACTGGGAGGGGGACAAAGCATAAGAGACTCATAAATATGGAGAACAAACAGAGGGTTGCTGGAGGGAGTGTGGGAGGGGGGATGGGCTAAATGGGGGAGGGGCACTACGGAATCTACTCCTGAAATCATTGTGGCACTATATGCTAACTAACTTGGATGTCAATTCTACTATTTTTAATAGCATTTGCCAGGTTTTATTCATAATCAGGTTGCTTTCATCTAAAGCATAGTAGGTACTCAAGCAGGTGTCTCGAGTACATGCATTTTTTTTTTTTTTTCAACGTTTATTTATTTTTGGGACAGAGAGAGACAGAGCATGAACGGGGGAGGGGCAGAGAGAGAGGGAGACACAGAATCGGAAACAGGCTCCAGGCTCCGAGCCATCAGCCCAGAGCCCGACGCGGGGCTCGAACTCACGGACCGCGAGATCGTGACCTGGCTGAAGTCGGACGCTTAACCGACTGCGCCACCCAGGCGCCCCTCGAGTACATGCATTTTTAATTCAGGGGGAAAAACATGCAAGAGAGAAGAAATATTCCCCAACGTTCTGGTAGGTTTGGAAGTAGAAGACTTAAATGTTCTTGATCATTTTGAGTCTATTCTTTTCTAGGTATAAAAATGCTTTGACATCAACAGAAACTGTTCTGAGTTCCTTTCTACTCTGTTAAGATTAGCACAATGCTGGGCTGGGGAAAAGTTTAGGAAAATATTAGATAAATGAGTGAGTTAATAGACGTATGGATGAATATCTCAAATGTTAAGTGAATATAAGCAGATCAGAAAAAAACACAGAAGTTTCCTAAGATCTTAATTTCCTTTGTTAAAGAAAGTTTATTATTCATACAATAAGATATTTTCATTTCAAAAGGCTTGGACATGTATGACTGTCACAGCAGAGGGGGAATTCATTGGTACTCTGGGATCCACAGGGTCTGTGCGCCTGTAAAGATTTGTAGTACTTAAGGGATGATGGTCCGAGACATATGGTTTAATCATGATGTATTTAAGCCTTTTCTTATCTGCTTAAGAATTTATTTTTCCTGTAATTTGATTTATTGTTATTCTAACTTGAATCATTGCTTGTTTTTCCTAAAAGGAGATATATATGTGTACATATATATATCTATATATATGTATATATATATTAATATAGAGAGTTCAAATTTTCAAAGTGCCCCAAAGTAGAACACAGGGTGGGAGGTGGGCTTCGGGGGCCGATGGTCCCTTCTGGGCGCTGCATGGATGCCAGTGGGCTCGGGCAGTCTCCACAGTGCCTCCTGGACAGCACAGTAATCCTAAGAGGAAGATAATTAAATGGCTGAAGGACTCTGTGATTCCTATCTTGACGTTATTATGTCTGTGTCAGTCCGGCCCTCTCTATTTCCCTAAAAGTCTGCCTTTATCATTAGTCCTGACAAGGCCTTATTTTTAGGATAGATTGAAGTGAGCGATAAGAACCCGGCACAACAAGGTTGCGAGCCATGCCGTCATATTCCTGTGGTGTGGAGACCTAGCAGGATCTCTTCTGTGAGTGCCCACTCTGAGTCTGGACGGTGACAATCAGCCAGGAGCAGAGACAGAGAAGGGCAGGTGCTACATCACCTCAAAACCCCCAGAAACTCGGTGCAAAGATGGTGTTTCACTTTCTAGCAACACTGTGCATGTTTCGTAAAGAAGCAAAAGGCCGCTGTGTTCCAAAGCGTGGTGGCTGTCCACAGACAAGGTGACCAACTCCACTCGCACAGGACAGACAACTTCACACAGGAAAGACAATGAGAAATTACCCCACGATGATGAGTGGATGATCACTCCTAATGGGTTAAAATTCATGAAATCGCTAATATTCTGGGATGGCTTCTGGCCATCTCCGACCTGTGGAAATAACTGCTTCCTGTGGTTCAACCTAATCCTTTAAAACATTTATGTCTCAACACCGCGGGGCTGTATCGCTCAAAAATGTAATGTCAAGCACTCTTTCCACATCTATTGATGGTGCCCATTGCAAGCTTAGCGGAGGAGAGACGGGCTGAGTTTCTGTGGCATGTGCTGAGTGTGACACGAGCGAGGACGAGCCATCTAGAACAGCTCCCGGATTCCAGTTTGGACCGAAGATGATGGCACAATTCACTAAATTCTGGAGAAGGAAGGTGGCTGGCAGGCAGCAGAGGAGTCGGTGAGGACAGCATAGGAGGGTAGCTTGACGATCTGGTGGTTGTTCGCCTCGAGTTGGAGGAAGGGCCGGAGCCCTCAGGCAGGTGGTGGCTGTGAAACCAGGGCTATTTGGGGACCAGGGTGTTGACGACATGGCAGAAGAAGGGTCCCAGGGACTGGGGGAGAAGCAGCCACCCACACTGTCTTCGCCTTCCTGCTGGGGCTGGATGCCCAGATCTCCGGGGTCAGCGTCAATCCGCCCTGAATCCGGGAGCCTGCACCGTTGCCTGTTATGAATGGATGCCTACGGTGGTTTTGCATGTTGGATATTCGAGCAAAGGATTTCGAGGCCAGAAATGCAAACTTTGAAATGGCTAGGCGTCCACCATCAACAATCATGGTGCAGGCCCTGCCCACCTCCTACTGTCTGCAGCCCTGAGCCTAGAAGGCCTGCTGCCCTACAGGGCCGACCCCCTGCCTGGCCGGCTGGTAGACCTCTGTGGAGGCCCAGCTCGGGCACTGCGTCTCCGTGTGGTCTCACCGACTTCCAGACCGAGTCCCTCATTCTTCCATCCCTTCATCACCCAAATTAGCACCCTTATTTTGCACTCGCACGTAGGACACCCTTGATGTGCAGGACCCGCATCCTTCACTGTTACGTCCTCACTCACGGTGTTCTGGGGCTGATCACTGTGCTTCGTTCATATTAGCTCTGTTGATCGATACCTGATTAATTTCCGTGCTTGATAAATGCGGTACCTGAAGGCCAGAGAGGATCCAGGAAGCGTTTGCTGAATGGGTGATGGCACAGAATAATTAGGTCCAATCAGGGTTTGTAAAATTTAAAGGTGATAGTTATTGTGTTCACAGTTTTAAAACCCGCGAAAGAGATAGAGCATCATTTTATAGAATGTAAACATACAAACATGGGAATCCAACCGACGGCAGGTCAACTGGCAGAATATGCAGACACTGGACATCACCCTGTAGTAGAACACTTAGAATGTGTGTGTGTGTGCGTGTGTGTGCATGTGCATACCGTGTGTACATGTGTACAGTGTGCACACGTGTGTGTATTGGTGCATGTGAGTGTGTGCACTGTGTGTGCACGTGAGCGTGTGCATGTGTGTACCATGTGCATGCCTGTGCATGTGAGTGTGTGTACTATGTGCACATGTGTGTACTCTCTGTGCATGCGAGTGTGTGTACAGTGTGTGTACATGTGTGTGCATGTAAGTGTGTGCATATGAGTGTACCATGTGTGTTCCTGTGCTTGTGAATGTGTGTACTGTGTGCACATGTGTGTGTACTGTGTGTCTGTGTGCTTGCACACACATGCAAGTGTGCACGTGCACACACGTGTTCAGTGTGTACATGCTTTGCTGTGTGTGCACACATGTGTGTGCAGATATGTGTTCACGTGAGTGTGTACATGTTTGTGTGCTATGTACATGTGTGCACACATGCCCATGCATGTGTGTGTGCATGTGAGTGTATATATCCCTGTGTGTATGGTATGCACATGTGTGCACATGTGTGCGAGTGTGTGTCTGTGCATGCGTGTTCACGGGAGTGTGTATGTATGTGCGTGCATGTGTTTGAGTATGCGTATGTGTGTACAGCATGCATGTGTATGTGTATGTGTGCTGTGTGCATGTGTGTGTCTGTGCACGTCTGTGCATGTGAGTGTGTACGTGTGTATGTGTGTGCTATGCACATGTGCGTGCATGTGTGTGTACTGTGCGTGTGTATGTGTATATAACTACATTAAAAACCACATAGTAGAAGTAAGAGAAGGGCACTTCTTTCTTTGGAGAGAATCAACAGTCAGACAGGAAGGGCTTGTGGGATTCTAGAAGCCGAGGAGGTACCAGGACCGGATGCCCAGGACTGGCCGACAACCTAACACGGCTTTCGAGACAGCACCTGCAGTCTTCATCGCACGCAGGACAGACGCGACAAAGTCCAGAGAATGAAAAGAAGTGCAGGCATGATGGAGAGAATGACGTGGACAAGAACCCAAATCCTATTTTGTAAATTAAAACTACTGCAGATATTTCAAGAACTCACTGTGCAATTCCTGCAGAAGCTTTTTTCTGAAACAATAGAAATGTCTTTGATGTTTAATTTTTCCTGTAGAACCGAGTTAAATTGTTGTGAACGCATACGGTAGGCGGGGCTGACCGAGGTGACACTGCAATCACACTCCTCAAACAGCAGGCGTGGACGTGACCAAGCCCACGCCCCGTGTGCTCCCTGTGCGGACGGATGGACTACGGACTCGATTCTCACTTGTCTCTCTTGCCATCATTGCTTTTCATAACTGTCTCCCTTTTGTGAAGAGGTCTTGCTTTGATGAGGCAATAGACGGATCGGAAATATCTGAAACGTTTGTCCTTCCTCAGCAACAAAGCTTGTAGACGATACGCATGACTATTTATGAAGAGTTAAGTATAGACCGGAAATGCAAGTAATTCAGTTCTGTGGTTCACCAGACAACCCGACTCTCAGCAGGTCCAAAGCCAGGACTGGCCCATGCACAGGTGGTATGACAGGAGGGACCTGATTCTGTCTGTCCAGGTGCCTCCTGGACTTTGCCCCCGTGAGACACCATCAGAAACTGTCCTCAGGGAGGAAAGCCTAGGAACGTGCTTTGGCCTGAGATATGTTTGAACCCTCTGAATTCTGAGAGAAGACGACTTAGCATTCTTTTCGATACACCGTTTTCTAGAGGAACTTGAGACGTGTGTAGACGTGAGTCTGAGCACAGTACTGAGCGGTGTGCCCACTTCCTTCTTCAGCTAAATCACAGTTTATCATACTTACATCTTCTTAAGTGGTTTCAGTATTGACCGATTGATTCGAAACTCATTTTATGGAAATCTTGCTGTTTAATTAGATTGCCTTCCAGTACCTGACAGTCATGCTTTTCATTAATAACAAGTGCTGTTGTGGCCATAGGAGAGGCTGTTATAAGTTCTAAAAGCCTACTTCATACACAGTCGATCAAAAGCCAGAGACAGTGAGCCCTGGACCCACACGCGTGGCCACCTCATCAATTAGGAGTAAACGGCCAAGAAAAGATGTACTCTTAGCATCTGAGTAAATAATGGAGACAGATAAATGAAATTTACTAAATCAAGATGAAATACATTTCCGAGCTCATGTCAGCCTGGCTCTCAATTGAGGATGGAAATGACATTGATCAACGGACCACAATGCAGGAGCAAAGGTCTGCTTTGGAGGCCACGTACGCTTTAGTTAATGGCATGCTTTGGGATGATAGGACATGAGCAATATTATCTCTAATATATCATCCATGGTATTTTTGTTTGTTGATCTCTCTCTCTCTCTCTCTCCCTCAAGCTTTCTTCTGACAATACGCTCGTGTCAATGTGGACGAAATCCACACTTTGCTTCAAGGTCCCCTAAGAGATCTCAAAAGGAATTTTTGATTGGCTTAAAAGAAAAACTCTTCTCTTCACGTAATGCTTACGTTTTCCATACGTGTTTTTACGTGTGGAGCCGTGGGCTCTCTTGAGGGGAGGTGAAGGTCCCCCACGTCCTCTGGCATTGAGCACAGAGCATGGAGGAAGACTGTGGGGACAGCTCCAGCCATGGCCGCCTCAGTCCCCATGCCGGGGTCCAAAGCTGCACGTGCATGTTTAGTCTTAGTCATGACAGGACGCCTTCTCTGCAGTTACCTGGATCTTGTCCCGATGGCGAGAGAAAGAGCAGACAATGACAACCCCAGAGGCCTTGTGGCTGAGCCGGCTTGGGTGTGGGCAGGACGCTCCTGGCCGTGGGTGCTGCTCACCTCTGAGACCCGGCGTCACTGGCTCATTGCCACAGCCCTAGGTGGAGGCTGTCACTTGCTCCTCAGTGCAGACGTGGATACTGAGGGGCAAAGCACGTGGCCCCACAGCCAGGACGCAGCTACGTGGGCTGTGCTATTTGTCTCTGAGTCTGGAGCACGATCCTACCGTCTCAGTAGTCTTTGCAAGCATGTCTTTGCTTAACTGAAAATTACCGATATGGCCTCGCCCATCAACCTTTCTTTTACTGTTTGGAAAATAGAGAAATCGTAGATTCTGGTCTAGCTCCTGGAGGTCTACATTTTGTGTCACAAACTTGGAAGAGAGAGGATTCATTCAGAGCAATTTTATCATCAAAACGAGGCGGGTTTGGGGGCTCCTTAGCTCACGGCCATCCAGGATTTCTGTTCTGTCCCAAGCTCATTATGGCTTTGATTTGTCATTCTAGAGATGCGCATTCTGGCCCTGGGACCTCATCTTCACCCCGCTCAGCGTCACCTGCGGGACCCTGCCACTCGCCTGTTGAGCCGACGCTCCCCACGCAGTTAATTCCCGAAACTCATCCTGGAAGAAGGGAGCGGGGCTCACGGTGGCCTTCAGTCCCCTCACCCCCCATACATGCCAGGGACAGGACCTGAGGACTCCCAGGCATTTCTGCCAACATACATTCCAAGGCGCACCCTTCACATCCACAAATCGGTGGAGGGGGCAAGCCAGGTGACTCACAAAAGAGGCGAGGCCCCCACTTAACCAATTTTTATTTAGCATTTACCTTGTGCTCGGGATCAAGGTCAGCTGTTGCTGAGAAAACTGTTAGCTGCAGTAAAAGACAAAGCTTCCGGTTGCCTTGAAGAGACAAAGCAAAGAACCACCGACGGGGGCTTCAGGGACTGTGACTCACAGACGTTGGGGTGCCCTGAACCCCACAAAGGCCAGAGACAAAGGAGTTAAAAGGTCCCGGAGCCCACTCGGGGCTCCCTGCTGTGGACGGGGTCTGGAGAGTCAACTAACCGGCTCCTGCTTTCAAGCCCTTGGCGGTAGGAGGGGAAAATGTGAAGAAAAGGGACACGGTGCTTCACTCGGAAACTGTTCCCTTCTTGGGAAAGCTGAGAAACATCCTTGTTTTGGGATCACAGGTCTTGGGGAGCGGACGAGCCTGAGCTCGGGGAGCATGGTTCTGCTGGGGACTGAGTGGTGGCTCAACTTTTGAGCTTGTTTTCTCAACAAGTTGACAGAGCTGTGCCTGGGTTTCCATTCATTTTTCCTCACCTGGACTGTGGAATACAGAACACGGTCCGGGGGCCTTCTCTGCCTGTAAGGAAGATGCGTCCCTAACAGGATCCTTGGAGCCCACGAGAGTCCGCGAGGCTCCACTATGGCCTTCTGTGGCCGCTAAAATGTCCTGCCTTAAAAGTTGGACTGTGGGAGAGAAATAGTACACCAGTCAAACGCGATCTGTGATGAGAGCTAGAGTCTTGGGTTGGCAGAAGAATGAGGGGGACACCTTGGAGGGGGCGTGTGGCCAGTCACCTGGCATCCGTCTCTCTCCTTCCACAGCCAGTGGTTCACAGCAAACCGTCGGGCGAGAACCCGGAGGCTCAGAGGCAGCAGCCTCGCCTGTCCTGTTCTACCCGGTGGCCGTGGTGGAGCAGGGATGTCAACACCATCCTGGGGTCCCTTCGTCTTCCACTGTCTCGTCCCTGCTTCCTGCTGCGATCGAGGCCCACACGTTTTTATGGTTTAAGTCTTTACGGTTGTTGAGATCTTCGCTATCCTCCAGATTGGTGGGGGGAGGGCGCAGGCATGCCCTGGAGGCGGCCGGCAGGGCTCCGTGCCCAAGACGACAAACATCGCCGACTCTGGGAGCCCTGGGTGCGGGG
Organism: Prionailurus viverrinus; assembly: GCF_022837055.1. Lineage (NCBI taxonomy): Eukaryota > Metazoa > Chordata > Mammalia > Carnivora > Felidae > Prionailurus > Prionailurus viverrinus. The sequence goes on along the minus strand of NC_062572.1, from coordinate 94,421,023 downwards.
GTCCCTGTTCTAGAAGGAAGGCTGGAGGAGCAGCAGGGAATGGTGGTTAAATGCACAGCTGTCAGTGACATTTGAAATGACATTTGAAGGCTCACTCCCCTGTTGACCAGCTGTGTAGCTTCAGACAGCTTAACTAACTCCTGGAAATCTTGGTTTCGAGTCACCAAAAGCAGGATTAGGACAGCATTTGGCTCATTCCGATGGGACCATTACATCAAATGATGACGGTTGGTTTTGTTCAGCACACGCCCCTTCTCTTCCTTCTCTATTTCCTTCTCTTTGCTTGTTGGCGCAGTGAACACGGGCTCTTGACCAGCATCCATAGATTGAGGAGGGACCCACTGCCTCCCGTGGGAGGTAATCATGGTGGTGTAGACCTCGTTGCAAAATCGAAGCCTGGCTTCGCTACCATGTAGGTCCAACCCAAAATTTGGTCTTTGGCAACATTAGGTCATCCACATTGTGTCATAAGTATATCCTCAGATCACGTGCAGAGTGGGACTGAGAGTATGTACCAAATATTTATTCTGAAAACATCTTAAGTCCTAGGAAGCAAGTTAATGAAAATAAAGAGCTGTGAGCTAGATAATTTTCTTTAAAAATCATTTCAAACCAAGAGAACACCTTTCTACATCATGGGTGGGGCCTCTCTTCAGGAAACAATATAACTCTTGATCCCCACTTCTCTGGGCACCCTTCTCGTGCCTCAAATACCAAGGACATACGCCTTATGCCATTATTTACTTATTTTTATTTTTTAGCTTTTTAAAATGTTTATTTATTTTGAGAGAGAGAGAGAGAGAGACAGAGAGAGAGAGAGAGAGAGAGAGAGGAGAGAGAGAGCAGGAGCAGGGCAGGGGCAGAGAGAGAGAATCCAAAGCAAGGTCTACACTGGCAGCGCAGAGCCTGATGTGGGGCTCGAGTTCAGGAACCACGAGATCATGACCTGAACTGAAACACTTGACTGACTGAGCCACCCAGGTGCCCCGCCTTATGCCATTTTTTAATGCAACATTAGATTTCCAACATGCAAAAGGCTAAAAAAACAAACACATAAACAAAAAGAGAGATGGGTTTTTCTTTTATTTTTTTAAAAGCTAGCACAAGTTGTTAAATGTTTTATTTATTTTTGAGAGAGAGACAGAGACAGAGTATGAACAGGGGAGGGGCAGAGAGAGGAGACAGAGTCCAAAGCGGGCTCCAGGCTCCGAGCTGTCAGCACAGAGCCCGACGTGGGGCTCAAACCCATGAACCGCGAGATCGTGACCTGAGCCGAAGTCGGACGCTCAACCGACTGAGCCCCCCTGGCTCCCCCCACCAAGAGAGATGGTTTTCAACTCATCCGAGCTGTATGAACGCGGGCTCCAGATTGGTGCTCTCAGAAGGTGTGGATGTAGAGACTAAGACCCAGGAATGGCAGGACACGAGGTCTGGAAGCTTCATGAACGGGTGTGACCCCGAGGCAGCACACGGACACGTCCCGGGACGTTGGCAGAGTTGCACGCACGCGCCTCCTCTGTGGTCCTCGTCCTCCAGGGGCCACGCCTGGTCCCCCCGTGGCCGCCGCTGCCGACGGCAGGAAGCGGTCCACACCCAGAGAGTCCCGTGCGAAACCGCCACACGGCCAGGTTGCCCCGCCATTTATTAAACATGTTAACCAGAACGGAACATTAAAGGGGCCTTCAGATTAGGAACACAATTGAAAAACCTCTAAGAAAGGAAATATCTTATTAATTCATTAAGTCAAACTGCTTGTATCTACACTTGTATGACTAGATTTATGCTTCATTAACTTCATTTCTTTATATGAGTTAATTAGCTCAGAGGAGGCCAGAAATTAATTACCAGCTTATATAGTTTGTGCAGAATGGCATTCTGTTTATTTAGTTTCTCCTATTAACTTTTAATCTCTTCAAACAATAAAAGAGGTAATTAGTATTTTATAAACAAAAATGAAAGCAACAAAGGCAAATAATTTCCCAAATCCTGAAACTCCTGTGAGGACCTTGATGGATGGCTGGTTGAAGTTCAGACCTTGTCAGTGTGAAGGATCAGCGACAGGAACCGGGGCGTGTGGGGAGTCCTAAGGCAGGCAGGAACCCAGCGTCCGTTGTTGGAGGGAGGGTGCTGGAAACACCTCGTGGAACTGAGACACGGCCCTCGGATGCTTCCTGCTGTTTGGGAATAATTGCCCATGTATTCAACTACAGTTGCTGCGTAAACTCTCTCCAAAGACATTTGACGATGCGCTTACAGGCAACAAAAGGGCCTATCCGAGGACTCTGCTTAAACCCCGATGCTTTTTTAAAAATGGACCTACTCCGTTACCGTAGAAACTTAAAATAACAGGTTGGCTAATTTTACTACCTGGACTATCTCAGCTCATGCACTTGCCTGGGACACGTTATATGGTGTGTCGCCTCTGGCAACAGGAAAGGAGAGAGTTAAAATCGTGACTGGCACTGAGGCCGATCTTTCCGAAGGACCGAGAGGTGTGACAGACGTGCAATGCTGACGAAAAGTAACCAGTTTGACATTTTCGGTGTTCGTGTTTCCTGAATCTCCGGTCATTGTATAATTTTGAAACTTCCAAGGGGATTTTCACAGTATGAGTGGTGAGCCACTTCCTCGCAAGATATTTAATGAGTTACAGGAGTTATTTAATCAATGTATTTTGTTAGCATAACATTAATATTAATTAAATGTTCATTAAAAAAATTGGATTCTTAACAGCCTAAAACCGAGGGCTCCAAACGCAGTCAGAACAGCCCAAGTCTTCTGCACAGCAGGCTGCAGCCTCCCCGGGGGGCTTTTATCAGACAAACTTATATTAGTAGAAAATATCCTACAAGTTCTTTTAACACACATTATTTCCTTCAAAATAATAACTTGAACTGAAAAGGTCTACAGCGTTTGATTCCCCTGCGCGGAAAATGTGAACGTTTTCTCCATCTCGGGAGATCAGCTTTGCAAGGTTGTACATACGTCTACTCGATCCTGTCAGATAATGGAAGAAAGGAAGAAAAAAATCAGTGTACCAAATCTTTTAAGTCTATAAATAATGTCAAAAGAAAACACCGACTATATCCTTTTTTCCTGGGAGGAACAAAAAACAAAATTGGAGCTTATTAAAGGGATTTTTTAACTCTGAGGAAAACCGTACGGGCTTGTCCCCTAAATTGGTTGAAGAGTCCCTTCTGGAAAGGGGTTTCAAAGACAGTCAGCGTATGTGCTGAATTCCAGAGCCCCTCGTATCAATACCTCCAGACCGAAACACTGCATTTTTCACTGGCTCTGCGGCGAGCATTAAATTCGTCATTAGACGGGTTTGAATCATCAGAATTGATTTTAACCTGCGACAAAATGGGATTTTTCTTCCTGAGCTGTGCACCGCCCTGAGACTTCTTTCTGCTTTTGTCTCTCGGTCCTCGTGCTGGGGAACAGCTGACATCTTCCCCTGATTAACAGATAGGCACGGGTACTTTATTGCCAACATTAGCTTCCCTGCACAAATCACAGAGCATCAAAGAGGCAGAGAAGCACCGGCTGCTCCCCGCCACCACGATTTCCAACAACTGGGGGCGCGAGAGAGGAGAGGCTTGGGAAGGGGACCCGCCTGGAACGTGGGAAGGAAACCCGGGCGCGGAGTAAATATCCTGCAGTCCCCATAGCTCGATACCTCTCGAGCGGTAAAGCAAAATAAAGACCCCGCGTGTGCAGGTTCGGGCGTGTGCGTTTGGGGAGCTCCAGACAAAAGAAAGCGGTTGTGTTTGCCCTGGATTGGATCCCTGTGCTAAGCGCTCCCAGGCAGAGCGAGACAGTTCCACTTCTGCCGTGTCCCTGACTTGTCTCTGTGTAGCCAGGGTCAGCCTCCACCTCAGCTCTGCTCTCGTGTACAGTTGGGAAGCCCCCCCACCCCCCCACCGCATCCCCAGTCCCGAGACTCAGTCGTAACAGGTGTCTGGGATGCCCCACCCTGCCTCGTCTGCCGCTGCATGGTGTAGACATCTACACATTGTCCCCGCACTGGCCACCCTCATTTGCTTCTCTTCTTTGTGCCTCTCAACTCAGTTCCCGTTCTCAAAAAATAACGGTGTTTTCTCATCGCTCCTGAAAACGTTCAAGCCTGAACGTAACCGTATCCGCACATCCCCCGGGGGGCTGTGTTCCCGCCATACTCACGGCCTCTTCTCTTGTCTGGGTGTCCGGGGATGAAAGGCCAGTTGCAGTCTCCACACCCAAAGAGAACAAAGATAAAGAGAAAAGGAGGGGCCCCATTTTTGCAAAGTGAAATTTCCCATAGAACCAGCTTATATCTGAACGGATATTTTTTTTTTCCTGAAGGAGGTGAAAAATGTTCGTAAATACTCACTAGCTCAGTGTTTATTTCATGTGACGCCACTTTTGAGGGCGAAAACATTTTTTTAATTAAAAACCTCAGTCTGGGGAGGTGGTAAAAAAATAAGGCCGCGTTGATACGGGCATATTTCAACTGGAGTCTGCTTAAAATCAAAGTGAGTTTTTGTAATAAATTGTAATAACTTTATGACGTATGTACTGAGGTTGTTCCAAATTCCTAAACATCCCTAACGCATAGACTGTGGCCTGAACCGGGAACCACGGGAGGCTGTGGGTGTCGGGGGCTTGACTAGCTCCAGTCACCGGAGAAGGAGACCCGTCTTACAGCACAGATAAGTCATTCCCCTCTGGGCTTGCCAGACACGGCTGAAGTGAGCTCACCGGCCCCAGTGGCCCCGTGAAACAGAACTGAAGGTCCACAGACCTGTGCCCGGGAAGGAGGACCGTGTCACCGAGGCCCCGAGCGGGCTGGGGTGCCCCCCCCGAATTCCTTGTACAGACGACGTCATCGCCCAACACACACGGCAGGATTCCCATCACGCCTTTCCTGCACACTTATGTCTTAGCCATGACTGCACCACAGTTCGCCTCTCCCTACAAGGCAGGGGCTCCCACAGTCCCCAAATGTGGGCTTACAGATCGATTCTAAGATCTTTGGGCCCTGACCGGCCTAATTCTGCTTTACTGTGGGCATCTCAGGACAACTTCAACTTGGAAGACCTAGAATTCTACATGTTTCCAAACCCTCCGGCTCTGAAATCAGGAGAAAATGGTGTCGCCCCATCTCACTCATCTGTGGAGTCTAAAGAACAAAACAAACGTAGAAACAAGGAAACAAGCAGACAAAGAAAAGTCAGACCCTTAAATATAGAGAACAAACTGACGGTGTCCGGGGGAGACGGGTAGGGGATGGGCAAAATGGGCGAGGGGCTGAAGGAGGTCCAGTCCTCCAGTTATGGAGTGAGTAAGTCACGGGATAAAGGACGCAGCACAGGGAACGCAGTCAGTGATATTGTCACAGCGATGTACGGTGACAGGTGATAGCTATGCTTGTAAATACGGTGTTAGGTATGGAGTTATCGGATCACCGTGTTCTACACCCGAAACCATTGTAACATGTGTGCTAACTGCATCAAATAAGGAAGGGAGGACGGAGGGAGGGATGGAAGAAGGGAGGGAGGGAGGGAAGGAGGGAAAGAGAAAAGGAAGGAAAATGGAACACTTGTAGGCACTTCTTGGGCAGATGGTTAATCGACTTGCTCCGACTTTTGGAGACGCCTGTGGTGTTTGGATATGAGGAAGGTGTCTAGAGTGCTGTAAAGATCAAGTTTTCTTCCCCGTCTTAAGGTTTTAAAAGAATAATATTTTCTTAGAAATCCAGAAAAGTCAATAATTCAGTGAGAATGAGTCACTGTGACCTTATTTAAATCTATGTTTAAAAATGAAGTGAAAAACTGATTAGGACCTGGAACGACACATATCTTACTGACACTAGAGCCTTCTATCTTGTTGCCTGGGGAGCCTGAGGAGAGTGTGTGTGAGGCAAGGGAGGCAGAGACGGACAGAGACCCAGGTCGGCTGCTGAGCAGAGTAGGTAAGAGAACAGGCTGATTTTAAGACGGTTCCATTGTTGCGGGATCCCCATTTATCCTGAGCCTCATGAAAATGTCACAGCCCGTAACGGTGTATTCTGAATGCTTATCGTAAGATAAAGGCCAGCGTTCTCCGACAGCCCCCGGTGAGGTCAACGTGAGAGGTGCAGCGTCCAACCTGCTTGCTGCCGTCAACCAATCTGGGTGAATAGAGAGTACGTAGCAGTAAAAACTAGAACGTGCCTTACTTCGTCGTCTCCAGGTACAACAGCCTTGATGCCTTTTTATTTTAGTCTGTAAAATGGAGCTGCAGAGATTAAATGAACTCAAGTGAGCTCGTATCTCTCATGGATACAGATAGTGGCTGGCACACAGCAGGCACTCAATAAGTGTTCTTTTGCATTACCGTTACGGCGAAAGTGAATTCTCACCTTTCTAACTTCTGACATTGAGCTGCTACATGGCTCGTCCTGCTGTGCATACCGAAATCTTGAGTTTCCCAAAGAAAACACAATTTTCCATTGTATTCTCCTTTGAGTGCCTTACCTTTTTATTCTCTCTGCCTGTGGAAGGCAGAATACTGGCTCCTAAAATGTCCACATTGTCACCTCTGAACGTGCGAATGGAAGGGGGATTAGGGCTGCACATGGAATTAAGCATGCTGATCTGATGACCTTAAAATAGGGAGATGGTCCTGGGTTATCAGGTGGCCAACATAGAGGCGAGGGGCCTTCAGTCTGGAAGAGGAAGGAAGGAAGGACTCTGTCAGAGATGCTGCGTAAGAAGCGACCTGCCATGGCTGGCTGTGAACATGGAGGGGGGCACGAGGTGAGGGCTGGGGGCGCCCACCAGAGCCAGAAGCCGAGGAGTGGATCTGCCAGGAGCATCCAGGGGAGCCAGGTGAGCGGATGGGGCCGCTGAGCCCTGGGACTGGGAGATAGCAGGTGTGTTTGCAAACCACTGGGTTCATGATGTTTTTTACAGCCTCACCCGGATTGGAATACGCTGCCTCTGTGCTGGCTGATTTCTGGATTACCTCAAGTCCTTTTCCGCGCTCTAATTCGTCAACCTCAATTCTCTTGAATCCGTCTTGTATATGCTTAAATTAATATTTGAAAATACCGCATTAATATGCATGGCTCGAGAACCTTTGGTGATTCCCCTTGGCCTCCGAGTGAAACAAAACTTCTCACTGTGTAATGTCAGGGGCGCCCCCAAAAGTACTCTGCACTGCCTCCCCCTGCGCCATGAGACAGCGTGCTACTGCAACCAAACGCACCTGGTCCTCCCGCCACCCACCCCCGGACAGGCCGGTCTCCGGTCACAGCCCCGTATAAGCCCCGTGTCTTCCGTGAGGCGTGTGCAACTTCCACACCCGTTGGACTGGGCTTCACCCGTCTACACGTGTGCATGCGCCTGGAAGGAGAGACGGCCTCACTTCACCCCGTGAGCCCTCGGTGGCTCCTCTCGGGAAGGACTCAGGACTGAGTGGCCGGCAGAGCAGACCCGGCAGCAGCTGGGGGAGGGCACGTTTTCTAGGGTCTCAGCCCGAATTGCACTGACGTTAAGACTGAGTCAAGCAAATGATTCAAACGTCTAACTTCAATTGAATGTGTTTTACATCACTTGGAGACCACGGCTCTAAACAGCGAACCGTAACCAGATACAGTTGGGAGTATTCCAGTCTACCGCTTGGCTTTGCCGCGTCCTGCGTACGTGTGTTCCCTTCACTGTGTGCGAGCACATACACGGCCCCGCAATGATGTGTCTCTTCACGTCCAGCTGGCGACCCAGCGCCATCAGCCTGGGAGACCGTCTGCCGCCCCGTCCCACGGAGAGGCCGCCGTCCGGGGTCCCGGCCCCCTCCACCCCAGCTCCAGAAGCTCCGTGGCTCCGTGACGCGCTGATGTGCACGGCAGAGTAGGTCCCTACCTGCGAATACAGGAAATGATCTTTCTTCTTGACGCTCACTCTTGACCAAGGTTATTCCCTTTATCATGCGCGGATTTTATTGAGTGATGCCAAGTGAGATGCGTAGAGCAAATAATGACAGCGCTGTGGTGATGAAGTGCGCGGCCAGGGTCGCCGCGGCTTTCCACGGAACAAATTGAGTCACATCTACTCCTCATCCATTATTTAGGGGTGATTGGCCAGGCTTGGCTTCTATAGATTTGATAATCATTCAGATGTCCATATTTAATACGTAACATAAATTTCTCATTTGGATGTCGATGGCTTGTCACCGCAGAACAACAACGCATAAAAGGAGAGATAATGTATGGATGCTCAGAAATATTTGACATAAATAAATATGTAAAGGGGAGATAATAAAATCTGTTTCTCTCTGCCTGCCAGCGAGCTCTCATGTCAGCCTGGACAGCCCATCTAATACCATGATTTTATGCAGCCGTACCCTATGCATATCGGCCTGCACACTGGAGATTAAGGCGCAGCAGATGTCCCTCCGCAGGCTAACAAATATATCACCCCTGATAACGGATGACAAATGTTGTTCCATATTGTGTCAGACAAAACCGGGGCTCTTGTAAAACAAGTGTTACAGCTGGAAGAGGATATTTTAACACAGTCACCTCAGGAGAAGACACACAGACGGTCGCCCACTGAAAAGGTACCCGAGGACCCAGCCGCAGCCCGACCGCTCCCCGTCTGGCCGGGCACAGGCGCAGCGCGCAAGGCGCTGGCAGACAAGAGCAGGGCTGTGCTGGGAGCCGCCCCTCCCAGAGACCACCCGCCCGATTCGCAGGGAGTTTCCAGGCAGTCGCCGGTGTCCTTTTTTCCACGGGGGCCCGAGAGCACGGGCAGAAAGCGTGCCAAGGCTGCGGGGGGCAGAGTCGTGAAGACAACAAGCACGCATATGGGATCGGAAGAGCCAGTCGCTTTATTTACTCCGACTTTCTCGGAGCCAGCTGGATTTACGAATGACCGAGAGATAAATGTCACTGGGACAAGACAGGCAAAAAAAAAAGCTCCCTTTTTATGAAATATTACCGCGGGTTAATTAGCAAACGTAGCGGTTACGTATTGGATTGACTTCGGTCACTCCCGTGCTGTGGGCTGTGTTAATGTCACGTCCTTCCCCCGACTCTCCACCTAGTTGGGGCAACATTCATTTCTCCCTGTTTACCCATTGGTTTATTAATGCTATGTCTTTTCTCTCCCCCTTGCCTGCAAAAAAATAAATTCTCTCTGTAACCTTCACGGCCGACAGGCTTCCAGGCAACTCAGCAATTATGAGTTGGGTGTGATGTTTTTATCGTTTGCCTTTTCAGGACTGGGCCATCCGCGAGTCCTGGGGCTCCAGGACCGTCCGCCGAGTCGTGTGCTCAGGTGACTTCGTCTTCTCTTCTGCCGACAAAGACACCGAGAAGGAGCCAGAGAACACGACGCGGCAACTTTCCATCACTTTCTGACTTGTTAATGAACTTTTTCTCACCTCCCCCACTTTCCGAGACTTAGCTTTCCAGTTACCGTGTTTTCCCCAAGCAATTCTATACAATGAGACGGTAACAGTTGTTTGTCTGATAAAGCACGTACTATTTAGAACACAGATGTTTGATTATTATTTATTTCTCTCCGAAGCCCACTAATTCAGTCCCAAATGATCTCTTTTTCCCTTTTGCTTAAATTTAATTTGGAATGTATGTTGTTGGTAAGTGACAGACACTTTAATTATTAATAGGATCCTGTAATGCAATGCAACACAGTTTTAAACTCTTTGGGGGCCAGACCACCACACCTCCTTCCTCCCTTATGCTTCTGGGACCTCCGGATGAGTACAAAGGTAATCACGAAACGCACGACAAGTCTGCACGTATCGCCTTCTTTCTTCAACATTTGTGCTTGCCTATGATTTTACCAAGTGCCACTCAAATAGCACAGCGGCCGTGAATCAGCGAGGCCTGTGGCGTGCCCCTCTCTTTGGGGCCGGGATATTTATCCATGTGTGCACGTATATCTAACTGTATTTCATAGGCGGGGACGTGGACATTATGTTCATCGTCACAGAAGAAGGGTTCTTCAGACCGCCACTTGCCTAAAGTCACCACAGGAGCGCCAGGGAAGAAAGCACGGCGGACTCCGTACCGGCACAGGAGTAGAGGAAAAGCGGGAGGAGGTGAAAGCCGTCCGGAGCAGCGCAGGGAAGACAGCCGTCCGCTGGTTTTCAAGACGTGGTGCGGCTCGAGCCGGGCGGCCACACGGCGGGCTCCGGGCTGATCCCGGTATGAGCCAGTTGCTTTCCTGGATGGCTTCTACTCACCGCCGGGAGCCTTGACGCTGGGCGCCACCGGTCAGACAGGCTCGGCCCGCAGCGCCCCCCGAGCAGCGAGGCTCTCCCTCGCCACAGTGGCGGCGCAGAGCAGGGCCCGCCGGTGAATAGGTGCTCAGCGAAAATCCGCACTCGGATGTCAAGGCCTGGAGCTGAATATAAGTTATGTGCAAAGTCCGCGTGTGTGTCCAGGGCCGTGGAATCAGCGGTGTGAACGTGGAGTCTGGACAACTAATAATCGCAGTGACACAGAACAGTACAGGCTGACAAAAGTGGAATTTGGGGGCGGGGGGTTCGGCGGCTACCGAGCCCAGAGCACCCACATGACTGGGCTGTCGGCTGAGGCTGTGGAGGGGAGCGAAAAGAGCCAGGGAGGCTCAGAGAAGGGCCCCGGGCCCAGCCCCTGGGGGCCCATGGAGAAAGCAAGGGGGCCGTGGAGGTGGGACAGCCCAGGGCTTGGTCCCGGTACCAGTGCTGCGGCCCAAAGCACAGGCGAGGGCCGGCAGCGGCCAAGCGAGAATGTTTGTTTGCGGATCATCCTGGGCCCCCGGAGGTACGCTGCCGGGTTAGGTCACCTCTGGAACCTGCCGACTACGTTAAATATCGCGCACAGATGCTTTACAATTTAAAATGTCACAAAAATTGCAGTGAGGACGCGAGGGCAAAACGGCAGGAGAATGCTGCGTCCGGGTAGCAGATTCTCCCTGTCTCCAGGAGAAGGTCCTTCGTGACTCAGGGTCCTCTCTGGTTTAAAAGTCTGACTCTGACTTCGAGCCTTCCAAGGTCAGACGAACAGTGTTTTTCTTGTCCTCCCGTGGGAGTGCTTTCTACAATATTTGAAAAGTGGGCTGCAGCATCCCTTTGAAAAATGGGGCAGTATTCACATAATAATTGGAGACCTGGCTAAGCAGGAGGCGGGGCAGGAAGCACATGTAGGAGCCCAGAGACGCAGGCAGGGTACTGGGGATCCTGCCCTGGGGGGCACAGCGCGTGGCGAACGGGAGCCTGGCCACACATGGGGTGTCGCACCTCCTTCCTGCGAGCTCGGTCTCAGAAGGCCTGGTCTCCGTGTTCTGGGCTGTTAATCGCTTTGCCTCCAGTAGTTTGATTCAATACATTCTTTTCCCTAATGCCGCTTATTTTTTCCTCTACTTCTCCTGGCATAAAAACAAAAAAAGAGCAGCACTCTTTAATGAGTGCCTCCTTACCAAGTAATGTTTGATTATGGAGAAAAACAAAACAGAACAACAGAAACCCATTGAGTACTGGAGCCAAAGTGCCCTAACTATCCCCTCTTTGCATAAAACCCTAATGAAAGGATTATGAATTTGATTTAATATGGCCACAGGAGAACGTTGTGCTTTTCTCCCCTAACTACCATACCTAACTGGAGTTTGCAAATACCAACATTTTGAAAAATCCCGTCTAGATTTTCGGTGTAGCTGGGGTGATGGTGAGCCATTCCTTACCAGCAAGGCTGGATCCAGGTTCTTTGGCAACGGATGTGAGAACCCACATCTCCGTCAGCAGAGACAGGTGTTAAAGTTCAAGGAACAGACGGAATTTGTAGGCGCTGGGGTTTGCCAACGCTGTTGCGCTTGCTAAGACATGTTCCCGCGGTGCCGATCCCCCAGAGGGAAGCAGATCTCGCAGCAAGAGCATGAGCTGTCGTGAGCCTGGGCTCTGGAGAAGGGAGCTGGGACCTGGGACTCAGCGGGTGCAGTGCAGCTCTGGGGAACCTTGTGCGTTTCAGCTTCAAACACTCTTAAATGGATGGAGCGAATGCGGCCGAAACAGAATCTTCTCAAGAAGTCGCTACAGACAATTAGAGCGCAGACAGTAGGTTTCAACGGTGTGACAAACCCATGATAAATGGATAAAACCCTGACACACTGCATTTCTAAAGTCTTCACATCTGTTATTCTTGGTCAAACGCATTATATGATCATATAAACATTCACAACCTATAGCTATTTTAAGGCATCTATAGTCACAATAGGCTTGTGTTCCTTCGGTTAATGTCTGGGATCCTTTGGGGAGGGGCTTCGTCACGAGCTTCTAGAAGAATCAGCCTCCAGAATGAGAGACTGCTGGCTTGAGCTTTCTCCTGCCACCTGAAGTCGTGTCTGCACCAGACAGACAACGTAGCCACAGAAAACACGTTTCAGAGACCCTGTGGCTCGTCCGCCCTCCCCACTCGAGGAGTCTGCGTAAATGAAAATGCACGGGCAGATTCAGACTGTGGTCTCGGATGTTCTATTCATTTGGCACATACATAAAGCACTATCTGAAGTGAGCACTATCAAGAGAGGGACTTCCTTCCGCAGACTGCCCTTAAGTCGGAGTCCCACAGGGACAGGTGTACTTGGTAAAGAGTGACCAATTCCATATTTGTCAGGTCTGTTCACGAAAGACTTGTATCCACCTACTAGAAAGGCCGTTTTATTTGTCAGAGGATACTATACGCATAACTAAGATAATGTCCTATCTGCGGCTGAAGCTATCTTCTGTGAAATTAAAACACTGATTTTACTATCCCAAGGTTTTCCCATTAACATAATCTAAGAATTGTGGCACAATATGTATTTTACCAATCATTTCATTTTATACAGTGGGCATGTGGATAATGAGCCGTTCATCACCCCATACCGTTTTGAATACAGTCTCTTAAACTTGGGGTTTTCTTCTGATTGTACTTCATCATACAGCCTTGACAATCACAGTCATGGAATTTCTGCCCTGGTATGGATAACGTATGAGGACAAGGAGAAAGTAATGGTTATCTTCCGAAAGCATGATGATGCCAACGCACGGACTGTCCTATGTTTTAAGAGTGCCCTCTGTCATACAACGTGCTGAGTTGGCAGATTATAAGTAACTCAGTGTGGACGTACACACAGCTCACAAGCACTGCCCTGGCCAGTGCCGAAGGGGTAGGCATTTTTCAGAAAATGATAAAAGCGTGTAATATCCAGAATGTCCCTTCCGACTCTGCTTCTCACTGCCGATGTGCTCTGTGACATTCCTCCTGCCGGAACTCAGAGTCTGCATTTCTGATGAGAAAATAACCCATTTTCAGTTTGTTGTATGTATCTAAAAAATGTGTCAACAAACGTCTATCTGTGAAATGTCCAGAATTAGGCAAACTCTTCCATTGACTTTAAAGAGCTTCCCAAACATGCTTTCGTCAGTTTTGACAAAATCAAGATGGCTACGGGGGTGTGGGTCGTAGTCCCTAATGATGTCCCCACTCCCCCACCGAAAACCTGGGGGTGACAAATTAAGTCATTAGGTTATATTTGTTTTCCAAATCTGATTTGTGCTTTCCAGCTCACTGATAATGGGAAATCTTAGCCCAGGTAGAGGGAATGGACTCTTAAATGATTATCTGAACCCAGTTTAGGGATTTTGCCATTTCCATTAAACTGGAACTGTTAGCGTTTTTTGCACGATAAAGGGCCTGGTTTCAGGGAACTGAAGCACCCTGCTTCACCTGCTGTGAAAATGGAAAACAGAGCCCCATCTCCTAAGCAGGCCGTGAGGACAGTGATTCTCCAGTGTGAGGAGGGCCCCCTTGTGTACCCCAGGGTATGTGGATACACATTATCCACATCATCCAAGTGTCGGCTTGTCCACTGAGTAGAAGGTGACAGCATCCTGTTCCTGGTAAGTCTTTATGCTTTGGAACTGGATCTTTAAAAAATGAATTTAGTCTCAATTTGCAAGGCCTCTTTATTACTAATCATGGTCAAGTACAGAAATGTTTCAAGCCAGAATGGTGAAGACGCTGCACGGAAGGCAGAAGTCAAGTTCTTGCAGTGGCTTAGCTCTGTGATTGTGGACCAGCACCATGAACTTTCTAGACTTCCAGGCTCCTACCTGTGCAAGGTTTGTTCACCGTGTACTGTCTGTGTATCCCGGGGCAACTCCGGGCATGTCGGGCCTTTGTCAAATGTCGATGTAAGTTGCAGCCTTTTACACCTTCCCGATTAGCATAAGGCTTGAAAAGACACCGTCACTGTCTGAACTCCCGCCTGACGCCTCAACACGCAGGGTCCTCTTTGCTGATGAGCCAGTCTCTGACATCCTGGGAGCCATGTGGTCCTCACCATGCCATCTGTGATAGCTACTCTGCTCCCAGAGCACGATGACGAAGAGGGAGAATAGAAGGAGAGCGACGAGAAGAGGAAAGTGTTCTGTTCTCCAGGGCGGAGGTGGAGAAGGAGAAGCCATAGCCACGCTGTGCACACCTGTGGATCTTACCTCGCGAGTAGATGACGTGTGGGGAGATTGTTCACGTGGTCTCACGCTCCTTGAACGTTTGGTGCTTTATTTGCTCCTGGTGCTAACGGGGTGGCCGTGGCCTGCAGCCCAGAAGCCCACGCCGATGGGGCGGAGCCTTCTGCAAACGGGCAGAGGCGAAAACCCTCCTGGAAACCTCACACCTTTCCAGAATTAAATCTCAGGCCGACAATTCTTTGATCCCCAAAACCAAAGTGTGCCTCCAAGGGAACAGATGCCAGGCACCTAGCCATTCATTGATGCATCGTGGTCATTTTCCTGTTCTGCCACGAGTTCTCTGGTTTTTCCTTCTCCAGCTTTCCTCCTGCCCTTGGCCTCTAATGAACTTGGCAAACACTTGCTAACTAGGGGCCTTATCTGTCTAAAGTGACTCCTTGTGCAGCCGTATTTGGCACACGTCAACTCCATCCAGGCCGACGTGGGATCTGGAGACAAAGACTGGGGAGTCACTACAGATGCCGTGACTGAGGTCCTCAGAGGAAAATGGAAGCCACGGCTCTTCTCCTCTAGGAAGGGTTGCCTCCTTTCCTGACTTGCTCCCTCTTTTGGAGCGAAGTAAAGACACAAGAACACCAGTAGGATCCCAGACTCTGTCTCAAAGGACGGAGCGAAGTCAGCAATGTGATTTGTGTGGCTCTGGAGGGGAATGTGTGCAAACACGTCCCGTAGTGGCTAACGACAATGACAGGACTGTTGCAAGATTTCTGCAACAGTCAAACTTACTGGCATTTAATAGTCTGAAGTACAAATGTCTGAAAACTTGGATTTATGACCTTTGTTCCAAGAACATGAATCTAAGGTTTGAACATTTAATATAAATCTCTTTAAATCCTGCAGTTCTCTCCTGTTTTTTGGGGGGTCATTTGATGACCCCCCCATTTTGCGTTAAGGGGAATACTATTTAAAATTAAAATATATTCAGGAAAGATTCGGTTCTAAAAAACATGTACTTGGGGCACCTGGGCGGCTCAGTTGGTGAAGCGTCTGGCTTTGGCTCAGGTCAGGATCTCACAGTTCGTGGATTAGAACCACGATGTGTCGGGCTCTGTGCTGACAGCTCAGAGCCTGGAACCTGCTTCGGATTCCGTGTCCCCGTCTCTCTCTGCCCCTCCCTCCCTCGCACTTTGTCTCTCAGAAATAAAAATAAATAAGAACAACATTTTAATTAAAAAAATTAAAATAAGCAAAAAAAAAGCATCAGCACTTGCTATGCTCTGACTGTCTTTTTCAAGTCGCAAATTTGCGGATGCACGGAACAGGTCGCTAGACGCTGGCTGGGGTGGGGGAGGGCAGGTAGAGGAAGGTGGGGCGGCCGCACAGCCCAAGCCGGTCACTCTTCCGAAGCCTGTGGTTGTGAACATCGTGACAAGTAAAGATATTTCCAAAAAAATCCCTTTCTCTTCCTGCACTGCTCAGGCCCCCGAACTATGACGCCCCAAAGTGTCTTCATGTGGACGGGCAGACTGTAGTTGCTCAGGATAATCCAGTTTTGACACTCCTGCGGGTTCGGTGATGACCGTGAGATCCGTAAAATCTGTGGCCACCCTGGAGAGGAGACAGAGAGGTAGGAATGGCCTTTGTCTTAAAAAAAAAAAATTGAAATATTACAGAGTAAACACGTGTCTTTTGTCCACGTCAAAGAGAACAAAGCCATTCCTTCCAGAATGTTCATTATCTGAATTTGAAATTCTCTGTTGGAATTTTAACGTCAAGAACTACATACATGGCCTTTGTTTCTCACTTTTGATTAGAATGGTTCAAAAAGACCTTGCCGGCTTCATCAACACAGAAAGAACTCCATCCCCCAGCTGAGGCGTCTTCATGATGGGGGGTCAGATTTTATCTTTAAATTGGTCACACTGGTTGACTGACGCGTTGTAGAAAAATATCAGTGGCTCTATTTGTCATATTTTAAGCCCGCCGCTCCTATCCCCCGCGACAGTGGTGTTATTACTGAGCGGTGTTCCTGGGAGCCGTGCGTAAACACAGGAAATGGGGCACCTGAAAAGCAAATCTGTAGTGAATGTTCCATCTAATTTTCATGGATGGACATAGATTGGACAGTTTATTCACAGGCAAATTCCAAATGCAAATTGCATTATAATCTCCCCTAAGGATTTGTTTCTTAATGGTTCTCTTCCCTCCTTAGCCACCCACTGCCGGTGACCCAGATCCCTTCCTCTAGAATGAGCTGTCCTCTGCAGAGGAAGCCTTGCCCTGGTGATGGATTTACACCGAACCGTCCACGCCCCCGCTCCCCCTGGCTCGTGAATGCCGAGGTGCCTCTCAGAGGAACCGGTGTGGGATGAAGTGTGCCTGCTGATGATTTGTGCACCCAGATTTTCCCAGCCTGGAACGCACTAGCCAGCCTGGGGACTGTGACCCGTGACCACACTAGGTCGTACTGTAAGACACCGTTTAGCACAGCAGCCTCCAGGTTTTATGACCATCAAGGGACAGACACATGCAGAGTCAGGGCTCTTTGGCGAGAGGGGGAGGGTGCCTTGTCTCGGTAAAACCCGCACATCGAATGGAAAGAACATGTAACTTGCAATAAAGCAGGGAGGTGAAGTCTAGTTAGGGGGCAGGAAACCCCCACTTGGACAGTTTTGCTGAATGTAATTGATTCTAAGTCAGCCACATATTGACATGAGAAAAAAAATCAGATTAGCTAATAAATTATCATGACTTAATCTACAAGTGGATGGTCTAATGGTGGATATATGTTAAAAGAAAGACAGCTGACCTCTACACGAAGCCATCCCAAATACTCTAGAGTGAAAGGCAATTCTTCCTGGAGGGGACACGGGGGGACTGCTTATTTCTACGAATACATAAGCGAGGGGCTCACCCGGACCACTTCAAAATGATACCGAACACGCTGGCGGAGACGCCTTTGGGTAGCTGGAAAGGAATCGACGCCAACAGCTCTTTCGCTTTCTGGTCCGAGTGCAGGTGGCCGTAACCCGGACTCGGGGAGCAAGGTGCTGGGAAGAGGCAGGCTTCTGCTCCCCACCCCCACCGCCCACCTCCCACCGCCACGTCCACTGAGCAAGGAGGGCTTGGCTGGTTTCCGGGGCGAGTCTGCTCTGGAGCAACCGTGATGCTCCGTCTCCCCTTCCCCCACCCCCGCTCTTTTCGGTCAGATCAGCTTGGCACAACCAGCACAAACAAACTTTGTTAACGGCTTTAAACTTGGAAGGCTCGCTTTTTAAATATTTGCCGCTACATAATTGAAACAGCTGTTTTAATGAGGTACCTACTGTCATCATTTTACCCCGGCTGAGCTGGGTGACAACAAAGCAGTAATAACGAATTCAATAATAATTAACTCGGGTCATCTGCTCATCTGTCACGGCCCATCAGCTTTAGGGAGAAAAATCCCAGTGAACTTCTCTCTTTTGTGAGCTTTCCAAAACTCTGCAATAAAATGCTCAGAGAGGACTCTAGGTAGCCCTTCAAAAGTTCTAAGCAAACTGGTAAGTAGGTTAATTAAATTTTATGCATGTTTAAATGCTAATGATTACATTCCTGACATTACAGTGTAATCTGATATGGAATGATGTCATGCAAGCAGTGGTTTTAGTGCCTGAACACATTTCCACCCCCACGTCGCGCGGCAACTCTGGACCATTTATCGAAGGGCAGCACGTTGACAGTTTGGGAAAGCCAGGTTTTCACTCAGGTCCCTTAACTTGTCTGATGCATGTTAATCAGGCAAAGTCACAGGAAGCAACTGCTCCAGACCCAGCAGCAGGCCGGGGTGTGGGGGGGGGCATCGCCAGGTCTCCTTTTGGATGCCCTGCTTCTGAATTCATACCCCTGGTGCTGTGGGGTGAAGGAGCACGCTGCCTGCCGGTCAGGATTCGAAAAACGAAAGTAAGGTCACGTTCCCCGCTTCCTCCGACACAGTCACCCTCCTGCTACGCCCCCCCACCCCGCCCCAACCTCTGCTGTTAGCAGCATTTCACAAGACTGTCGATATTTTCGAGCAAGAAAAAGACACACACGCACCAGCTTTTGCTGCTATGAAAACAATAGGCATGTGCCAGCTTTGCAGGCAAACGCCTCCAGCCTCACTAGTAAGGTAGGCCAGCGCCTCTGGACCCGTCCCGGGCACGGGGACCCCCCCCCCCACCCGGGGATGTGTTACAAGGGAAATCATGACCCTGCAGGTCTGGGCTCCAGCCTGAGAGTCTGTATTTGTAACAGGCTCCCAGCCGAGGTGGATCTGGGGCGAGGAGGACCATGTTCTGGGGACCGTGCTGGTCAGCGCTGGACAGAAGGCAGCGGAAAATGTGACACAATTATTCTAAAACGCGGGGCCTCCTTTCTCCACTCAATTCGTTTTTCATCAATTATCTCCATACCTGGTAACAAAGACGGACAGAACTCCTGTTATCTGGATAACGGCCTTACTCTGCACGTGTCAGTGTGTCTGACAAGCAGCAATCCGACAGGGGACCGGGGTCTTTTGTGTTTACCGTGAAGCTGATTTTTATACTTTCCGCTTTTCCTCTGAACGAAGCTTAGCCGATGGAGTGCTTTGCTCTTTGGAATTATGTAAAGCAGAGACTACAATATATTTAAAATATTAGACACTCGATCAGAGTATAACAGCATTCCTGTTACAGCCAATAATAATTATAGTAATAAAGGAATTGTGGCGGTGTACTGATAAGCCCCGAGATGGGAACATTTTTCCCATTCTTGAATGGAGACTCTGCACCTCTTTGATACACAAAAGGGAAGGGTCCGATTAAATTTCTAGGTCTGGTCGTAGCTTTCAGGAGCTCGATTTTGCCCCACGTTAGAGAGAACGAAATCTAATAGCACAAGCAGAATCTCTTCCGATGCGAACAGGGAGGTTCCACTGTTTTCCAAATTGGTGAGTTCTCGCCGAATTTCAGCATTACGTCGGATTATGAAGGAAAGTTCACAACTCAAATCCAAGCGGCCCACCTACTGCTAAATGCTTGATTCATAATGCAATTTTCCACAAATTAAGCATTATTGCAGTGTAGGGTTTTTTCTTATTTTTTTTTCCTGAACAAAACTCAGCTCAAGCCTTCTGTGCAAGCGATTTGAAGAAGGATATTTAAGACAAACAGCACCAGCAGGGAAAACGTATGGCAAAATCCCCCGTCACCAGTAAACAACCCTCTGTGTCCCCATAGCTCTGTTTCCTGATACACCAAAAAGACCTTTAAGATGCCCAGTGCGTTTCAATGAGCATCAAAGCGGGGACACAGCAGTCAGCCAGTACCCACACCTTGCTTGGGAATTTTATTGTGTTACACCGTCTGCTGACTTCATCAGCTTTTTGAAGAGGTTCCGAAGAGTAAGTAGTTTTGCATTTCGACATTAGCCTGGAAAGAAAAAAAAAAGCGTAAGGTGACAAACGTTGTTCCCTTGCTCTGTACGGAAACAGAGGAAGCTTGAGTTCATTCTGGGCTAGTCTTTTAAGCTTTAATAACACCAGAACAGTTAAAAGTCTGAGACTGTTAGCTAGTCAAGCAGCACCTGGGTGGGTTATATGAAAGACGGTGTCGCTGATGAGCAGCTCTCTGATAAACACGCCCTTGCTATCAAGAAGAATACGGATCAAACACCTAAAAGGAAGGGCTCCAACTGTAAAACTCAGAGGAAAACGAGGAAGAAACTTCATGACCTTGGATTTGGCGATGCTTTCTTGGACATGACAGAAAAGGACGTGGGCAATAAAAAAAAAAATAGACAAACTGAACTTGGTGATAATTTCAAACTCTCGTTCAACCAAAGGGCACACTGTCCAGACCAGGAAGAGGTAGCCCACAAAGGAGGGGAATATTTGCAAATCAGATATCTTAAGAAAAGGTTAACATCCAGAATATAGAAAGTACTCCCGCAGCTCAACCACAAACAACCCAAATGGCAAATGGGCAAAAGGCACGAGTAGTTCTTTGTGTAAGAAGAGGGCCATATCAACACAAGGAACTATGCTCGATGCTCCCAGTCGTTGGGGAAATACAAACAAAGCCACGGGCTGGCACTTAGCGTCCCTTACGACGGCTGTTGTCAAACGGAAGTGTTGGAGAGGATGTGGAGAATTGGGAACATCTGCGCTGCCGGTGGGTGTGAAGTGGTCAGCTTTCCCATAGGAGACGGTGTGGGAGCTCCCCAGACAGTAAACACAGAGGGACCAGATGACCCAGCAAGCACTTCTGAGTGTACCCCCAAAAGAATCGGAAGCGGGGACCTGCGGACATTGGTGCACCCACGTTCACAGAAGCAGTGTTCACAGTAGCTGAGAGGTGGAGACAACCTAAATGTCCACTAACCGAGAATGGGTAAACGAGCTACGAGACATGTCTACAGTGGAGTGTTATTCGGCCATAAAAGGGGTGAACTGCTTCCACGTGCTTCCGCGTAGAAGGATCTTTATGTACATGCGTGCATCCTCCCAGGTAACGTTTCTCTGTCTTCTGCAATGGATCAGACTCTCTGTGAAACATTCGCGGTACAGAGACAAAGCCCTGCCCTCGAAAAGTTCCATGTTGGTTGGAAAACCAGTCATATAAGCAAAGAAATACAACCCGGTACTCCAGTATACCAAAGGATCACAAAGAAAAGGTCTTCACCATTGAACCAGTTTGTATACATTCACGCACTCATTCATCAGTTCAGCAAGCATTTCATAAGCGCCCAGTACGTCCCAGATAAGATCCTGGGTCCAAAGTGGAGCCATCTTACAGAGCGCCTTGGCGGCAGGGGAAATACATATCTAAAGGTGCAACCACGGTGCCCACATTTCAATATCTAAACATGGACGATTGGCGTTCCAGGCTGCACATGGGGGTCCGCTCTGGGGGACGTGCTGGCCGTCTCCTCCCCTGTTTGAAATTGGGGAGCTCACGCGTCCGGTGAGGCCCAGTGTCCAGCAGCCCTGCGAGAGCTCTGCAGAAGCGAATAGGTAAGCACTCGCCCCGGCTCAAACGTGCTTGGAGTGGAGGGGGAGGTCAGGCACGGATGGGACAGAACCCCCAGCTTGGTTTCCATGCCATCTGCAAGAATCGAGTGGGACTATCCTCACCGAGTGAAGGTGTCAGCTCCGAGGGCAGTGACGTCCGTGGTCTGTGTGCGCCCAGTGGACGATTACGTGTATCTATATAATATCTACTCAATGAGCCAAATTAAAACTATACACATACTTTAAATTTCTAAAGTCAAAGGAAACCATAAAGTTGAAGCATCTGTTCCTATAAAGCAGGCCGAATTAGCTGTTCTGATGATCAAAGTGGGCGGGACTGCGGGTTTTTCCCCAAGTGTAATCGAACACGTGGACAAAACCAAACCATCAGGAAGGATGTAACCTGGTAAGCGCGTCGGGTTTCCAGCCATGAGGATCCCGTTAACTCCCTGTTCACCTTGCAGAAAGAAAGAAAGGTCTCACATACATACACCAGCATCTCATCCACGGGCTCCTCTGTCCCTGCAGCGGAAGGAACGCACACACACGCTTCCGGCATCGGTGTTTTGCTGATCTCTGAAGCCCTTTCTTTCCAACGACCCAGGCACCTGCTACCCCAGGAGGTTCGGAGACCAGCTCGTACTCTTGCCCCGTGGTGGCTTACAGTCGAATCCGAGAAGCAAAACAACAAGCAAAACTAAGCGTAGTAGTATCCCGTGTGATCATGGTCATTTTACCTAGCTCCCTATCCTCACCCCCAAGTTCTCTTCTGCCTGGACCAAGGCTGCTCAGGGCGAGGTCTGCAAGCCCCCCGCTGTGAGCCGGCAGAAGACCAGGCGCGGAGGGGACGTGTTTGGAAACTTCCAAAGGTGTTTGACAGAATCACTTAAATAATACATCTAGTACAAAGAGAAATCGGGCTTATGTTTCATGTGCTTTTAATGTCTTTCTCCAGTGGCTCATTTCATTCTATTCTACAGAGAGGCCGGGCAGGGATGGGCTGGGGGGGGGGGGGGGGGATGGTCCTCACCTCCTCTTCGTGGAGTGAATCGCTCTAGAACACTGGAGAGTCTGCCCACGCTGCCCCACTAACCTGGACGCCGCAGTCCCCCGGCACCCCGTCCGACACGTTCCACCTGCACACTGGTCCTTGGGCCTGGGTGGCTTCTGAGCAGACACACTGCAGCCGACCGAAGAGGACCACGTGTCCTCAACGGTGTTCAACCCAGCCTTGGGCTTGGGGCAGCTCAGCACCAGTAGGACCGGATGTCTCTGGGCCTGGCCAGCTTCCACTTCTCACTCCCGCGTCCATGTGCGCTCAGAACCCGCAGCTGGGCTGGGGGAAACGCCGGGGACAGGCAGTGCAGGTGCCGCGTTGACAGCCCCCCCTGAGCCCCCGTTGAGAGCCAGCGTGGACTGCTTGCTCCACAAGCAGGCCAGCTTGGGGGGCTGGCCCAGGGCACATTAGAGATTCCGCAGACTTGAAACCCCCACCGTTGAGTCACTCGGCTCCCCAGACTGTGAGACTCAGTATGACCTCCTGAAGCCTCACAACTTTGGGGCGACTTGTTACATAGCGGTAGGCCACCAGAACACCTGTCCTTCCTCATCCAGAGCGGACACTCCGTCTCTGAATTCCTGTGTTTGCTGGCCACAGTATTCACGGGGAACTCAGATTCTGGTGGCATCACTGCCTTCTCATGTGCCACGTGGGCCCCGTGGATTAAAAAGAACGAAGAAGAAAAAGCTTGCTTTCTCTTTCTTTATGGTCATATTTCCTAGCATGCTGACCTTTAGCTGTGTTTGTTGCTCCATCATTTAAGTCTATATCACAACCACCG
This sequence comes from Prionailurus viverrinus, assembly GCF_022837055.1. Taxonomy (NCBI): domain Eukaryota; kingdom Metazoa; phylum Chordata; class Mammalia; order Carnivora; family Felidae; genus Prionailurus; species Prionailurus viverrinus. The sequence goes on along the minus strand of NC_062572.1, from coordinate 94,397,692 downwards.
ATATCAGGGATAAAACGTGAGCCTCTGTGAACAGGAAAAATGTCCTTGCGAAGGTGGAAGTTCCCAGTTAGAGCACCAGACAAATGCCTACAAGGCTCAGAGGATTTTGGACATATTAAATTTGGGGCCGTGATGGACCTTCCTCATGCTGGGCAAAACTATGGCCAACTTAAGGAACCAGAGGTACGTCTTCTCCTAAATGTTTTCTTCCGCACACTTCGAGCTCTCATGTATGTGTTCCTCCACGAGCACCGCAGGGGATTGACATAGACTAACTTACCTAAAGTTACAGAGGCCATCGCTGGAGGTTTGGAATGTAGGTGGCGGAGTGCCAAATATCTGTGGGGACACAAGGTGTCCAGGCGTGAGGGGACACTTCGGTTCCTCGAGGGAGGCGGCTGAGCTGGTCTGCAGGCCACCCCGGCTTAGTCACTTGGGCAACTTTCAAAACTCCACAGCCACTGCTCTGAGAGACCGGCAAGGAGTAACTCGGCCAAGTGATCTGTAGCGAAGGCAGCGAGAATGCCGGAAGGGTACAGAAGTTGAAGTGCACGTTAGGCAAAGGATTTGTGATTATATAAAGAACCCATATGTGCAAATGAGGTGAGTTGTACGAGCAATGTTTTCTCAACCGTCATTAGTAGAACTGTCTAAATATTTCAAAAAGTAGCATCGTTTCCGCGTCTTTAGGTTCAAATGGTAACCCAAGATGAGGTTAGCATGCGTGATCCATTAGAAACGCTGCTGTAATGAATAGGTACAAGTTTAATTAGCATATGAATTGTTTGCATGGAAGTGTAATCACTAAACGACTGAAAATACTTTGTGCTCTTGAATAGGTGATGCCTCTGCTTTGCAGTTACCCTCAGAATCTGCGCACAACAGTCTTCTTCCCGGGTTGCACAGAGACGCCGTCCCAAATGACCCTGGCGCTGGGCGCTGGGGCTCGGACCTGACTCGTTTGGAGTCTGCGTGGTTTGGGGGCTGGGGCATCACCTGCAGCCCTTCCTGTGCTCTGGGACCAGCAGGGACACTTCGGGGACTCGGACACCGGCCCCGCTCCCAGGATGTCATTCCCTTTGCTCCGTGGCGAGGCCCAGGACTCTTGCTTTTAAATCTCAGAAGCTGACTCCCACGTGCTGCTACAGACAACACCTGACGGGCCCTCGAGGGTCAGAGAATTTTATAATGAGGACTTCAGGCGATTAACCCGGAGGATGTTTTCAGATCACATAGAAATTGTGGTGATGGGTACTCTTGGGCTCAGTGGAGCCCCTGGAGGTTTCTCCCCCAACTCAGGATTTGGTTGTAAGAATTCCAAACACATTTTCCTAAGAAGTTGCATCTGGAGCAAAAATATTGTCAGAGGTGTGGCCGTGTGGTTATTCTTTCCAACAAAGAATGGGGTTTACTTCCAGAAACAGGTAGAATGGGTAGAACACTGAGTTACTCTGCATGGTGAGTTAGGGTTTAGAATTCAAGGCATTTGCACTGCATGTCCAAGGGGGCTGTGGCTGGCGGAGCCCCGTGAGGCAGGTGGGAATCACCCCCCAGTGTTTCGTGGGAGCCGGGGGAGGGCACTGGTTTACCCACCGTGCTGAGGCTCGGAGTCGTAAATTAGAGAACCAGATGCATAATCTGGGAACTTTTCCATATTCATTTTCAGATAAGGTGAGACCTTCAGCCAAGCGGCCGCACCTAACAACATGGTTTACACCTGCAACAGAACCGTCAGTGGCCCGTAGGCCAGCCCGGCCATGGCACCTCCCTGCTCCCTGAACAAGACAAGCCGTATGTCACGGAGGCATGTGAACACAGAATCGTCCGACTCTTATGGGTTCTCATAGGAATCGCCGTTGGCTCCGATTCAGAAGCAGTTGCGAGATATTACTCCTTGGGCTTCCGTGCGGACTCGATCCCCGTGTCCCCTCCCCAGAGGCCAGCAGCCTGGACTGGCTCTCCTGTCTTCATCCTGAATGGACACCATTTTGTCACTGTGTTCTCCCCACCACTGACCTTATGTCACTGCCCTGCCCAGTGTCATGGCCTGAACTGAGTCCCCTCAAAATTCAAATGATGAAGCCCTAACCCACAAAGTGACTGTGTTGGAGACAGGGCCATTGAAGGGGTAATTAAGGTTAAATGAGATCCTCCCAGTGGGGCTAATCCGAGCGCTGATGTCCCCAGAAGAGGAGCTGGAGTCCTGAGACGGGCAGGCTCAGAAAAAAGGCCCGGTGGGGACACAGTGGCAGGATGGCCGTCGGCGGGCTAGTCCGAGACCACCAGAAACCAAGCCTGCAGCACCTTGACCTGGGATGTCCAGAGCCCCAGCACTGAGGGAGAAAAACGGTCTGCTGCTTAGCCCTGTAGTCTGTGCTGTTTTGCGACGACAACCCCACCAGCCGTCGCCCTGGGTGAGACCCGTCCTCTCCCGACCCTGAGCAGGCAAGTAACGGGGCAGAAAGGCGGGAAATATGGCCACTGAGTTTCAGCATAAAATCACGCCCCTGACATCAGGTGACCTCTCCCTGCTAACTGAATTTTAAAATTTTGTAATTTTAGTTGATTCTGTGCTATATGCTTCTGCTATAAATACTGTCTACTCTGCTCAGGTCACTAAGTTGCCTGTAATTCAAACTACTTAATTCTCTTCTCTTTTTAAATACCACCTCCATTTCCAACACAATGTCTCAGATCTTCTCAGATTTATCGTCTTTGTCATTATTTCTTGAGGAAGTATCCCTCCTCTTTTTCCAAATTAACCCCTCAACCTATTACCTCAGTTCCATCTTTCCAGCTATTTCTAAGAACTTGATCCACTGCATTTTATCTATCCCCTTTGTAATTTTTTTTCGATTCTCACAATGAATCCTTCATGTTTTTACTCTTCGTGTACAACTATACAGGACTTCCACTTTCAACTCTGGCTTTAAAGATCATGGAAATTGTCGCTTCTGTCCTGTAATAAGAAAAAAGCTGGTAAAAACCCTATAGCCAACAACGTTCTATGAACACATGAGAGAGCTCGGGTCACAGGGAAATCTGCCTCCCTGAGGTCTGGAGAGAGATGTGATACAGAGCCTCACCCCCCCTCCCCGCCCCCCACCAGGAGTGTGAAGTGCAGGGCAGTCCAGGGCAAGTCCTGGTGTTGATGAGGCTGAGAGAGACCCAAGCGAGAGTGAAAGACTCCTGTAGGAAGTCCTGGGGGGACTCTGAGGAAGGCACCCAAATGTCTCCCAAAAGGCAGGAGAGGGATCATGAGGAAACAGGCAGGGGGTTCTCCATGTGAGCACGAAGACTGTCCCAGACACGTGTCCCACCTGGAGGGCGGCTGCTTCTCCAGCACCAACTGGGACGGGGGGATGGGGAAGCCTGGTGGGGATGGCAAGGATGTGGACCCTACTTCCCCTGGCACCTGGCCTCACAGAGGCTCCCGTGGTCCCGGCTGAAAGGGGTGCAAGACCAGACTTCCCGAGGAGCAGGGTTAGGGAAGCCTGAAGTCTGCAGGGAGACGAAGGCACAGTCACCGGAGGAATGTGAAGCAAATCAGGGAAAAACGAGGGAATTCTTGTTAATCTAAGACAGAGCAGTTTGGAGCAGGAAAAATCATCAAGGATGGAGGAAACATTCCATGATGAGGAAGGGGTAAATTCTCCAAAAAGATAGCAATCTTAAAGGTGTATGTACCTAACAACAGAGCAGCAAAATACATACGGCAAAAGCCATTGAACAGAAAGGAGAATCAAAAATTCACTGCTACAGGAGGGGTTTCTACACCCTCGTTTATGATACATCAAACGGGCAGAAAATCAGTAAGCATAGAGTTTTTTTGAACAGCACTATCAATCAATTTCATCTGATTGGAATTTGTAGATCACTCCATCTAACAACAGCAGAATACACGTCCTTTTCAAGCTAACTTTGGACATTCACCAAGTTAGATCAAATTTTGGGCCATCATACACACCATAATGTCTTTAAAAAGAACAAAATCACACAAAGTATGTTTATAGACCCCAGCAGAATTAAATTAGCAATCAATACCAGAAATGTACCTTGAGAATAGGCAAATATTTGGAGATAAATAAAACATGTCTATAAAACATGTGTCAATGAGAGAGGTCTTATAGGAAATAAAAAAAATAACTAAATTAAATGAAAATACAACTTAAAATTTACAAGATGCAGCAAAAGCAGTGCTTAGAGGAAAATGTATAGCACTAAATACATACATTAGAAAACAAGAAAGACCTAGGATCATAATCTAAGCATTGGGAAACTGGAGAAAGGAAGATTTATAACTGAAAATGAGACAAAAAAATGAAATAAAAATTAAGCAAGAAATCAACGGCATTGAAAAGAAGGCAATACACAGCATCAGTGAAAACATTAGTATATTCTTCTTAAGAAAAGCAATAAATCTGATGGAATCTACAGCAACTATGCAGACCCATCCTTGAGAGAGGCCCAGTGAGCATCATTTTAAAGGTGGGACAGATGTCGATGTACAACAGTTAATTTCTTTCCCTTATGACAGCAATAAACAATTGGAATTTCAAATAAAAATGTTTTTTTAAGTTAATTTATTTATTTTGAGAGAGAGAGGGGGGGGACAGAATCCCAAGCAGGCTCTGCACTGTTAGCACAGAGCCTGACACAGGGCTCGATCCCACGATCTGTGGGATCATGACCTGAGCTGAAGTTGGATGTTTAACCGACTGAGCCACCCAGGCACTTCTCAGATAAAAATATTTTTTCAACTATCATTAAAAAGTGAAATACTTAGATATAAATCTAACAAAATATGTACAGCATTTATATGTGGAAAAATTCAAAATTGATGAAAGAAATCAAAGATCAAGGGATGTTAGCCATTCTGACAGGTGTCAGGTGGTATCTCATTGTGGTTTTGATTTGTATTTCCCTGATGATGAGTGATGTTGAGCATTTTTTCATGTGTCAGTTGGCCATCTGGATGTCTTCTTTGGAGAAGTGTCTGTTCATGTCTTTTGCCCATTTCTTCACTGGATTATTTGTTTTTTGGGTGTTGAGTTTGATAAGCTCTTTATAGATTTTGGATACTAATCCTTTATCTCCGGGGGGGGGGAGGTGGGCTAAATGGGTAAGGGATGCTAAGGAATCTACTCCTGAAATCATTGTTGCACTGTATGCTAACTAATTTGGATGTAAATTAAAAAAAATAAAACAAGGTAATAAAAAAAAAGATCAAGGGAGGGAGAGATTTTTTTTGTGGGGGGTTGGAAGACTCAATATTGTTAAGATGTCAATTATTTCCAACTTAAGCTATAGATTTAATAAAATCCCTACTAAAATCCCCAAATCCTGTTTTGTAGATTTCAACGAACTCATTGTAAAGTTCATGGGAAAGGTGCCACACTACCCCGGGCAGGGTCTTACACGTGGAGACTGTCACGGGAGCCAATGCCAGCAGGAAGTGCTGAATCCCTAGAAGCTCAGGTCCGAGACAAAACTCCAGGGGAACATAGTCAGAGAAGAGTGTCCATAATAGTAAGAGATTTACCTCAAAGAGCTCAACCAACTTCCCTCAACAAACATCAGACAAAAGCACCCCAGACTTCCCGCAGGAGGGGAGAAGGCAGCATTCTGTAATAAGGCAGAACACTCCATTCTTGTTAACAAGGTCTGGACACAGCAGGACGAGTTAACACAGGGGAAGCTGCTTGTCAGGGTCTAACTGACCAGGGGGATGGGGAATGCCCGCATCCAGCCCCTTCCAGCCTTTCTGTTCCATGTAAGGGTGTTGAACAAACCTGAGAAGTGTGCGTGAAGCCCGCAGTCCTCTACAGCCGGGGCCCTGATCCTAGGGCTATAGACATTCCCCTCCCACACTCACCACCACACCACTAAAGAACCAGTTACAGAAGTTCCTTCCACCCAGCGTGTCGTGCTCACCTAACGAGAAAAAATTACAAGGTGCACCGAAAGGCAAGAAACACAATTTGATAAGACAGAACATCAGACCCGATGTGGCAGGGATGTTGGAATTACCAGGCCGAGAATTTAAACACAACCGTGATGAATATGCTAAGGGTTCCATGGATAAAGTGGCCAGCATGCAGGAAGAGACAGCAGTGTGAGCAGGGACATGGAAATCCCAAGGAAGAGCCAAAAATAACACTGATGATTAAAAAAAAAACAAAACACTGCACGGGAGTGTAGAACTCCTTTGGGTAACCCATCAGCAGGCTGGACATGACTCAGGAAGGACACCCTAAGCTCTAGGACATGTCAATAGAATCCTGGAGAACCTAAAGGCAGACACAACAAAGACTGAAGAACACGGAACCGAATATTCACAGACTGTGGGGCAACCACAGGCATGATGGGAACACCAGAAGTGGAGGAAAAGAAGGAACATTTGAGACAATGATGATGGAGAATCTCCCCAAATTACTATCAGATACCAGACCACAGATCCAGGCAGCTCAGGGGACACTAAGCAGGATAAATGTCCATAACACCATATCTGGGAATATCATTTTAAAACCATAGGAAACCAAAAATATAGAAAAAAATCCCCGAAGAAGCCAGAGGAGAAGCACATCTCACCTATAGATGAACAAGCAGTAAGGTTACATCTGGCGTCTTAAAATGCAATCAAGTAAGGAGACAGTAGAATGAAATATTTAAAATATTTAGAGAAAGAAAATGACCCAGAATTCTGTACCCTGAGAAATTATCCTTCAAAAGTGATGAAGAAATAAAGACTCCAAGACAAACCATATTGAGGGCATTTGCTTCCAGAAGACTTTTCTTGCAAAAATGTTAAGTGAGATTATTTAAAGAGAAGGAACATAATATAGGTCAGAAACTGAGATCTCTATAGAGCAAGAAAGAGCATCAGAAAAGAAACAAGTCAAAGTAAAATAAAAACGTTGGCTTTTCTTATTTTCAGTTGCTCTAATACCTAACAGTTTGTTCATAATAATAATACCAACAGCGAATATGATTAGGTATGCTTATGTACGAGTTGTGACTTGGTTAAATAAACATTTCTTAAGTAGAGCCCTGGGGTTTCTGACGGTGAGCTGTGGTTCAACAGAACCAGAGGAGAGTGAAACAGAGAAGTTTATCACTCGCGTGTCCCGGAGGAGATGCACAGCACAAGGGGCCGCGTGGAGAGTCAGGGCAGGTGCAGGCAGAGAGCTTGGCGGGGAGGGGGCACACGTTGTCTCAGGGTCCGTGGCAGAGGGCATAGGTGTCAGGAGAACTGAACAGCCGCATACAGCAGGATAAATCTAGACACAGACCTTACAATCTCCACACAAATCAACTCAGATGAATTCAAGATCTAAATGTAAAATACAAAACTATAAAACACCTAGAGATCACACAGGAGAAACTTCAGGGGACCTTGGGTGTGGTGGTGACTTTTTATATTAAAAAAAAAACCATGAAAGAAAGAACTGATAAACTGAACTTCATTAAAATCAAAAACACGTCTGAGAAAGACAATGTCAAGAGATTAAGACACACCACAGATGGGGGGAAATATTTACAAAAGACACATCTGATGAAAGACTGTTACCAAATATACAAAAAAAAAAACACCTCTTAAAACTCGATAAGAAAACGAATGAATTAAAAAGTGTGCCAAAGACCTTAATGGAGAGCATGGTCAAAAAGATATGCGGATGGCAAGTAAGCATATGAGGATACATTCCACACCACGTGTCAGCAGGGAAATGCAAATAAAGCCACCAGACACTACCATGCACCTGTTAGAACAGCCCAGGTCCAGAGCGCTGACCAGGCCACGTGCTGACGGGCTGTGGAGCCGCAGGAGCTCGTGCTCACCGTTGGTGCGCACGTAACATCGTGCGGCCACCGCGGAAGCCAGCTTGGCGGTTTCTCACAAAATTAAACATATTCTTTCCACGGGATCCAGCAATTTCACTCTCTGATTTTTATCCAAAGGAGTTAGAAACTACATTCACACAAAAACCTACACAGGGATATTTATAGCAGCTTTATTAACAATTACTAAAACTTGGAAGCAACCAAGGTATCTTTCAGTAGGTGATAGATTATTAAACTGTGGTCCATCCAGACAATGGAATATTATTCAGCAGTAAAAAGAAATGAGCTGACAAGCCATGAGCATCCATGGAGGAACACTGACTGCATATCCCTAACTGAAAGAGGCCGATCTGAAAAGGCTACATTCTGTATGGTTTCAAACGTGTGATATTCTGGAAAAGGCGAAACGATGGAGCCAGTAAAAGGACCAGTGGTTTCCAGGGTTTAGAGGGAGAGAGGGGTGATTAGGGGGAGCACAGAGGACTTTTAGGGCAGTGAAACTACTCTGTATGAGGCCACAACGGGGGATACATGACGTCAAGCATCTGTCCAAGCCCACAGAAGGTACAGCACTGAGAGTGAGCCCTAATGTAGACTATGGACTTCCAGAGATAATGACGTGTCAATGTAGGTCTGTCAATTATAAAAACGCACCACTCTGGAGGGGGTGTTGGTAATTGGGGAATCTCTGCCTCTGAGAGGGTGGGGGTCCATGGGAAATCTCTGGACCTTCCTCTCAATTTTGTTGTGAGCCTAAAACTGCCCTAAAAAATAAAGTCTTAATTTAAAAAAAATGTAAAGGCAAAAGACCTGGGAGAGCTAACATAATACTGAAGAACAAAATGGAGAGCTCTTTCCAAATTTAGTATAAAGCAGGGGTAATGTAAACAGAATGGCATTGATAAAAGACCAGACACACAGGTCAACGGAACAGAACGGAGAACCCAGACGCGGACCCACACAAATATAGTCAGTTGATGTTTGACCAAGAAGCAAAATCTGTTAGCTGAATCAAGATAGTCTTTTGAACGGACGGTGCTGGGAAATTGGACGCGCATCTGTGATCATCATCTCCCATACAAAGACATTACACTTTTCACAAAAATTCGCTCAACAGGTAAGTTGGCATTTTTAAAATAAAAACCTCTGCTTCGTGAAATGCATAGTCAAGAGACTCAACAGCCCAACCACAGATAGGAATATGTTTGATAAATGGCTTGTATCCAAACTATACAAAGAATTTTAAACAATCAATGGTAAAAATACAAACTCTCGCGAAGTCGTCAATATATCTGAACAAAGACCTCAAAGAGTAGATAACAGATAGCAAGTAAACTCACAAAAAGAAGATCGGCGTCACTTGCTATCACGGACTCACAAATGATCACACTGACATACCACTACACGTACGTTAACGGTTCCGATAAACAAACAACAAACGGCCAGCACCAGTTGCCGGTGAAGATACAGACCAATATGGAGTGTCACTCATGAATGGCGGTGCGGCCGCTTTGAGAGACAGCTTCGCAGTTTCTTACACAGATAAACATAATTTTACCATACGATCGAGTGATTGCACTTAACGGTGTCGACCCAGTTGTTTCCGAGTTTTATGTCCACAAAAGAAATCCTTCATGTGAATGTGTATAGCGGCTTTATTCATCACGGCCCCGAAACTGGAATTAATCACGAACGTCCTCCGATAGGTGAGTGGGTAAGCAACTAGGATGCATCGAGACGATGGAAAAGTATTCAGCAATAACAAGGAACGAGCTAGCAAGCCACAAAAAGTCATGGGTGAATCAGAGAGGCACGTTACTCGGGGAAAGAAGCCAGTCTGCAGACACACCATATGATCCTATTTATAGGATATTCTGGGGAAGGCACAACTGTGAAGACGATAAAAGGAATCAGTGTTTCCAGGGGGTAAGTGGAAGGGGGGAGGGCCCCCTAGAGGAAGCCTGGGGGATATTTTAGGACAATGAAACGCTTCTCGAAGATTTTGTGATGTGAATACCTGACACCGTGCATTTGTAAAGCCACCCGACTCTAGAGCACAGAGTGAACATGAATGATATGCAAAATTTTAAGAAATCGTGTAGGGTCCCAGATGGAAGCAACACGTGACACAAATAATTTAACTGTAGTAAAGCTACGTGACATGACCTCACCGGAAAGGGGAGGAAACAGTGCTGCCCTAGCCACGTGTGGACACGGGTCTGTAGAACTAGCAGCAGAACATGTCCGTGAGCTGCTGTTGGTGGATTTGCTTCTGCGGAGCTCTGGGGTAGCGGTTCTGACACGGCCAGACGTGCGTTCCGGAACCAGACGGTCAAGTCAGTGGGTGGTGGAGAATGAAGCAAAGCCTAGAACGATCCACAGGTTCTGGATTAGATTTAGCCATAGGTGACGCAGATGGTTACGGACAGAGATATTCGTGGATGTGCGTACGGGACACGGGCTAGCGCACACGCGCGTCTGCAGCTCTGTCTGCTGAGGGGCTCCAAGAGCCTCTAGGCCACCTGGGGCTCAGATTGCGGTTTCTTTCTCTTTCTTTTCTTAAAGTTCATTTATTTCTTTTGAGAGAGAGAGGGAGTGTGTGCAAGCATGTGCGGGGAAGGACAGAGAGAGAGAACCCCAAGCAGGCTCAGCACCCGGCGTGGAGCCTGACGCGGGGCTCGATCTCACAAACTGTGGGATGACGACCTGAGCTGAAATCAAGAGTCCAACGCTCAACGTCAGGTGTCTCTCATATCGCAGTTTCTGATACCGTTCTCCAGCATAGAACCAGAACTTCTTGGAAAAATGGCTGATTCTAGAACCAGGAAGGAAATACATGAGAGGATCCTGGAGCATCCTGGAGTGTCAGAAAGCAGAGCTCATGATGATAGGGGCATATCGATGGGGCAGAGGACGCGCCTGGAAACGTTCCCGGTGCCCGAAGCTGGAACGACTTGAGCGATGAGTAATAGAGGGACATTGGATCATAAGCGAAAGTATAGGGCGCTTGGGTGGCTCGGTCGGTTAAGTGACTCTGGCTCAGGTGACGATCTCGTGGTCCCTGAGTGAGTTCAAGCCTGTATCCGGCTCTGTGCTGACGACTCAGAGCCTGGAGCCTGCTGCGGATTCTGTGTCTCCCTCTCTCTCTGCTTCTCCTCCGCCTGCGCTCTGTCTCTCTGTGTCTCTCAAAAATGAATAAATGTTATTAAAAAATTTTAAGAAAAATCCCAACTGAAAGTCACTCTATAAAATGCCTCATCTATCATCTACAAAACTGTCAAGTTCATAAAAAACAAAAAAAAAAAAAAAGAGGGAATTCTGGGAAACTGTTAGAGCCAAGATAAGCCTGAGAAGACATGATGACCTTTATTGTTTAAATGATTTGAGATTATTTTTTTTACCAATTTTAAATGTACTTTAATAAATGTATGTGTAAAAATTTCAGTGACTGCTTCTATAATGATTTCTGCATAGTTACCATGAATCAAGTTATGTATCCAATGTTTTTCATTACTTTTTAAAATTCAGATTGTTCTTGGATTTTCTATTTATATAATCATCTTTCAGCTATTTATTTACTTCTGATATTGCATTAAGTAGAGCCACCAGTAAGAAGCACTTCTCTACTGCTCTTGATTTTAATGTAAGTGACTTGAACAGATCAGTATTTAAAACCGTCTTTTTCCATTGGTTTTTTAGTGAACGTACTTTATATTTTTAAACAGTTTCCTTCTTATTACTGTTTTTTGCATAGGTTTTCTCCCCGTAATCAGGAATGACTTTCACATTTACCACATGTTTGCGGTGTTTATGATCACCCATGCTGAGGTTTCGATCTTTAATTTGTGGGTCTCGTGAGTTATTTTGTTATTTTTCCTGATTTTTAACTGTTTCTGCATTCCTAGAATTAAATATTACTTGATCCTAATTACTTATTTTTTGGTCAGTTTTACTTGTAGATTTCAATTACTAATATTTTATGCAGCTATATTCATATTTAATATTGGTCTCTAATTTCTATTTTTTTGTATTTATCAGGTTTGGTAATAATTTGTTCTGTTTTAGTAAAATGGTCTAGGGAATATTTTATGTTTTTTTGCTGTTGTTCTTGAATAGTTTAAATAACACTGGATTTATCGACTATTTAAATGTTAAAACCTGAAACGATTTTACATTTTATCTCTTTTAAGTCTGATCTTTAATATCTTTTCAATTTTTTCTTTGATAGCAGTGTGCTCACATTTTCTAATTCTTCTTGGGTCCTTTTTATCATGTGTGTTTTACCAGAAGATTATTTACCTTCTTTATGTTTCATCGGTTATTTTCCCGGAGTTATAGCTAATATTTACTACTAATTGTTTTAACTCTTCTGTGTGTTCGTTACATTTCTATGCCCTTAGGATTGCACATTTGCTCTGTACTTGGGTTCACGTACATTTTAATTATATTACTATTCTGATGAAAGGGCACCTTGTAGAAAATGTACCTTTTTATCAATTTTGTTTCCTATCTTATTAGTTTAATCTCTATTGATTTCATTTTTATCATCTTTATCACTCTCACTTCCTAGTTTCTTTTGGTTTGTTTTGATTTTCTTTTTCTAGCTTCCCAAAATGAATACACACTTCCTTTAGATTTGTTTTGTTTTGTTTTTCTTCTTGTTGTTGATAACAAAACTTGAGAACTTCGGCAGTGTCCCACATTGTGGTAATAAATATAGTCCCATCTCCTGGATATTGGTTTCAAGATAGATTATAATGTCAGTCTTCATTCTCTCCGTTGTTCAAAATGTGAGGCGGGAATTCTTTATTTCAATTAGATTATTATTTCTTTTTTTTATAAAAAATTAAATTCTGTACATTACAAAATGTATGGGTTCAAGTAAAATTATCTAGGTTTGCAGATCAAATGATCTTTCACGTAGAAAATCTTAAAAGTTACACACACATCTGATGAGGTGATGAGCGTACCCCGGTGAGTTGTGAGACATGAAATTCACACAAAAAATCAGTTGCATTCTACACACTGACAATGAACAATCCAAAAAGGGAATTAAGAAAATAATTCCATTTACAATAATATGAAAAAGAATAAAATACTTAGGAGTAAACTTAACCATGGAGGTGAAAGATCTGTATACTGAAAATTGGTTAAAGAAATCAAAGAACACATAAAGACCTAATGAGACACCCTCAGCTCCTAGATTAGAAGACTTAAATTGTCTGAATCTCAGTACTGCTCACGGTGATCTACATATTTAATGCAATTCTTATTAAAATCCAAAGGGCTTTTGTTTATTTTTTTTCCCCTTTGTGGGCTTACTGTGGGTAGGGTAAGTCAAACAATCTCAAAAAGGAAGAACAGGTTGGGGCTCCCATGTCTTGATTTCAAAACTTATTACAAAGCTACATAAATCAAAACAGTGTGGTTGTGGCAGAAAGATAGACACATACACCCAAAGAATAAATTAGCCCAGGAACAAATCCCACCATATATGACCCAAAAACTTTCAACAAGGGTTTCGAGACCATTTGGTAGGGAAAGGACAATCTCTTCAATCAACAGTCTGGGGAAAACTGGGTATCCATAAGCAAAAGAAGGAAGTTGTACCTCACCCAACACCAGATATAAAAGTTTACTTAAAATGGATCCAGAACCTAACTGTCTGGACCTGGAACACCCCCAGTGACCAGATGAACTCTGCTGTAAAAGCAGAGCTTTTAAAGTTAAAAGTTAGAGCTCTGCACTAACCAGAGCTACCCGACTTAGTGATAAATTGTAGAATGCCCAGTTCAATGTGGGTTTCAGAGAAAGGAATAATTTTTAATGTAAACATGTCTTGTAAAATATGCATATTGAAGATTTACTCATTGTTTATCTGGAATCCAAATTAAATGGGTATCCTGTGTTTTATTTGACAGGCTAACTCTATACCTGACCCATAGGACATGGCAGTAAGCAAAATCATTGTTGGTCTTAGCTTCATTGAAGAGACTAAAAAAAGTATCTCCTGAAAATTACCACCTCAAAGCTGTCCCTCATGCCTCAGGCAGAGTGGCCCTGAATGCCCCTAGCTAGAAATTTCCATACAAAGGGTCCTCTATTCCAACTTGAAGAATCAAACACAAGTCTCTTCTGAGGGAAACACCCTAAAGTTAGGCTTCAAAGAATTTCCACAGAAAACATTTAAGAAACGTGAGCTCGATTAAAAAAAAAAATTACAAGATTGAGCAAAAATTGGCAGGAACAACCACAAAGACTGTGATTTTCTATAGATATTGGAAAGTTTTTTATACAACATGAAAAAAATAAATTCATGAAATTAATTAAGTATATATGCTTTCTTAATGTGTTTTTAAAAATTATTGAGTGAAGAACAAAGCAGAAGTCACACTGCCCAGCGTCAGGACCTGCTATCCAGTGCAAGGGTCACAGCAGCGGGGCACTGGCGGAAAACGAGGCAAATCCGTCCATGTGGCGGGATAGAGCCTAGAGATAGACCCACTTACACACAGTCTACTGATCTTCGGCAAAGGGAAAAAGGCAACACAATGGAGAAATGGTCACCTTTTTAACAACTGGTGCTGAACTACTGGATGTCCATATGAGAACAAAAGAATCTAGACACAGACCTTACCCCCTTCCCAGAAATTGATGGGGAACGGATTATAGACTTAAATGCAAAACGCAGAGTTGTAAAATCTTAGCACAGAACACAGGAGATCGTACAGATGGCCTTGGGTTTGCCTGTGACTTTTCAGATGCAACCCTGAAGGCATGGTCTATGAAAGTAATAATAAGTTCATTTAATTAAAATGAAAAAAAACCTTCTGCTATGTGAAAGACACTTAAGGAAATGGACAGACAAGCCCCAGACTGGAAGAAAATATTTGCAGAAGACACATCTGATAAAGGACTGGTATCCAGAATATGTAAAGCACTCTTAAAACTCAACACTAAGAAAAGAAAGAACCTAGAAAGCAGGCCAGAGACCCGAACACCTCACCAAAGAAGATATACGGACGGCAAGAAAGCGTGCCACATGATGCCCCACACCGTATGCTGTCGGGGATTTGCACATTACGACAAGGGCACACCATGCACATCTATTAGAAAGGCCCAAACCCACAACACTGACACTGGGTGGCTCAGTGGGTTAAGTGTCTGACTTCGGCTTAGGTCACGATCTCGTGGTTCATGAGTTCGAGCCCTGTGTCGGGCTCTGCGCTGACAGCTTGGGGCCTGGATCCTGCTTCTGATTCTGTGTCTCCCTCTCTCTCTGCCCCTTCCCCCAACTTGTGCTCTGTACGTCTCTCTCAAAAATCAAAAACCTTTAAAAAATGAATTGATAAAAGACAAAAATTCTCACATTCGAGAGGCCCAATACCACCTCATAGAGATAAACAAAAAGGAAACACATTCTATCAAAGACATTTTGCAACTGCTCCCAAAAAACCTATCAACCTAGAATTTTCTAACTATGAAAGTATTTCTCTATAAAAAGGGTAAAATCAAAACATTCTCAGCCAAATATAACCTTGAGAGTTTACTAGTAGCAAATCCTCACCAAGGAAGCTTCTAAGGATGTCCTTCAGGAAGACCAAAGCCATATCTAAAATATAAGCAAAGTGAGTTAAAAACTCTGGCAATTATGTGGGCATGTCTAATATAGTTTGGTGATATAAAATGATAATAAAAATATTTAATTTGTATGGCTACAAAACTGTATAGAAATTAAATTTATATATATTTTTTATTTTTTTTTAAATATTTTTTTTTAAATTTTTTTTTTCAACGTTTATTTATTTTTGGGACAGAGAGAGACAGAGCATGAACGGGGGAGGGGCAGAGAGAGAGGGAGACACAGAATCGGAAACAGGCTCCAGGCTCCGAGCCGTCAGCCCAGAGCCGACGGGGGGGGGGGGGGGGGGGGGCCTCGAACTCACGCGAGATCACTCGAGATCTCGCGAGATCGTGAACTCACGGACCGCGAGATCGTGACCTGGCTGAAGTCGGACGCTTAACCGACTGCGCCACCCAGGCGCCCCATAAATTTATATTAACAACAGCAAATACATTTATAGGATCCTCAGATTGTTGAAAAGGAGAGCAAAATAACGGTAGTCTTCAGAATGTTCCAAAGTCTTGGCGAAATTTTTGGAACTGCTCTTAAAAAAAAGAAATAGAGTGCCCAACTTCCAAATTACTAGGAGAGAGACGGGGGAGAGAAATGAAGAAAGCAACAATGGAAAGTTATGTTAAAAAAAGTAAGAAGCTGAAAGTCAAAATTCAAGGTGAATTTGCATAATCTGGCTCTCACAATAAGTAGAAATGGAATAAGCCTTTAGGTGGAAGTCTCATATGCAAAGGTGCCCTTTAAAAACACCAAACACAATGCCTTGGAATATAAATCCAGCAAAATATGGGCAAAACTGTGGAGAACATCACAGAGGTTGGCTGAAAGATATGAACAAAGAATTAAATATGTGAAGACGTGGCCTCGTTGAGAAATCAGGACACTGAGAAAAAAAGATGTCAGCTCCTCCCACATGTGTGTAAATTCTCGTGTCACTGCTCTCACCACGAACAAGACTCTCACAAGCGATTCTAGAGTCTATAGGGAAGGAAGTGTGAAGAATAACCAAGTTCCTCTCACAGCTGCCCGGCACGAGCAGGTGCAGGGGCCACCGGGCACCTCGCTTGAGCTCAGCGCCAGACAGCGGGCCAGGGGACCGACTAAAACACAGAAATACCCTCTGGATGTTGGAGTCCAGAGCCTGCGTGTCTCCTCAAGGTCGTACCAGCCCGTGGTTATCAAGACGCGCTCCCTCGGTGGGCAGTTTCAGCCTCGCCCGGGGGGCCCGTGAAAATGCAGATTCCCGGGCCTCATGCAGAACCAGGGACACTGCACGGCCACGGGTCCGCGCTGTGACTCCAGGCTCCCTCCAGTCGGACAAACCCTGGTACCCAGAGCGGTCTAAGCGTCGGCCTCGGGAGCTCCAGGGGGAATGGGGTTTCGCTTGACTTACCGTTTCTCATCGATGAGGACGCGGACCCGATCACGTGACACGTTCACTGGTCAAAAACTGATATGACACAGATGATTTTGCCTCAAAGGAATGGCAGGGATATCTGCCCAGGAGAGGAGAGGACTCCGGAGGTGAAGGCTGTCCCGCCCTGTGACGCGGTGACCAGTTGTGCGCCTAACTTAATCATGTTACCCCGGCATCACTAAGTTTGTGCCAGCCCTGACACCTTCCTCTGAACCAGTTCTGTATTTTACTGGCTCCCTCATTAAAGATTTACTGCATCTCTGACAAATGCTCACTGTCCACGTCTATAAAAGAAATGCTGTCACCTCTTGGAAAAGTGCACTTGGCACATGACAGGGCGTGAATGGACGCGGACTATTCCATCATTGGTGTTAGCAAACTGGTTATCCAGACGGAAGTGAAACTGTCTCGCAGCCCACCCCGTCGGCAATCTCCAGCCAATTCTAGTCGTGTACGGAGAACATCGGTATGAGTCACAAAACTCTCACGAGAAAAACCAGTACAATAATTTTCCAACCTTGAGATGGGGGGAAAAAGGTATTAAGCTGGAGACAGAAAACAAACCTTGAAGGAAACACACGCACACGCACACACGCAGAAAACAAAGCTAGAAATTCAACCACATTAAATTAAGAGCTCCCGTGTCTCAAAATACACAAGGAAAACAGCGAGGAGACAAGCCATAAACTGGGAGTACAGATTTGCAACACATTTAACTAACAAAGGATTAATCATCGAAATATATTAAAAAAAAACAAACAAAACTTCGCCAAATCAGTAATAAAACGGCAAACAACCTAATAGGTTCACAGCAGAGGAAAAAATATGGCAAATAAACACATGAACAGATGCTTAACCTCATTAGTAATCTGAGAAATGCAAATGAAAACAATAATGAGATACCATTTGCACCCACCAGATTGGCAAAAGTTAAAAAGTCTGACGATAGTACTTGTTGCTGAGGACGGGGCCTTGAGAGCCCTTTGGCTCGGCTAGGAAGGATGGCAGTTGGCAGAGTCACGCTGGAAACGACGTGGGCGCCATCTAGCCAATTCCGGGATCCCGCCGGCCAGCTCTCCCAGACACCTCCCTGCGCCGCTCCACCAGGCCGCGCAAACGAGACTTGGCCGCCTAAACGAGACTCGCCGCGTAGACGAGACTTGCGTCGCCGGAGCTGGCCAAGCCGGGACATCGGAGGGCCGACCCCCAGGAGGCCAGACAGGAAGTCGCGCGTGTCCACCCGGAGCGCCCCACACGGCGCACCTCCATCCGGCAGCGTCCCTGGCCAAGGCTTATGGTCCCGGAATCAAGGTGAACGATCGTCTTGCAATAACGGAAACACGCAACAGCAGCACCTTTTCCTGACACTGCTGGGGTGACGGGTTCCAAGGCGTTTACTACCGAATGAAAACAAGCGTCTCCAACAGGAAAGTAGTATTCCTTCTTACTTTTTACCTCCTACTGATTCTTGCGATTTGAGGTCTTGAAAGTGATTATTCAGTCTCCGGAAGGGGTTAACTCTGCCCCCGCTAGCCACGTTTTTGGAACATGTGAGCACGTGCTCTGAAAGATCCAGAGACTCCGTGTCCCTCGGAGAAAACCCACACGGGAAGGACGCCGGTCATGACTATCACATGGTCACGGACGGGCAGACCTCTGTGGCTTCTTTGTGTCTCGACTGACGCCCGCATAGTTTTTTATATCGTGGCAGGCACGATGGGCGCAAAACACTTATCCTCGAAAGCGACATTTGAAAGAAAAATCTAAAAGAAAACCATGGCTAATTTCTAGATCACAAATGACAGGATGCGAAAGACGTGGTAAATTAATCAGAAAAAACTTGCGAGACAAGTTTGTATCCTTAGTTAGCTGGGCGTTTACTTTAACTTCCGTGTTACTTGTCTTTTATATTTTCGAGGATCACATTCCTTCTACATCCTCGGGTTTCTGCCGTCTCGCCACGGCTCGCTCGGACGGGACGGCCTGTCACTGAGTGAGTGCCACGTAGCTCTTCCTGACTGTTTAAAGGAAGTTCTACAAGAGCATCTGCACGAAAAGGGCTACAAAGTCACTTGGGGGCCGTGTCACTGCTTTGACAAGGTGGCTGTCAACGCACCAAAAAGTGTTCTTCTTATACTGTCTCCCCAAATCTCACTTTAACCCAAAGAGAAATCTGCGGGAAGGAGACAATCTGGAGAAAAACATATTGTTCAATATAAAAGAGGGAGAAAAATAGTTGACCATGGAAATACTGCGGGGCTTTCGGATTGGAGTAGGGACAGAAGACTGCGATGCGTACAGATTATAATTTCCCTTCCCCTCTCCCCACTCCCCACCCCAACCCCAATTTAACGGGGCTTCTCCTGGCTTCTTTCTCTCAGCTAGGCAGATGAGACAAGTCTACTGAAATAATGAAACACATGCATGGAAAATAACCCAAAAGATGGGAAAGCTGAAAATGCAAGATTGATAAAGTAATTTTAATTTGGTTCTACATATGTTAAGGTAGTTAGGGTGACTTTTGTGAAGGAGTCCAACTGTGTAAAGACAGATGTGCAGAAACTGATTAAGCGCACACACACACACACACACACACACACACACACACCCTCCCAAGGCTTGTGCACGCTCTCTTTCCACTGAGGCGATGCCTTTTGATTTCAGAACACTCTGTGCTGTCGTAGCAACCCGGAGCATCTCAGATAAGGCTCTAAGAAATTGCTTAGCATTCTCCGTGGATGCTAAAGCCACCGCCACCCCTTGGTGTGGGGCATTTATGATACGAAAAACTATGAGTGAGCTTCCAGCAATCTTCTCTTTGGCTCAAGGCGTCTGGGGCGAAGGCGCGAGGCCCCGACGGAGGGCAGGGATCGAGATGCCAGGAGCCGACGCTCAGTCCCTAGCTTCCGAAGTGTCAGTGTCTCCCCTTGTGTGGGACCAGGATTTGTTCTTTCTCTTCAGTCCGCCCTTACTGTTGCCAATGTTCAAAAGCATCACAGACAAAATGAAGGCCCCCGCTGCTGCATTGATCTCCGCCACAGGCTGGGGCCTGAGATGCCCAGACTGCACGCGCTCGAGCTAACGTGGCCTGGGCTCCCGCTGCTCTGCCCCCAGCACAGTCTGGGGCCGGGGACGCGGCTCGTGGGCCACCTGGTGTCCAGGGACCCGGCTGAGGGATCAATGTGGCGCGGGCGCAGCGGGGGACAGGCTCCTCTGGAATCACGTGACCCAATAAAGGCAAAAACCAGACAGCTGCTCTAAGTGAGGGTTTTCTAGGCACATTTGGGATTTCCCCGTAGGGTCTTTAAGACACAAGGGTCCGTAAGCAGCGTCGCCCCCTCCGAGGTCAGAAGGCAGAGGAGGCCGGGAGGCGATGGAAGGAAGCCTTCCTCATAATTATCACTGTGCTCCTTTCAAAAGATGGGGGATTTGAGACTCACTAGCAAACAGGTACTGGTCACACGGCCCCTGTGTTCTTCAAGGGAGCGATGTGCTTAGAAAGACGTCAGGGGCAATTTCTAGCATATTTTGGGATTCCCGGCAGCCCCCCTAGATGCAGTTTTTTACACAAATCTCCCCAGTGATTGCCACCAAGGCCTGGCATCCCCAGCAGTTCAGGCCGGTCGTCCGCTTTCGTTTGAAATCATTTCTTTCTCCTTAAGGCGAGGGACCAGACATCCCCTCTGAGAATCCCTGTGAAAGCCCCCTAGGTAATCCCAATGTTTTGAGGACCTCGGGGCTCCAGAGAGGGGAAGTGATTGGCCCCGCCGAGCGGAGCCCCGAGCTGGGACCCTGGTTTGGTGCCGTTTTCAGGAATTGTCGTTCTCTGTGGTTTCTCTCACCTATAAACAGTAGAGTGTGCCAGGCTCTAAGGAAATTACTACATACATTAATCACCATATACTAGCACAATGATGTACGAAGCCCTGGAATTCAACAGTGAATAAAGTGAGATTCTCCTTACTCGCAGGTGTCAAAGGATGTGACTGCTAACACTGTCCTTTGGAAGGCAAAAGGTGGTTTGTCACACGTTCACCAGCCCGCGCACTTCTAGCGATCTGTGTTTCTGACAAGTAAGAGTGTGGTGACAGGGGGCGTTTAGCGGGGTTCAAAGACATCCAGCTGCCT
The DNA here is from genome assembly GCF_022837055.1 of Prionailurus viverrinus. Classification (NCBI taxonomy): domain Eukaryota; kingdom Metazoa; phylum Chordata; class Mammalia; order Carnivora; family Felidae; genus Prionailurus; species Prionailurus viverrinus. Next base: position 94,376,669 of record NC_062572.1, on the reverse strand, counting down.
ATGCGATTATTCCTACGTGTTCCCTCTGCTCAAAGCAAGTTACGTCTGATGCGCAAGTTCTGACCCCAGGTGGCCCTACCTTGGGTAAGTGCATCTCCTAAGCGTGGGTTTGCTGGTCACAGGCTGGATGCTTGGCTTTACCAACAACAGCTGAACAGTCTCCCCCAGTGGCCGTGACCCCCAGCACACACAGGGCTCCCGTCGTCCCACCGGGTCCGAGGCCACTCCCGTTACCATGACAAACTACCAGACTGGCAACTGAGACAACGGACTTATTTTCCCACAGTTCTGGAGGCTGGGCGTCCAAGGTCAAGGTGTCCGTGGGTGTGTCCAACCTGAGGGATCTCTCCTTGGCTTGCAGATGCCTGTCTCCTCGCTGGTCAACCTCTGTGTGTGAATGTCCCTGGCGTCTCTGAGTGTGCAGATGTCCCCTTCTTAGAACACTAGTCCCATGTGTGAGGGCCACCCTAATGACCTCATTTTAACTTAGTCACCTCTTTAAAGGTGTCACCTCCAAATACAGTCACATTCTGAAGTCCTGGGGTTAAGACTTCAACCCAGGAATATATGAAACACAGTTCAGCCCGTAACACACATCCTCAGCAAACTCTGTTATATCGCGTTTTTCCCCATCCCAGCACTGACTGTATTCCACAGGCTTATTGGACATTCTCAGATCTCCTTCTCTGACGGGACTTTTATTGCTCGTTTTGAAAAATTAGGTTGCTTTTCCCCTATTTCTGACTGAGTAGCTTTACATGTCGTCAATAAAAGTATACTCCGTGAAATGCGTGTTTTTCAATATTTTCCCCAATCTGTGGTTTGTTTATTCATTTTCCTTAGGAGTGTCTTTTCATGACATTGAATTTTTCCCTTTATAATTGGTGCTTGCTCGTTCCTGCATAAGAAATATTTATCCTCCTCAAGGTCACGAAGATCTATGGGTCTATGTCTAGTGTTTAGATCCATCACAAATTAATTCTGTGTATGAGGAGATGTGATCGTTTAAGTTCACTTTCTATGTGTGTCTGCTCACCTGTCCCGAGATTTTCCTTTCTGCTTTAAATTATCCTGGCAGGTGGCTTGAAATAAATCGACTGCATGTGTTTGTCTCCAGTTCATGGTTATCTGTTTGGTTGGTGTGTTATCTATGATTATAGAAACAATTACACTGTCTTGATTAGTCTACTTTTCTGCTAAGACCTGAAATCAGCTACAGTGAGTCTTTTTTAACTTGTCCTTCATTTGTTTTGGTTACTTTACATCATTTGTATCTCCATGTAAATTTTAGAATCAGCTTATCAATTTCTCAGGAAGCCCACTGTGATTTTGATGGGCCTGGGGAAATCATTAGATTCATTTTGAGAGAATACACCTCTTCATAATATTTTGCCTTCCAACCCATGAAGACGGTGTACCTCTTTAACTTCTTTCTGCCAAGTTTTGTAGTTTTCAGAGTAGATTTTTTCCCTAGGTACTTGATCTTTACAATTCTATTGTGATCTGTAACTTAAAAAATAAATGTCCTTTTTTTCACCGTAATGTGTAGAAATTATCACAATACCACATATTAATTCAGGTGGAGTTTTGGGGTTTTTTTTTTTGAAGATTCATGTCAGCTGCAAGTAATAAGGTTTTATTCTTTCCTTTCCAATCCATATGTCTTTTCTTGCCTGTTTCTCTGGGTGAACTGTCAGGTTCGATGTCAAATAGAAGTGGTAAGAGATGTCCTTGCTTTCCTGACCTCTTTGGAGAAACTTGACAAAAACCATTACATGAAGAAAAATTACAGACCAGTATCTCTTATGACAACAGATGCCAACATCTTAAACAAAATACCAGCAAATACAATGTGAAATATATGAAAAGATAATATGCCACAACAAAAGAAGATATTTACAGGAAGGCAAGGTTTATTTAAATTTTAAATAAAGCAAATCATTCCATTGAAAGGATAAAGAAGAAAATGCATATGGTAGTCTCATCAGATGCCCAAAATTGTTTTATAAATTCTGCACCTGTTCATGATAAACACTCAGAAAACCAGGAATAGAAAAGTGCTTTCCTAAACCAGTAAACGTTATGTACAAAATACCTACTGCTACAATCATAGCGGTGAAGTATCTAGAACTTTCATCCTGCAGTCTGGAATCCTCCAATGCCCACTGCAATACCCACCATTCCCTTTTACTTGCGACATCATATTCGGTGTCCTAGCAAGTGTCAGGGGGAGGGGAAGAAAGCAAAAGATATTGACATTGGAAAAGAAGAAATAAAACCATCTTTTCCCTCAAGTACCATAATTGTGTACCTAGAAAACACAAAGAAACTGGGGCGCCTGGGTGGCTCAGTTGGTTAAGTGTCCAAGTTCCACTCAGGTCATGATCTCACAGTTCGTCGGTTTGAGCCCTGCGTTGGGCTCACTGGTGTCAGTGCAGAGCCCGCTTCAGATCTTCTGTTCCTCTCCTTTTATGTCCCTCCCCCACTCAAAAATAATTAAAACATTAAAAAAATTAAAAAAAGTACGAAGAAACCAACAAACTCATGTAGAAATGGTAAGGAAAATAAAAAAGCTTTCTGAATACAAGGTCAACATGAAATTCAATTATATTTCTATTCGCTAGCAACATTCAAGCAGAAAAGGAGATTTAAAAACAATATTATGTAAAATGTTAATTTTTTAAAAAAGTAAGATGCTTAAAATAAATCTAACAAAAGTTGTGAAAAACACGTACACTGAGAAATTTGAAACATTCCTGAGAGAAATTAAAGAAGGCCGAGTAAATAGAAGACGTTCCCTGTTCGTGGATTCTAATACGCAATATTTTGGAGATGTCAGTGTTTCGCAAATTCGACTGTACATTAAACGCAGTTCGAACCAATGTTCCAAGACGTTTTTGTAAAAAACTGACAACGTGATGGTAAATGTGTGGTCAAATGAGCCAACACAGGATCACTTGGAATTCTTGAAGTGACATCGAAATAGAAGAAAACATCTCAATGTCGAAAAAGAAAACCGAAATATGAGCCGTTACTCCACCAGCTAGTGTAAAATCATGGACTTTATGGCAGGAGTACAGTGCCGACCTTCAAGACAAGACGGACCCGTGACATTGGGCTGGCGTCCGCAGCAGATGCACGCGCGTGGGGCTCTGCGTGATGGACACCTGGCTGTGTGGGCCGGGGAGGATCTCTGACGATCATCGGCTCTGGGGGAGCTGGGTGGTCACGAGGGGGACCACCCAGCACCCCCCGCCCCCGACGCACACACACCAGATAATTTGACAATGGCAAATCTAAATGTGAAAACCAGCAAGACTATAACGGGGTAAACCCGACCTAAACATAAAGACTGAAGTCAGAGGGCAAAGACGCCCCCCTCGTGTGAGTATTTTCTGACATTTCACCCAAATTGTCCTCGAGTGCCTTTACGCCTTCCATTCCCATTTCCCGCAGTACAGGTTGACTTAGGTTTATTACTGTATTTGCTTTTCTCTCGGTGCCACCCAGGTTTGTGTTTCTTTGCTTCATTTTTCCTGTCCTTTCGGAATAAGTGAAGGTTCGTAGTAGTCCGTTTTAATTCTTATTCTGGGTTCTTCAGTCTGTGTCTTGATGTTCCTTTCCTACCTATTTGTCTAGAGGTTACAGTGTATGTCTCTTACTTCTCATTATCTGTCTAGAGTTATAATTGTACCACTTTACAGAGAGTGTGAACTTTTGTTTCCGGGTCATGTGACTTAACGAAATTAAGAGAATAAAAGGAAAACACTTCTCTCCCTGCCGTTCTCAGGCCCCTGCTTCTTCCTCTGGGTCTGCCACTGTTTTCCTTCCACTGGAAGAACTTCCGTGAGCTTCTTCATGGAGACAGGTGTGCTGGCCACCTGAAAAAAAGTCATTTTTTAGAAGTGTTTATTTATTTTTTAGAGAGAGAGAGAGAGAGCATGAGCAGGGGAGGGACAGAGAGAAAGGGCGAGAGAAAATCCCAGGCAGACTCCACCCTGTCAGTGCAGAGCCCGACACGGGGCTCAAACCCATGAACTGTGAGATCAAGACCCGAGCCAAAATCCAGAGTCTGATGCTTAACTGACTGAGCCACCGAGGCACCCCCAAAAAATCATTTTTTGAAGAAGATTTTCACTGGATGTAGAATTCTGCTTTCCTTTTATTTATTTTTTTTCTGATGGGAAATCAGTTTCCTTTTGTATTATACTTTGCTTTTCAGTGTATTTTATTTTTCTGGTTTTCAGTAGTTTGAAGATGATATGTCGAGGTGGAGGCTTTGTTTTTGTTTTTGCATTTGTATTGATTGAGTTTGATTGACTTTCTGGATCAGTGGGTTGATTTCCTTCATCAGTGTTAAAAACAGTGATCACCACTCTCTTTTTACATATTTCTTCTGCCTCATTCGCACCTCTCCTCCCGGGTCTCCAATTAGACCTGTGTTCAGGCGATATTGGCTCACAGAGTACAGGATTTCAGCCCTGCTCTTATGGTCACTGTTTTTCCTATCATTACCTTGATGATGATGTTTCTTCTTTGTGTTTTGGTCTGGATAATTTGTAATGTTCTGTCTTCTAAATTTACTGATCATATTTAATGTGTATTCATTTATTTTGAGAGAGAGAGCATGCATGAGCACGAGCAGGAGAGGGGCAGAGAGAGAGAGAGGGAGAGAGAGGGAGGGAGAGGGAGAGAGCGTCCTAAGCCGGGTCTGAGCTGTCAGCACAGAGCCCATCTCGGGGCTCAGACTCATGAACCGTAAGATCATGACCTGAGCCGAAATCAGGAGTCAGATGCTTAACTGACTGAGCCACGCAGCTGCCCCTGAATTTACTTATTTTTAAAATATAGTTTTAATCCCCCCGGTGAACTTCCTCATCTCACACACGTCCACGGCCTCCGTTCTTTCGTAGTGTTTCAAGCCCGTACCTTAGGATGCTGCCTTGGGATTTCTCTGTCTTCTCCTATTGACTGTTCCCTCTCCTGACCATGGGTAACACTTTCTTGCTTCTACATTTGCCTTTTAATTTTTCAAGGTGTGCCCGCATTGCCTATAAAGCGACAGTAGAGATTACGATAAGATATGTTTACCCAGAAAGCAGTATGCCTTTCCCTGGGAGGCTGGTGCCGTGGGGCACGCGTGTGCCCAACCTGCCGTTGAAATCACTAATTGTCTTTGTTGCAGCTTCAGTTAGATTTTGGTCAACGCTGGCTTCCGAAGTCTGGAGGGAAGGATCAAGAATTTATCCACGTTGAGATCTAAGCGCTGCAAGATCTCAGACCTCGTCTGATCCTTACAGTCTGATTGCTGTCCTGAATCCCAGCAGCTTTTGTCGAACGTTGTGCAGTTCGATGGCAGAGTTTCAGGTTGCTGGGGAGCCTTTCTGCACCCGGGGTGATCTCTCTGTGCAGCACACTTCTCATTCTGCAAAGCAGTTAGTTCAGGGGCACCAGGATTTTAAGCTTTCCTGCCAGCCTATATATGGCCAATAAAAGTCCTTCGTAATGTCAGTAGTTTCTCTTTATTCCCTAAACAGGGTGGGTTCTCCTTCCTCCTGTCGCTCTCCAAGAAGGGAAGGAAGATGTGGCTATTTTCTGGCTGAGAAAGAACTAATGAATTCCTAGCTTAAAACCTATGTGGTTTTCTAGCATATTCAGTTCTTGGATGGGTGTTGAAAACAATGGTTTTGTAGATTATCCAAATTATTCTCATGGTTTGAGTGGAAGCAGCTGCCCGTTATCTTTCTAGATCCTAACTGAAAACAGAAGTCCAGGGTGCTTTCTTTTAAGTATTTTGTTAGAACAGGGTCTTGTATAAAAGTACGTGACCGTGAAACGTAGCATCCCAACAGGAATGCCTTTCAGAGTTTGGAAATGACAAAAGCAACTAAAATTATGTAACTAAAGTGTTTATTTATTGATGGACTATTTGGTTTAATTTTACTGATAAATCTATAAAATAAATCCATGCAAAACCATTGTAAAACCGAAATTATTTCTGAAACATAAATGGCACGTGTCTGGATAAGCTACAGCAAGCTGTTTATAATTCTCGTTCGGCGTGAGCCCGTTATACATTAAATCAGCGTCAGCAGTATAATTATATATTTTTGGTACGTGTCCATGATGTAATCGATGTCTCAGGCATACATGCGTATGCCAAAGTCTTCGTAATATTCCGATGTTAAAAAAAAAATCTCACTGCTTTAAATTTTTCATACAATGGCTTTTAATTATTATTCAGAAGTTGAATTTTGTGGTAAATAACTTTGAAATTATGAACTTCCTCAATGGAATCTTCCACAAACTATTTTTTTTTAAGAAAAGAATCTCCTTTGCAAATGCTGGGATACATGGCAAGCTTTGCTAAATAGAAGATGTTTTCAGTTCTGTTATTTTGTACTGAAAGGGGGAACAGATTGCAGCCTCTGGATTTTCTCAGTTACGCTCTTTTCCCCTTTATTCAGGGGGGAAAAAACCCCAAACTAATAAATATAACAAATATAATAAAACCTCTGAAATCAAGGTACTGTACTTATGATTCCTTTGTACATTTTTCCAAATCCAGATAACATAAAATTGTAGGTCCATTTCATTCTCAATGCACTCGCAACACAAATGAATCTGATTAGTAAGAGAATGTCCTTCGGGAAGTATTTATGGGAAATTGAGACATTCTAAACACAATTATTTAATTTCAAAATTATACCTTGCATATTCTTCGAGTGTTTGGAATTGAATTTGTTTGGTTTCTGGCTTGCTTTTCCTATGTCTCCTTTGTGCAATTTTTTTTTTCTGTTTTTTGAAAGGGGTAAGGTGTGGGCGGGCCAAAATGCGAGTCACTAAAGCTCCAAAAGCAGTGGTTTTCTGGCAAAGGTTTTATCAAAGGGTTTGATGAAGGATCTAAATAAGTGTGCACTAAATATAATAAAACTGTACAGGATTAATTTATAAAATAATCATTTTCATCATAGGACACTTGGGTTGGTACCCAAAAGAGTCCTTTAATGCTCAGACAAGTGTCCTGTCTGATTGAGGACCGGTAGTGAAGACAGAAAGTGCCTAGTGCGGGCTGAAATATCTTTTACATTCAGCATTAGTTTCGTCACCAACATTTCACAGCTCAGTCTTTTTGTGTAAGATAAAACAGTATTAAATTCCTGCAAACACAGCCTCCATTCCGTTGGTAGACTACTGTCCCTTCCCGGGTGCAATTGTGAATGATACACGACAACCGGTTCTGAATACTTTGGCGCTTAGGGGCTTTTCGTTAGTTAAAGAATATTATTTTTATCATACTGCTGTTCCACCCAAACCCGCATTTTATTATCACACCAAAACAAAGAGTTTTACGTTAAATCTTAACACTTTAGTCTAAATTTATAGCATTTGCAATAACCTCACAAATTTCACTTTCAACAGGACCGAAGTGGGTAAGAACATTGAGCCATGACTGAACGTAACAACTTTTCCACCTTCGAACGACACTGGCGAGGCCCTGGCTGGCTCTGACTTGGCGAATTTTTGCTCGTGAGCCAGCGACTTTTGCTTGCCTCTTTACATCTGCCCGAGACCGCTTGGAAAGAGCACATTCGGTGTCACTTTGCTCCCGGGGCGAGGTTACGCTTCACGGAACGGTCCGGAAAGATCCCCCTGCAGCTGTGGGGGAAAATCCTCATCTTCAGGGCCAGTCTTCTGAGGACGCTGATGGCCGAAGTCGGCAAAGACCCTCTCGGTACATCTGTACCCTCAGCCGCACGGACAAAACGTGCTCGTGGCCTGTTTCAGAGTGGACACGACGTGGTCCTGCGCAAAGGGGTTCGGGCCACGCTCCCTCGTGGCTCCAGGACGGGAGTGGTTGGGCGGGTGCTGAGGGTAGTTCAGGGGCCCTGCTCTGGCGGGGGTGGGGGGGATGGTGCTGGCCGAGCAGGTGGAATCCGGGCCATGGGGGTGGGGACAAAATGCCAGAGCTGCGATAAAACCACATTACCCATCGCCAGCCAGTTTCAAACAGTAACCTGGGGTCTCCTCGTTGATTCCGTCACTTTTACTGCGGGGTGCAGACACCACGCTGGCTTTTTTTGTCTCTGAAAATTTCAGAACATTCACCCTCCGGGGATGGTCCCGATGCAGTTTCTGGTGATGTGGAACAAATTCTGATTTCTCTTTTCTTTGACACCTTCACTGGGGACAAGGCACCATTATATTCTCTCCTCCCTGAATGTGGACTTTGAAGACGGTGGGTGGGGGAGTCGCTTCCTTCGCTGACGTAGGAGGCCCCGCAAGAGAGGCTGGTGAGACAACTGGGTCGCGCAAGGCAGCCACGAGCCGCTCGGATCTGGAGGGGAAGGCCAGCCCAGGCCCGGGTGGGGGGCGCTGGGGCCTCTGGGTCTTAGTGGCCAGGCCCCTGCTGGCCCCAAGCGCCCCCCTCGCTTCTTCCCCCAGGCTTGCCTCCCGTTCTTGCCGGTAGATGCCACTGGACTTCCCGGAGGGCGATCCTGACACTTTTCTTGTGGCAGTCCCAAATAAAACGAAGCTTTATTATCACTGCCCACTCAGCTCCTCCCTCCAGGGCAGCCCTCGGACTGGCTAAGAGAGCAGACCCGGGTGCCAATCGGGCAGATCCAGCCCTGCCCGCCAGGCTCTGCTGGGGCCTCTACTGGGGAGGCCACTCCAAACTCTCGGGGACCCAGTGACGCAAGCTCAGGTCGATGATGGTGACTGGCACACAGCCAGCTCTCGGCGGCTCTGGGCTGGGATAGCATTTGATCGTCGGGTTTCGAGGTGGAGAGATGAACAGCGAGTCATCTGCACTGAGAGGAGCCCCGAAGCCATCTGGTCCCATCTGGGCCCGTCTGGGCCCGTCTGAGCCCCAGGTAAGAGGCCGAGGGCCCTGGACGCCAGGAACCACATGAAGTCTGAGCTCCAAGCACTGGCTCAGCCCGAGGTCTCTGGACTGCAAGTTCCCAGAAGCCCCTTCTCCTGCCCGTCACCCTCAGGAGGGGAGAGGGGACAGGTGACCTCAAGCGGGCACTGCCGGCTCCGAAGGGCGGCCGAGGCCGTGGGGCTGGCCGGCTCCCGCAGGCTGCAGATGTGACCTGTCCGCGGTCTGCTGTGTCCACGAGCATTCAAAGTCTCCGTCTTCCGGGTTCCCCACCATCAGCCCTAACAGGCCCCCGGGACAGGCTGTGCGGGCTGTGTGCTCGTCCTCCCTCACCCTCCTGGAGCCCTGGACGGCACTGGCTTGCTGTCGCGTCCCCGGCCGGGGCTGCGGTGACAAGCCTGTCCCCATACGGCTCGTCCCGAAGCTGAACCCACCTTCTGTGGCAAAAACAAAATTAGCTCTCTTCATTCTTTTAAGATATGTGTGTTAATTAATTAGATTAAGATTAATGCAAAGATTATGGAATTAGAGTGACTATGGAATTAGGGCAAAGGGTATTTAGCACAGGTTGAAACCATCTTGGCTGAGTCTGTTTGGGGTAAAGCAAAATCAGTCTGGTTTACTGGGCGGGTCGACTCGGGAAAATATTAGTTATTTCAAGCCTAAGCCAACAAACATCCTTAATCCCAACCGAAACAACGCAATGGTCTCATTTTTATTAATGTCTATATTTAAGATTGAGTTAACTTTTATCATTGTATTTATAATTCCAGTTTTAGCTTAAATAAAGTTTTATGGTGGAATTAATAAAGTGATTGCTCTATCACTCCTTCCTCTGTCTGGAATCAGTCATTCCATCGTGAAAATGGTGAATAATTGTGGATTATTTCATATCTTCCCACTCTGCTCTACAAATAACGAGTAATTTAAATTGTTCACTCACATCCTCTTTTCACCTAGATCTGAGATCTTCCCTGATTGCTTGGAGAGAAATCTTAAATCCAACGCCATCATCTGTCATTTCTACAGCTGTGGGATCCCTAAGTGTCATCCTTAATAATCAGCTCAAACCTGACACCTGATAGTCTCATACCAACACCGCTCAGGAAATGAAGTCTTAGGAAGAGACAGATAGCGGGTGATGTTGATAGACATATTTTACTTGGGTTTTTCCCTGGAAGTTTTGATTAGCTGTCAATTATTTCCCTAAGGTAATATGTTATCTGCCTCTTTATCATTTCTAAAAATTTAATAGGCTCATAAGCACATCACCAGATCCTGAGGAAATTGTTTTATTAAAAACACACACACACACACACACACACACACAAGAAAACCTTGCAGGTAGTAATATTATTTGAAGGACGCTCTAAATTCTTTACTAATTAATTAATCTTAATTTCACCATTTCCTTCACAAGTCATTAGAGAATCATCTGGAAATATGATGAGTCCTGGAATCTTATTGCTGGGCCTCTGCTACCACCAGAGACTCATAAACACATCGGCACCTTCACGGTTCACCTCCAGACATTTCATGGATTCAAAACCAATCTTTTAAACTTTGTGGGCTTTAAAAAGTTTTCCAAATTATTAGGCCTTTCATAGATTTCCTGCTATGTTTCGAAACGGAAGCAATTATTTGAAATGACATAAATTCCATCTTTGTGATTGTTTGGGCCGTGGCAGAGATAGATAGATGACAGACACTTGACTTACTCAGTTGCCAAAACAATTTGTATTTGTGAGGGTGATTTCTGCTTTATGGACTTTAGCTTTTGATTTAGGGAATTCAACAGCCTCTCATTTTTTCGGGTTGAATGGGTGTGGAGACTGCCGTGCAGATTGTAACATCACGGAGAGAAGGGAGAAGGGGTGCGTGTTGCCTGCACACGATGGTTTGTCTTGTGTCCCACTGACATAAACTGTGCTCCTCACTGCTAGCACATTAAGTGCTTCTCACAACAAACCTACCTGACCTGCTCAGGAGAGGACATCAGCTTTGTCCCTGTGGAAGAAGATGTTTGGGCCTGTCCTTTAATACACTTAATGTCTCTGTGTGAATAAAAACGAAAACAACAACAAAACAAACAAACAAAAAAAACCCACAACGTATCCAGTCCCTTTTTCTTTAAGTAAGCTCTACCCCCACTGTGGGGCTCGAACTCATAACCCCGAGATCTAGAGTCCCACGCTCCGCCGACTGAGCCAGCTGGGCACCCCTCTTTTCCATTTTTGTAGGTGAAGAAAGTGTGTGGAATGGACTGTAGATGCCAGCTGGTTCAGCCCTTGTCTAATCAACGAAGTGGGTCTTCCAAGGAGACGTGACCGCTCGGGGACCACGTGGCTAACAGGACAGAGCCGCGGCCAAAGCCATCACACCTTACCAGGTCACAGTTTATTAAAAAGCGTACTAACACCATATTAATTCAGAGCGTAAGCATACTCACTAACTTGAAATTAAAAATGAAGGCCTTCATGCCGAGATTTGACCTAAGTTATTCTGGCGAGTTCTGAGAGAGTCTTAAGGTGACATCATCGGTGGGGAGTGGAAAGGACCCTCTGAGCTTTCTTTGCTCGCGCACTGTCACAAACGTGTTTCCTTTACCGACCAGACGCATCCTTCGAAAAGCAAATCTCAAGCTACGTTTAATTAGAGAAGCCCTCTTAATTGACATACATGGAAGAACACAGAGACCTTTCCGTCACGTTATTTCCTTCAAGACTATGGCACACGGAGTCTTTTATTATGTTCTCCATCTTGTGTGTGAATCTGGGGGTCAGGTGTATTCAGGGAATCACCAAAGGTCACCCAGTACAGCTGAGAATCAAATCCACGGGTCGGACTGAAAATCTTGCTGTCTTCCCACCATGCTGCCTCCTGTGAAGACGCCTGCGGGGCTGTAGAGGGAGACCTGGGTCGTGACGGTCTTGGGCCCCATGTCCTGTTTACAGTGACTCAGTGTCCTCTGTGTGGGGTCACATGCATGCACTGTTTTCCCTTTTCTGCTACACAAGCTTGCCTCCCCCTTCCCCCATGGTCTAATCCGTGCCTTGTGTCCTGCTTTCTGAAGGTTGTCCCGAAACTACTGAAGGTCATCTCCATTTAGATGTGTGCAGAGATGGTTGTTTTAATGTCACTGTCACATACGTAGAAAGTTCCCTATAAATATTTCGCATTGACAGGGGAAAAATAGTGACATGTAAAGAACTCGATTATAATGTCCACCAAAAGGCCGTGAACTTGAAATTCACAAGTGACACGTTTGGGCAGGTGACTGACGCGTGTCTGTGGTCATCCAAGGACTTTCTAGGAAGCCCTCACTCAGCAAGCTCTATCACATCACGAGTTAGGGACATGCAGAACGGCGGGGGGAAATACCCTTGGATACTCCCAGCCCGAAAATGATCCACCCTGAAATCTATACCTGGAACGGAAAATAAATATCCCAGCACATTTGAGTCCGGGTGTATGTGACGGTGGGCGTTCACTTAGATCGCCTGCAGGTGGAATCTCGTTATTTGATTTAAGAAATCCGAGCACGTTAGGGCAGTGAGATACTTTGGAGTTTCCTTTTCTGTTTGAGCCATTGGACCATTCATGAGTGATTCCCGCTTGTTTGCAGAGTGCTGGCCATGACCGCTGACCGCCAAAGAGAGATCTTTCGCTCTTTTTTGGAGTGCTGTGCTTGTAACTCTATGCCTCTCTGACTATGTTCTACAGTCACATTGCACCCGCCATACAACACGTTATTTTTGCCAAATGATGCATACGGTTTCTCTCTTGTGATAGCCTGCTACTGATTAAGTACCCAGTGATGTAACCGGTCTGCCAGTCGTGGCTAAACCCGGGAAAAATAACAAGATCTGGGCAAATTGTGGTGAGGACCCCGTGCATAGGCACATTTGCTTAAATGTTTCTGTTCTATATTTTCCCCGAGTCAGCAAGCATGTCGGGACGTGAGCTTTTCAAATGACGATTTGTAAAGGAAAGCTTTCTAGTTTCGTTAGAAAGTATGCGAAGAAGAAGAAAGAGAGGTAGGAGGAGGAGGAGGAGGAGGAGCAAATAAATACTTTCTAGGTCTCCGTATGCCAACTGAGGTGAAGAACTCGGGTGCCGGAGCAATTCAGGCTAAAAATGAATTTCCCACAAAACGTGGGGACTCTGAGGCAAAGAGATCATTCTGGATAATTGGCCCACTTCTTCGCCGAACAGAGTGATTCTCCGTTTCGTTCCGGCGTGAACGCATCCAGGTGGTGCGGTGGCCTAAAGTGACTCGCCCACGTGTCCCGAGGGCTGCACGGGGACGGTCCTGACCCCCCTCCCCTGCCAGGAGGAGGGCATTGTCTCGCTCCCATGTCACGGGTGAGCTCACCGGGCCCAGGACGAAGGGCAGATTAGCTGAGCCTTCCAGGTTCTCTCGCTTACCATGCCGCAGCCTCCTTAATCTGCTTGGACGGATTCCACTCGCCTTATGAAGAGTCAGAACACCAAGAAGCTGTGTTCCTTTAAGCGAGTTACACAGAAACCGTCCCCAGCAGCGTCGCTGCCGTGACAGACAGTACCTTGGAGTCCTCTCTCCAGAAGAGCCCCCTTGAAGTATGAGGCGCAAAGAGAGGCGACGCCTGGTTCTGTGCGTGCTCGCGCACCACAGCCATAATCACAACGACGGGGAGGCGATGTGGAAATATGCAGCCCTCGGAAATGGATTAAACGCACATACATTTTGTAATGAGTGACTGTAATGAAAGCCAAATGAATTATAATAAAATATGGAGTTTTAAAAAAGGAAACTACTCCACGCGTAATGTTGCCGGAGACATTTAACAGTCTCTCACTGCATGCTGTTGTCAAAGTAAATAACTACCCAAGACAAACTTACAAAGTGGTTTTAACTCCTAATGTGGTGTAGAGACTTAGTCATTTAATTTGTTAATTAGTATTATGCCAGAAACGATCTATTCAATATGAAGCAAATATGTTTACAATCTTATCTGCCATCTGTTTAATCGATGGGAGAATACTTAGAGCTGGATTCTCAAAGAGGGTTGTTGAAAATTTGTTCCACAATTAGTGGAGCAGATTTTTTAATTCTGGAGGAATTTTGCACGTGCGGGGGCACCTCCAGTAAGTGCTAGCGCATCACGCGCGGCTCCTCGCCATTAGCGACTGTCTGTGATGGGCTTCGGCAGATGCGCACCACGGTTACGGAGGGGACGGAATTTCTGAAAAGATACCTATGGATGCTCTGATGGATCTGCGGGCGTGTGACACCAGCTCCTGAAAAGTGGAACTGGTCTGGCCCCAAACAGTCGCCCCAGGTGTAGTTTGCACACGCAAGGAGGCTCTCCGATCGCCCGCGACCCGCGCCTTTCCCGTCAGCAGCAATTTTTCAAGATTCCGTACGAGAAATCTTCGCTGTGCCAACCGATTCTCCAGGTGCTTTCTCTAGAACTGCTGCTTAGGAGCAGGTTTTAAATCATGACTCGGAAGGGACGTGAAAATGAAATTAGAGAGAATCGGGTGTCTCGGTAGAGGTACCACTCGTCTAAACCCGGACCGAGGGCAGGCGACACCAGCAGGACACCCAGACGCGAGCCGAGGAGCCCGAACAAAGTCTGTCCTCCCGTCTCCCTGCCGGAAAGCTGGCGGCGCTGGGTTCGTGTGAACGCTGTGACATTCCAGGACGGCGCCTCTGACTCTCCCGTCAAAGACGTTCCAGGCTTTAGAATCATCGCTTTTTTTCATAGCGCCATTCATCAGCCGAGCACATCTTCAGGAATTTTGCTAAATACACCACGCACCATTTGTGAGCACCAGGGCTCACATGCATCATATTGTCAATCACTCAGGTGCCAGGAATGCTTTGTGTTTCCCAGTTCTATAAATTACACGTATGCTACTTTAACTCCTGTTAACAAAGCAAAATTTCAAAGAAAATCCCCGTATGACATTTGTGCAGAATTAACCTTCCTCCTTATTGTCATTTATGGTTCAGCTAAAACCAGGTAACCAGGTCCCTGTTTTTGGCTCATCTATTAATCTCAAAGCAAAATATGACATCTGTTTTAAAAGCTCACCTTCGTGTGGCTTTTGTGTGTGTGTGTGTGTGCGTGTGTGTGTGCGCGCGCGCGCGCCTCTGGAATTCTCTAAAGATGTTGAAGTCCTTGCAAAAAGGAGAACAAAGATTGTCTGAAAGAAAACAAAACAAAACAAAACAAAACACTGATGATGGCCAGGCAAACTAATTCGTTATTTTGTTCAATGGCACTTTATTCCACCCCTTTGCTTTCCTCACTTTTCCCCCAGACCTCCCCCTCCCCCCATCCCCCCAGCCAAGAGGTTTAGTGCTTCTGGTACAAACGGTTAGTAGGGCGTAGAAACCTAAGGATGATTTATGTCGTGAGAGACTGCTCCAGCATTTAAATCACTTTCCCTTCCGAACTTTTTGTGGCTTATTGTGCAGAACTGACCTTATGAGCTCTGGCCCGTGGGGGAACACACTTCCTGGGACTCTGAAATGTCTGTGAATCCACAGCATCCTGGCTGGTAACACTTTTCCCACTACGTTATTCCGTAACGTGCTTGGAGGACATCCCCAGGCCACAGAAGATCTCCCTACGTTTGGGAAGAATAATGTGACGACCTGTAGTTGTCTCCCTAAATACGTTTCTGTACATCTTGAATCACTCTGTGAGGACGACTTAATCCTCGATAGGTTCGATGCAGGAACGGCACACGTACGATTTGCGTAGACACGTACGAATATCTTTATATTAAATCCTACAACCAGGGACCCCATCTCTCTAGTCAGTATGAAGATTTTTGCACAAACACCTCCCCCACCCTGCCCCCCACATCTTCCAAAAAAAAAAACCAACAAAAAACACAGGGGCCTTTCTGGCTAACAAGGCTTAGCTGAACAGGCACCTGATTCCCCAGACCTTCTGCACACAATACAGAAAGTCCGGTGGAGACATTACAGGATCAAACCCATTGTAACATTCTAAAACTCAATTCATCTGTTCCTAATAGTGTTTCAATAGTATCCTAGTAACCTCTTCTGTGAAGCTTCATCTGGTCTGTATTTGCAAACACTATTAAAAAAAGGGCCTTGTATTCAGGGGGAAAAAAGTCTGCGTTAATCTCTTCCGAGAGCTGCTGGGGAGAGGTGCGGGCGCCTCTGTGGGCAAGTGTATTTGCCAACATGCCATATGGGAGTCATGGTTGGGACTTTTTTTTTCCTCGAATAATTAAATGTTGATGGCAGAGTTCAAATGGATCATTAAAATTCAAAAGTGTAAGAAACAGATTTTTTCTTATGTTGCTGAACGCTCCAGAGGGCCGAATAGCTAGCAGAAGTGAGGCAGGCTGCCGTCCTGCGATCAGCATGCGTTGGGAGGGTGCTAATTTGATCATAATATAGTCATCTCTGAAGATTACAGCTATTCAATTAAATATTCTAATTAACCTGAAGTATTAGGCAAATGATACTAATTACAAATATTCTCCTGAGATTCACAGCAATGAAAATCCCACTTGCAACTGATACTTCTAGCCAATGTTTCGTAACACAATGTCCTATATCATAGGCTTTCAGAATATTAAAATGCAGTTAATTTGCCTAAACCTCATTTGTTTAATGGCATTAGCATTTTGTTTGAAATTGTAATAAACGTACATCCCGCTTTCAAGTAAAATTTAAAATGAGTGCACTCTTGGGGTAACTTAAGACTCCTGTTTACAGACCCCGCACTTGACTCAGTAAGCGGAACAGTCTGAGTTCCACTCTCAGCCATTAAACATATTGAAATTGTTTAAAAATGCTAATAATTTGTCTTTTCAGATAAGAAAAAGAAGGATATTTTGCAGTAAAATTTCATGACGTCGCCCATGTGACCGGGCTCCCGCTGCGAAGGCCCCAGCGCTTGAACTTCCTTCCGCTCCCTGGGAGGGCGGCTTGCGCTCCGCGGGGGCGGCTGGTGGCTTTGGAGGCGCGGGAAGGGCCGCGGTGCCCACAGCGCTCGCCCGTCTGCGCCGCGCTTACCCCCGAGGGCGGTGGCTGTCCTGCGTGCCCGACCTCGGCCTTAGCCCAGGACCCCTGCCCACAGTCCACCCTCTGGGCCCCTCCAGTTCCCCCACGGGGCTGCCCTTCCCAGGAGCACGTCTCAGACCGGGCTCATCCTGGAGGACACACGCCCTCTGAGCTTTCGGGGACAGGAGGGCTCGGTGGGTGCCCCGCCTGGCGTCCCCAACCAACTCACAAAGTTGCGTGCATGCTCCCAGACAAGCCCAGGAGTCTAGGTGCGTGTGCTCCCGGGTCTGACCGTCTTCCTGGTGCCGTCAGATGACTTGGAAGCAAAAGGGGGGCTGGTGTCGTCCTGTGATTTGTGGCCCAAAGGTAAGCAGCGTAAGGGCAGAAGAGTTAGGATCACGTTCTAAGTGGAGACACGGCGTCCATCTGTGCCAGTGTCCTGCCCCGAGACCAGCGTGTACGGATGGGGTTTTGGGGAATGGGGAGGATAAACACTGCACTCCAGCGTTGAAACACCCGGCAACAGACACGGGGTTTAGACTAAAAGTAGTCGGGCAGAAGTAAGGAGGTGAAGGAGAGGGCCGAGTACGTGGAAATGTGCAGGACCCTACTGGGACCATGTCTGCCCGGTGCCAGCGGGCACCGGGTGCGTTCAGATTTCACCAGGGGAAGAGCAGACCTGCCTGCCATCTCTACTCGTGCCGGGACTCGACACGGCACAATGGCCTACGGACGTGTCCTCCAGGGAGCGAATATGCCGGGATGATTTACCTTTGTAAACACCGATGTAATAAAGTCACCACGAAATGCATTGATCTCTCAGAAGCAGAGACAGTGAGGGAGGAGACGTTAATTTATATAAAGTGAACAGAGTCGAATAATAAACACAGGAGGAGCAGAGAATGCCCAGTGTGTACACGTTTACCAGAAGAGACCAAACACAGGAAAGGGTCCACTTTTCCGAGAGGAGGAACCTCCACCTTTGAGGACACGTGGGATCTTGATTTCGCATGGGAGGAGCTCTGTTCGTGGTCCCCGAGGTCCCATCCCGGGTCGAGAAAAGCATACGCTTGAGAAGGGGAGTCTGTTTCCAGGATGGTCCGTGCTGATGGTTGAGCTGCGCGTACGTAAGGATGTTCCCATTTCTAGGGGACTCGTGCGTCACCCGCCTGTGCTGCGGGGTTGGGGGGGAGGGTCGTTAACATGTTCATAGCTACGTGAACAGAAGAGAACACAGCAGGTCGTTTTGCAAGAGTTCTGGAAAGATCACTTTCATACGTTGGGACGACATGTTGAGTGGAGGATGATGTTTTCAAGGATGTACAGGAAGTGGTCCAAACACGCTCTAGAAGGTTCTTCCGGAGGACATAAATGCTTAGCGGTCACAGAGGTTTGGGAAACACTGTATATTATCAGTTGCTTTCTTTCGTGGCTGGTTTGTGCAATGGATTAAAGAAGCACAGAAAAGCAACATACAACATTTAAGTAAAATTTGTATTCTTATGATTTTCCTAAAAGGAATATTATCTGGTCACTGTCAAAAGTAGAGGGCCACAGCGAGTCCGCGGCAGGCTCCGTGTTTCAGTTTTTCTGAACCTCCATTTCCCTCGGCCTCTCTCACGGCGAGAAGCCCCCCCCACCCCCACCTGCTCTTTGCACTGGCTACTGGAGGGGAGAGGGCAGTCCAAGAGCTAAGACTGAAAAATAATGGAAGAGGAAAGAATAAGCCTAAAATAGACAAATGAAAGAGAGACAGAAATGAAAAAAAAAGAGAAAGAAACTGAAAATCTCCTTCGAAAGGAGGCAAATCCAAGACTGTTATTTGAGGCTCCAACAACCTCTTCAAAGGATGAGCTCCAGTTCTGGAAGGTTTGGGGCTGTCGGTCCTTGTGAGCCTGGGGACGTGGGCAATGTGGGGGTTCATGAGCTTGGGGACGTGGACGATGTGGGGGACCGTGAGCCTGGGGATGTGGACGATGTGGGGGACGGTGAGCCTGGGGACGTGCACGCGTGTGGGGGAGCGTGAGCCTGGGGACGTGGACGATGTGGGGGACCGTGAGCCTGGGGACGTGGACGATGTGGGGGACTTCTGTGGGCAACATCGCCCCAGGCACCAGGGCAGCGGGGCCACAACCATGCTCCCTGTGTCCATCAGACAACTTTGTTCTAATGTTTTCATTTTTTCCTTTGAACAACTGATGCGAATGGTGCGTGCAGACAGACGAAGCAAGACGCTTAGTTTGTATTTAAAAGACAACAAAAGACTGCGTTTTGAGGTGAGGTTCCCTCACTGCCCTGTGCTCTCTAAAAAGAAAAGACCGTTACTCAGAGGTGGTGTTTTTAAACTGACGCGGTGTACACTCACTTGGAAATGGGCTGAAAACCAAGCCGTTTTGCCACGAAACGGTTTCATCTAAACACGAAGCTGTGGCTGGCCGCCGCGTGCAGAGGGGTTCCTCCTCCTGCAAGGATGCTCACCTGGCCTGTGGCCTCTCCGGCTCGGGACCAGCAGGGTGACTGGGGCTGGCTGCCCTCTCAGGTGGGCACCCGGCCAGGCCTCTGTGGTTTGCAGGGGCTGGGGGCAACCTGGGGTGACATGGAGAACCGAGGTCATCTGGGAAGATGGGACACTGCCACCTGCCAGCAGCATCGGGTCCCCGGGGCAGTGAGTCCCTTTCGTCCCGGAGGCGGGACGCCCAGCGACCGGCACAAGAGTGGGGTGTCCTCGGGCGCCGGGCCGGGCACAGGACCAGGAACGCCAGCACCTGAGGGGAGTCGGGAGGTCCGGGCGCAGCGGCCACAGCACCGTTGACAGTCCCCCGGCCCGTCCCACGCGGAACGCGGGCCGTGCGGAAGCAAGCCGGCGAGAAGGCTGCAAAGCAAACTGTCTCGTGACGTGTTTTTATGACATAATCATATTGATCTGAAAGATACTCATCCAGAACCACAACCTCTTATGCCCCAAGAAAAGCCCAGAGCCCGTATCGTCTTCCCAATCACTTGATATTCACGTCTTACTCAAAGGTCTCTGAATATGCCAAGTGTGGCCCCGTCACCACCGCCAGCAAAATATGCTTCAATAAGGCAATTTTCCTGCTGCCTAAGAACATCAGCAGGGTGCAATCCGGAACCAAAACAGGGTATGACATCTTATTCACGCATACATCTGCAGGACAGAACTATACTTTATTAAAGGGAAATGGGATTTCAGGATTGTTTTGACAAGCGTCCCGAACGCACCCCTCGGCTCACGTACAGTGCGAGTGCGGGTTTGAGCTGCCGTGGCTGCTCTAGACGGCACAGCCCGCACGACGCGAGGACTCGGGGGGACGGGTTCCGGAGGCCGGGGGGTCGCCACCGCAGCAGAGAGATGGCGCACGGCCGCACTCATGTTCCCTGCTCTCTTTGTCCTTTCTGGAGGCGCAGGATCGGCGTCCTCAGTGGCTCTGTGGGTGGAGCAGGTGACCCGCCTCCTTTTAAAGTCAACCAAAGACAATCCTTCCTTTTTGTTCTTCTATCCTGTAGGGTCATCCTAATTCTCTCTGTAGCAGGAGGAAAAAAGAACACATTCTTTGACCTTCCTAAATCAAAGTAAGCATTGTGATTTAAAATAAATACTGAAAATAATGTCAGATTTTAAAATACCAGCTGTGCTCACACACTTGCCTTCCCCTAAATCACCTGCTTTTATGGCTTTCTGTGTCTTTATTACCCCTTGCAAGCCTGCCAGGGGTTTCAGAGCTCTGTCCCTGATTGTGATGACTGTTTTCCTCGATTTCTACATCAAAATGGTCAAAACATTCACCGTTTGAGTTACTTGGAGCGGCACGAGCTCCGGGAGTTAATCGCCTTACCAATGTGTCTGCGAAAGGGAGCCGGTCCTGGAACGCGGGGCAGAGCGTGCGGGTCCGGCTCTCGGGGGGGACCGAGCACCGCAGGGCGCGCCCACGGCCGCGTTCTTCCGCAAAACTGTACCAAGAGGAGAGGCCCCCAGGCTTCCGCTTATTTACTTTTCTCTGCGTGGGAGGCACAGGCTATTCTCAGAGCAAGAGTAGGAGAGCCACGGAGATCAGATCCAGCCCCGGGAAACGTCGGAGGGCACACCAGCCAGAGGAGAAAGGGCTGGTGAAGGAAGCGCCTTCCTGCCCGCAACACGCCAGCCGCAGCCCCGGACCGTCCGAGGGTGGAACCGGGCGGAGGCGACCAGACTTGGGGATGCCCTCTTTTTCAGAAACCGTGCTGGGATTCAGTGAGCCCTGTGGGGCTGCACAAGGTACCTGAAAGGGCAACGTTTCCATTTTTAAACTGAAGGAAATTCCCAAACCGAGCTCCTCGAGGGATGCTGCGGGTGCACGATGCCCCCCGGAGCGACCGTCGGCTGAAACACGTCCGGGGATCGTTTGTCAGCGGAGAGCTCGGTGGGGCCCCCGGCCGCCCGCACCCGGGTGTCTGCCGGGCCCAGGTTATCGTAGAGCAGATGCGTGCTCTCGGGTGATTTGCCGGCCAGCGGCACACAGCGTGTCGTTCCCCCACACGTAGGGGCCCTTTTAAAGAAGCGGCGGGAAAGCCAGGTGAGGCCGTCCGCCCCGAGGCCCCCCAGCCACACGGGCAAGGCCGCAACGCGCGAGCCTGCGTAAGCCGCACCCCTCCCTGGCCGTGCCTGTGCCCACCCAGATGCCCGTCGCGGTGGCGGAGAAAGCCCCCAGCGCAGCGCAGGTTCAGCGCGGGGCTGAGGCCAGACGGGCGGCCGTGCCAGCTCTGGACGCCGTCGGGAGGGAGGCGGCGAGAGGCCGTGGGCCCGGCTCTGCTCTCTGCCCCCTGCCTGCCGACCCCCGTGAGTTTATTTGGCAACCGACAGACACACGTTCGGCTTGTCGTGTTTCGTTAGAGGTCCCTGCAGTCTGCAGACAAAAAAAGAAAAAAAAAAAAGGTTCAGAGGCCGTTTATGAACCAGGGAGAGGGGCCCAGACACGCAGTGTCCCCCTGCTGGCGTGGCCGGTCCGGACGGGCCTGGTGCCGGCTCCGTCTCAGGACAGGGCAAAGCGCTCGGGGGAAGGACAGGCCCGATGGTGGAAGTGCAGACAGACGTGCGGAGGTCTGCATTCTGTGAACCGGGCTTGATTTGGTTTGTGACGAGCTGTAATTTCTTTGCATTTATTACAAAATGTGTCACATCAAGATGCCGAGACTCTAGGAGAATGTACTCCCCACAGAATACACAGGACAGGTATTAAAAGCTACCGGTCACAGCCCACAGTTGCACTAAATTTTTTTGTTTTCACTTGTAATTACGTAGGATTTAAGCAACGTGGACTGAGACGCACCCGTCAGAAGGAAAAGCGTTTTGAAAAGGATGCTCACACAGGGACCCCCACCTTCCCTGTGTCTCATGCTGATTTCCTGCTTCTTCAAAGACAATGTCTTATGTCTCCTCACGTAGCCCACCCTGGAGAAGCTGGGAGCGGGGGCACTTTTCCGGATAGTCAGGACTTGAACAGAAGACCGCCGAGAAATGTTCTTCGCGACGATACAACGGGACGGCAGAGGAGCCGGGGAGAAGCAGGTCGTGTCTCTGGGGTGTCCTGAGCGGAGGAGGCTCCGGGCTGTGCTGTCTCCCTGTGCTGGTGATGTACGGCTGGGTCCTGACCTCTGTGGCACACTGCCACGCCAGCCCCACGGCCGGGGAGCTATTACATTCCGAGCCCCCTCGGCGATGTTCGGGTCTAGGTACAGAAAACAAGCGGGGGTGGCCGGGCCATCTGTATACCCAGCGCCTGTGCAGTGCTGGTGCATCATAGACACTTGGCGCCATCAGATGCACGGGAGAGAAAAAGAATCCAAAAAGGTCCTGGTGAATAAACCCGGAGCCAGGTCGTCACCCCAGGCTGTGTCCCCGTGACGCCAGTGGCACCGCCGCAGCATCTTTGTGCCTTGAGTGCATGTGGCCTTTCCGTAGGGCGCACGTATTTCCACCTCGGGCTCGCCGCCCGGGGCTGCGACCGAACACGCTGACTCCGTGACCTGCTCCGCGAGCTGCTGCCGTGACCGGAGGCGCTCTGATCACTTTCTGCTTCTCCCCTCTGCGCAAGGATCCACGTCGACAGGGCTGTGCTCATTGGTGGGGATCCCATTTTCTGCAGGAAAATTTAATTCCTCGGCTGCAAGTCAGAAATGAATTCAAGCAACAGTCAGGAAACGATTCTTAACAAATACTTTCTATTTTTAGGGCTATTTTGGTGCTTAAAGAAAAGGCGTTTAGCAAACGCATTCCAGCATTGCGTCGTTTGGTCCTAACGCCGTTACTCACCATCAATTCTCAATCCCGGAGCTCATGCAGGGGAGTGTTCTGGCTCAGCACACCGAGCTACCGATAAAAGCCCCAGGGACGAGGGCTTTGCTCCGACTCTGCCATCACTCCCCGCGTCTCACTGGACAAGTTACTTCGCGTGTGAGCGCGTGAGCGTAAGGGCTTCATCCCGACGTGCGCCCCAACGATAGCCCTGTGCAGGTCTGCCAACAAGAGGAGCGATGCTTTCCCGGGAAGGGGCCGCCCTCGGCACGCACACCCCTCAGGGAAATGACAATCCTTCCTTTTCTCCAACAGTCTGTTGGAATCAGGCATGGGGGCTGCTTGTGCTGGAGATCTGGGGATGTTCCAGTCAAATTCTGGAATTCGGCTGAATTTACACAGCCGGCTTGGTGTCCACGTTTTCTTTGTCTTGTATGAACACAGCTGGTGGCAGGTTTTCCGAAAGGTCGACGCTGGCACGGCTTTGAGACTTGCCTTCACCCCCCAACACTGCGGCTGGAGATAAATTAGTCTTGGAATTTCTGGGCACATTTCGGGACTCGTGGCTTCCTTTCTCCTGTCTTCCCAAACCAACTCCTTCGAGCGTGGCAAAGCGCATAGGGAGCACGCAAAGGGAACTGTCTCGGTGAGGCTTTGACCCGACGCCTGGCCCTGCTCCGGGCATCTCACCTGGGCAGGTGTTCAGGTTTGTCGAGCTTCAGCCTTCTCTCCCCGAACCTGCAGGGACCGTGGGAGCTACCGGGGACACTGGGATCTAAAACTACGATTGGGGGGGGTTGCAAACGTGTATTTGCACGGCTTGTTCTGGGGTTACACCTTCTATCTCACCAGAAAGTCTCGGGGACCGGAGGCCCAGCTTCCCCCATTTCCCCTGTGGTCACAGAGGCTCAGGTCCGGGAGTGGTCCGGGCCTCCTTCCCTCTGCCCCTGCATCCAGTTGGCATCAGGCGATGCGATTTCTACCTTCGCTTGGCTCCCAAACGTTGTCTCAGGGGCCCATTCCTGAGAGGCCCATTCCTCTGGCCCTCAGCGTCTGGCTCAGTGTCTGCCCCACCCCTCCTGCCTCCCCCGAGGCCCTTCTCCACCCTTCCTGGGCATCATTGCCCGATTTGCCCTAACAGCACAACACTGATCTTACAGCCACCATGCCAAAGACTAGGCGGTCTGTGAGTTGAGCGCCATTGACATCCCCAGCCTGGACAAGAGGAAACTGAGGCCCATATGCTTCAAGTGGCCCGCCTGAGGTCACGTGGTTGTCAACGTCCGGCCCATGCCGTGACCCAGGCCGGCTGCTGAAAACCACTGTTCTCCTCCCTCTCGAAGCACCTGCCTTGCTCCCAATCCTTCAAGGTATTCAGTGTTTTAATGAAAATAATCCCAAATAGCTCAATCCGCCGGGCAAATTCCTTGTCACATGGCAACTTACCTATCATTCTAGCTGCTCTTCCCCTTCCCCTTCCTCACCCAACTTGCATGCGCGCACACACACACACACACACACACGCATGCACACACACACCTTAGCTTGCGTTGGGGCCCTGCTAGATAGCTCAGCTACTCTGGCCCACCCCCAGGCAGGATTTCCTTCTTTTTATTGTTGAACACTTTCCATTGTATATACATTCCATATATATACTTGGTATACACACACACACACACACACACACACATACACACGCACACACACACACACACACATAAACATCTACATCTACCATGCCAACAATAAAGGGCTTTTGGAAGCCAAAGAGACCACATTCAGGGTCAATTTTACAGCATAAATTAACGAGTTCATCCACACCGCAGTAAACCAATGTTATGTCTGAAATAAAAATTGTATTTTAAAAATTTTAAATTAGCAATTTCTTATAGTTTAACAAAATATTCTCCTCCTGGTTGACCAATCCAACATGAATTAATGTTGAAACCTGTCAAATCATATCTCTGTTTCTATTGAGAAGACGGTAATGCTTTTCTTTTTAAGTTGGCTAATAGGGTGAATTACATTGATTACTCTTTGAATGTTAAACTAAACTTTTATCCCTGATCACTCCGGCTGTATTACCTATTTTTAGATATTATTGGACTCAATTTGCTAAAATTTTATTTAGGATACTTACAACTGTATTCATGAGGAATACCGGTCTATAGTTTTCTCGTGATGTCCTTGTCTGGTTTTGGTGTTGGTTAATATTGGCCTCATAGAAAGGGAACAAAATATTCCCTTCTCTTCAGTTTTCTGGAAGACTTTGTCTATGATCAGTACTATTTGTCCTTTAAATATTTGCTAGAACTCATCAGTGTAGACATCTGGGCCTGGAACACTTTGTGAGAAGATTGCAAACTCTAGTTCAATTTTGTTAATAGATATTCGGATTACTCATTTCTTTCTTTCTTTTTTTTTTTTTTTCTTGCATGACGTATATGTCCTTCAAAAAGTTACTCATCTCATCCAAGTTGTTGAGTTCTTTGGTCTACAGTTACTCATAACATCCCCTTCTTTGTCTGGAATCTGTAGAAACTGTAGTGATGCCCCCTCTATTATTTATGATTCTGGTAATTTGTGGCCTTGCCTTTTTCCTCAATAAATCTGTCTTGAATTTTAATGGTTTTAGTCATCTTCTCAAAGAACCAGTTTTAGCTCCTTTGGTTTCCTTTACTTTTTTTCTGTTTTCTCTACTTTAGCACTTGTCACACTGATCTTCGTTATTTCCATTATTCTGCTGACCTCACATTTTGTTTGTCTCTCTTTTTCTAATTCCTTAAAGTGGAGGCTGACGTTACTGGCTTGAAAATTTGTGCTTTACTAATATGTGGACATTGCTGTCAGTTTCTCTGAAGAGATTCTTTAGCAACATCCCAGAAATTTGCTGTGTCGTGTTTTAATGTTCAATTAGATCGTGGTACTTTCTAATTTTTCTTCTCACTTACTCTTCGGCCTGTGGGTTATTGAGGAGTGTGCTATTTAGATTTCGAACATTCCAGCACTTTCCAGAAGTCAGTATTACTGATTTATAATTTAATTACACTGTGGTCGAAAAACATACTTCGTATGATTTACATCCTTCTAAATTTATTAGGACTGGTTTGTTGGACCAGACTATGGTCTATGGTGGTGAGTGTGTGCACAAGAACTGAATACGAGTTGTGATGTTTTGGGCGGGGTGTTCTAGAAATGTCTGTAAGTCCTACTGGCTGTGATGCTGCTCATCTCTTCCATATCATTGGTGCCAGTTCTGCTTCTTTATCGAGGCTCCATCTGTCGCTGAGAGAGGGGTGTCCAAGTGCCCAGTCGTAACTGCAGGTTTGTTAGTTTCTCCTTACAGTTCTACCATTTTTGCTTCAAGTATTTTAAAGTTCTAATTGATTTTTTATAAACCTTTAGGGTTTTGATGTTTGTCTGCTTGGAGCATTGACCTCTTCATCATTAAAGAATATCCTTGTTTATCTCTGGCGAGAGTCTTGTACTGAAATCAACTTTGTCTGATATTAATGCATCGCCTCCAGCTTTCCTTTGATTAATCCCACTCTTTTATTTTCAACCTATATCTTTGTCTTCATATTTAAAGTGGATTTCTTGCCAACAGCATATAATTGCACTTTGCTTTTATTCCAATATGATATATTCCTTTTTTTTTTCTTTTAGAAAGACATCTCTTTTATTCAGGGAGACAGAATCTTGCTGGGAAACGTTTTTCCCCATCTGAAACCAGAAGGCTAAGGTAAACAGCAGGTCTAGTTAATTGTCCCCGTGGTTGAGGTGTCCTCTTGCCAATATGATATCTTCTATTAGTGGATATATTTAAATTACCTTAATCTAATGTAATTACTGATACGGTTAGATAAAATCCATCTATAGTTGTTTCTATTTGGTTCGTCTGTTCTTTGTTTCCATTTTTGCCTTTATTCTGTTTTCATTTGGATTGAGAATTTTTTATTATTCCAGTTTATCTTCATTATTGGTTTACTACGTATAACTCATTTTGTAATGTTTTTATTATTTTCTCTCGTGTTTACACGAAGCGTTTTTAAGTGTTCAGAATCTGCCTTCAACACATGTTCCGGCTTCCACGTAGCGCGTGGGCGTTACCACACTACACGTGACTCCTCCCGTCGATCTCTTGTGCTATCTTTTCGTATCTTTTACTTTTACATACGATACAGATACCTACTTTTCATTGCTACTATTTTTGCCGGAAACAAGGGAGGGTTTTTGTATTTCTCCTGCCCAGTCTGCAGGGGGCTTTACCAGTTCCCCTAGAGTGAGAGTGTTTGATGGGTCCCCAGCAGTTTAAAGCTTTGATGCACAGAAGAGACGGGTGGCGGTGTCCAGGCAGCACTGTGTGTCTTTCCCAAACAAGATGCGGTTCCCTCTTGCAGAAGTGGTCCGGAGATGCCTCCGGGAGACTCACACCTTTCCCCATCTCCTTTGTGAGCAGCCGGTGATGCGCACAGAAGGAGCTGTGAACGGATGCTGATCCCCAGGCTCCCAGATCCTCTCACCAGCCCACGCTCCGCCCTAAGCTGCTCCATCAGAAACTTAGCTTCTTGCCTGTGTCTGGCACCCTCTTCCCAGGCGAGAAAGCGATCTTCTTGCATCTTTCCTTAGATGCCTGTTTTCCCTTTGATCTTGAGTTGGGGGACTGCCTCACGACGTTCGCTCTCCACTGGATTCCAAACAAAAGCTGTGGATTTGAGGATCTCCTCAATTTGCCCTTGTTGTTTTTAGAGTGGGGAGATGCTCCTGACAGCTTTCTACCATCCAAGGGAGCCAGAAGTCCTAATTCAGTCTCTTATTTCCATGCTTTCCCCACAATCGCCACCTGCTTTCGTTCCACGGCAGGGTTGTGAAACGTGAGAAGGACAATTCGGCACAACTTGCACACAGAACCCATCTTCCCCGGGAGGAAGCCCACCTTCCTTGTATCAAAGGAGTTAGTATTTTCACTTCTCTGTATTGCCCTGGAAAGACCCCATTATTTTTAGAAGGGTCTTAACTCAAACGGATGGCAGCGGTGCGAGAACCGATTCGCCATCCGAGGCAGTAGCTCGTCTGGATCCGGCCGATGGGAGGCACCAGGGAAGGGCACGCGGGCTTCATCTCACATGAAAGATGCCAACGTGGGCCACGCTGTGGCGTTTGCATGGGCCACAGGCAGACTCCCACCTGCTCACGTGGGAGACAGCACAGACACAGAACACGCTAACAGGTGACCTTTTGCAGATTCTGTCTACTTCTGCCGATGCCAACAAGTGTCTAGAAGAACAGTCCGGCAATGGGCCCTGAAGACGTGTGGTGTGTCTCCTGGTCTGTCTCTTGGCATTTTCTGGGCTTTCTGGCTTCTTGGGGGAATTCTTCATAGAATTTCTAACGATAGGCCCTTCGGTTCTCATCTTCAAAGAATATGGGACACGGCATTTAGAAACAGAGGTGGCTAAGTGGGCAAGTAGAGGGTAGAGATATCCGAGGGATCTTCTGTTCACCTGGGCCCAGGAATCCCCAAACACTCCTGGACGATCCCTTGATGATCCCACCGGGTGCCGAGTCTGGAGCAAAGCTCGGCAGAAAGCTGGGACTCCCCATTCCCAGCACTCTGTCCTTCCGTCCCCGCTGGATATTAAAAAGGAGAAGCACCAGCGGAATTAAGAGTCCCATTTACTAGGTTGAACAGACAGGAACAAGATAAAGATAAAACAACCGTCTTTACTTTGTTCATACTCTCCGCTCGAGGGTCTTTTCGTACACACTTATGTTTTATTGGCAATTTATTATACCCAGTGGAAGATACTCCAGCCTCGGCAACACGATCTTCTGATGTACAAACAAAACTCATTTAATTTGACTCAGTGTATTACAAGCATTATAATCCCCCTTTTGACTTTAACATGATCGACTAATCTCATCTGTTCAGAGGGATAAGCCTGTCTCAGCCGTGATGACAGGCTTAGAGAATGATGGAAATTAGGGCATTCTCGGAGATTATACACTGTAACAGCAGATAAGGGCCCTGCAGAGACACCGGTCTACAGGTGGCTACTCGTGGGACAGCCGGACCCAGGGCTGTGTAGGAGAGGCACAGTGTGGCTTAGGGCCAGGACGCGGACGCACAGGTGTGGGCCGCTTCTGAGTTCAGAACAAGCGAGGCACAAGGCGAGAGCAGGCGGCCATCGCCCACAGCCCGTTTCCCAGCGAGGACAGTGGATAAGTGGCTCGTTGAAGCAACTTCTCCGGGTAACACAGTCCAACTTGTCCAGGGAACTCTTGGTAGAAATGCTGCCTCCTTTCCAACTCGAACCGAACGTGAGGCTTTGTGATGGCCGAAAACACGGCCTGATGGAAGAAAACCCTGACACGCACACATTGCCAGGATTGGGTGTGTGAGCCTCACAGGAAAGAGGGTATAGAGCCAACCTCGAGCAACATCGACAGAAAGGGCTCCCGGGACGAGTGTGGCTCTGAAACCCGGTCCAGCTGTGCAGGGGACACAACCACGTGCACGGGTTCTCGGGGACTTTACATTCGAGCTGCTCTGGGAGCGGAAACATTCTCCAATGTTATCTTATTTTAAGCAAAGTGAAATGGTTTCCTTTGCGACTACCACGTGCAAAGCCCCCCTCGCACACTCACGGTGAAGTCACGGTGGGGTTGATGGGGTGGGGGCCACACGGCGTGCACAGGTCTGCACGGAAGGCATGGCCGTCCCAGGGGCTGCTGGAGCCCCATGGGAAGCAGGATCTGGGCAACAGCCCATCTCCTCTCAGAGGCCTGGCCCTGCACGGGGCGGTCCCGGGACACCCCTGCACACCCGCCCTTGGTCCTCCCGGAAGGAGCGGTCCCCACAGCACAGACGGTGATATTGGAGACCGAGCTCCTGTAGCTGCCATGTGTCACGTAGAAGCCCCTGTCCCCGGTGAGGTGTCCTCACTGCACCCAGGGCTTTGTCACGCGCTAAGGGTGCAGGGCCCTCCTTTCCTGGAGGTGTGAACTGTGGCTTCTCTGATGAGCAGGAACTAGGGAGGGCAGCTTGGGATCCCAAGTCCCTCCCCCGAGTGGGAACCGTGCCCCCCGCGAGCAAACAGCATCGGACGACGCCCGCATCCGTCCTGCGCCTCCAGGACCGCGGGCCTCTGTGTTGTCCCCACACAAACACCTGCCACCTGCCCGCAGACCCGGCGTCCCAGACAGCCGCAGAACGTGGCTGGGAGCACCTGAGACTCTGAGAAAGAGGCAGCGTAGCTCTGGGTAAGGACTCGGACTTGGATAGGGCGTGTGGGCAGGGCAAAGGGCTCTGGTTGGGAAGAAGAAGGCCGAATGGAAGCCCGCGTCAGTGGCAGGTGTCGGAAGGGGCCTGCGGGAGTGCGGGCCGGGCCCGTCTTCCCGGCAGCCTGCAGGGACCGTGCCCTCGGGAGGCTCTGTGGACTGGCGGCTGTGGGGCCACCCAGATTTCGGCCGGAGTCTCCTGGCAACACGCTGCCCTCGGTTTGGGATGTCCGTGGGCGGGAGGCGTGGCGGCCCGACAGGTGCACACGGACTTCGGCGGGGCGGGAGAGGCCCGGTCACTGGCCCCGCGGGCCGGAGTCCACGCGCCTCCAACAGACCCCACACTGGGAGGGGCTGCCTGGCGGCTGTGCCCAGAGAGCAGGCAGGAGGAGGGCAGGACCGCTGTCTGTCCTGAAGTCCGGGGTCGAGGGGTCCACCGTTTTGTTTTGTTTTGTTTCAAAGCAGGACAGGCTACCATGCTCTGAGCGGGGGTGTGCAGACGGGGCTCTGGAAGCGTCTCCCAGCATGACACAGAAGGACCTCGGGCTTTCTTGGGATGGTTTGGCAAGAAGAAACTTGGTTTAGCTCTGCTCTGCAGCATTGTATGTGCCCTCCACACAAAGTAGAATATTTAAGGCCATCGTTACGTTTCGTTTCCACTGAAGCTGTGAATCAGCTCAAAGAAAGAAGAAAATGAGCAAAAAGGGTACGGAGAGGAGGGCGGAAAGGAAGGAAGGAAAGAAGAAAGGAGGGAGGAGGGAGGAGGGGGAGCACAGAGCAGGGAGGAGGGGAGAGGAGGGAGGAGGGAAGACAGAGGTGGGAAGAGGGAGGAGGGCGGGGGCAGGGAGGAAAGAACTTTGAGCCAGCGGCTCCTGTTCTGTCAAAAGCAGAGATTTTCCTAAAAGATGATGTGTCTCCTGCAATTTTCCTTCGTAGGCTCGTGGCCTTTCTCGGTCTCCTCCTTGATGCCCCAGGTCCTCGGCGGGGGCTGTCCCCAGCTGCGCCTTCCCAGCTCTGAAGTGCACCTGGCCCCCTCCCCCTGGGGACTCCTGCAGCCTCCTGAGACCCGAGGACTCTCCTGTGCCCGCTGGTGCACCCAACTGTCCTCCCCGTGTCTCTGTCGTAAAAGGACCTTAATGGGTCCCCACATCTTGTTGGTGACCACAGACTATTCCCCTCCCACCATTCCCGTGTAACCTCGTGATGGGGAGAGGTGTTTGTGAATGAACTTAGGCCGCATGATTCTGTGACACATCAACCATGATCAAAATCTAAGTTCTCTGCTGAGAAAACTTCTAAGTAGCTATGCAATTATTTATGGAACAAGATCATGTAGAGTTCATTATCAAATACTATAGACCAGAAGCATGTTGTCTTTCTTTTATCAAATGTAACCCACTAGAAATCGCAGGATCTAACATTATCTCGCGCACCAATAATTAAGAGAAGTGAAAATGCAAATTGAACCCTGGCACGATACCCTATCTCTTAAAATTACTTTTTCACTTACCAGTAGAGCTGTTTTGGTTTTGTTCCACCATGCCTACGTTCATGGTGTGTTAGTCTACATACATAAAAGGGAAAAGTGTGCAGAACAGAAACGGTGAAGAGAGGTGGGCCGAAACCCGCGTCCGAGCATGCGTTTACTTTGTACCCACGTTAAATCGGGAGCACGGGGACCCCGACGGTCGGAGACCGGAGGCAGAGCCGGAGGATGCCGTCTAGACCAGAGGTGTGCGGGTGCAGAGGCCCCGTCAGGGAGGCGTGAGAAGGTCTGTCCCGGGTCTCTCGGCCCACATCTCCCCGGGACACAATCCGATCCAGAAGGTAGGACGAAATCCCACCGCAGCTCAATGTCAAAGAGGACTCCAGCCAGACTGTCCAGTCCCGAATATGAGCACAATTACCTTCTTCAATTTCTTTTTTTTTTTTCCTAATAAAGTCCAGAAGGGTCATTCTACACTACTCTTCCGGAGTAAAGCCACGCCCTCTGCCCTTGGCTGGCCCTGCTCATTCCGGGGGGTCACCGCGTGGCGAGACATGCCCTCGGTCCCTGTTTAGATTCTGCCATCTGGACAGTCAGTGGGCCCAAGTCTGATAACACTTTGATTCACTTCCCACGAAAATGGCCATAATTCCAGAAGACAGTTTAAAAAGGAAGAGGAAGCTGGTGCTTTCGTAGAGACACCAAATCAAGTCAGGATGAGCCACGTCCAACTTGTGGCTGCCTGGTGATAGGTTCTTCTTCATGGCCGGAGTCCGCCGAGATGCATCAGGGCCCTGGTGGGCAGAGAAGCCGGCTTCTTTCCTAGCTGGGGTTTTTATTCCTCCCCTCGAAGACTTTTGTGGAGGATGTAAAACACCTGAGAATGTCTACAGGGAATCATCACCTCTTCATGGCAGGCAAGAAATTCCAAAAATGTTTAGTCTGTTTTCCTCCATTCTCCCAAAGAAAAGGTTATATTTCCTCTTTCAGTGCCTATAATCTTTTTAGAACCTTCTCTTTATTGAGCCCATAAACATCACAGCACAGCAGCAAATCACACAGTCGGCAGGAACCCTACCCCAAAAGCCACCTAGCAAACGATGCTCGGAAGTTGATGCTGGTGATACTTGAATTAACTGATTTGATGATGCTACTTACAGAACCTCACCTCTTTGGGCCAATTGTTGCCCAACGAGCCATCTGATGGGCGCAGATGGGACACTGTTCAAACAGCCCGTTGCCCCCATCATGCACTCTCAAACACCCACCCCATTGCCCCTGGTTGAATACTCTGTCTTCAATTTTCCTCAAAAATGGCCATTAGAAGCAAACCTTTCCCTTTTCCCTTCCTGGGAAAGGTGCTTGCCGGAGTGGGCCTGAAAGTCACCCACCTGAAAGTCGGACACCCTCGGACGTACGTGACTTCGCCACCGGGTAGGCTCAGCCTCGGTTTCTTGGCTGTGACAGGAGGTGTCGACGGGTATCCTAAGCCCCTGCGGGCCACGCACCTGCACACATAGAGAAACACTTCAAAGGTGGGCTGTGATCAGGGTTTCAGAATGCTTTTGTGCTGCCCGAACACCACATTTCTTATTTTTATCAGTGAAACGGGAGACAGCGTGCCTTGAGAGTTGACTTGTAGGTCCTCCTTAGAAGGAAACAACTAAAAACTTTTGGGTTCATTTGTAAAGCTCTCCACGTTGATAGCTGGCTTAGGTCAATTCCTCACTGACACAACGCTTTGCTTCTACTTCCCATTTATTTCCAACCTCAGTTTCTACCACACATTCATTTTATTTGATACAGGTTACAAGAGACATTATTTCATTTTTTTCAAGATATTATCTACGAATCATTCTTCAATAAAATAACGAGGAATATTTATTACTGTTCTACGTAAATCTGAGACAAGCTGGTAAGGTTTGCATCGTTAACAACATGTAGCATTTCTGCATGATGCTTCGGTGAAGTTTGAAAACGTGTCTTGTGCGGACAGAAACGTGAGGCTCTGTATTTAAAGCAATGCTACTGGGATTAAAAGATACTTAAATGGCACTCTGCGACCATATGTTTAGCTAAATGTTTTAAATCGTTAAACTAGAACTTTTATAACCAGGTCTTAACGGGTCTCCAGCTCAAGTTGTGTGAGCTGATTGGCCTAATTTTTGATCGTGTAAGCAAGAATCTATACTTTTACCCCAAATGTGTCAAAACCATGACAATAGAGATGCTACCAAGAAATACATTAAAGGGATATTTTACTAGAAACGTACATGTTGAGAACGCGGGAGGTAAGCAGGGGCTACAAGATGGGGCTCTCACATCGCTCTCCCTTGCCCTCTCCAGGGGACGTCGTCACTCGACATCAGCACAACACAGGGCTGCGGAAACATCTTGTGCCTTCTGTGGGGATTGTTAAGTCACGCTTCACATAGAATTTTAACATCGGTTAAAAGCTAGAGAAAAATTATACCACAAAGACCCTGCGGTACAGACAGAAATAGGTTGGTGAGCACAGATCCTTATCTTTCTAAGTTCACACCATATCCATTCCTCTCTCTCTCTCTCTCTCTCTCTCTCAAAAAAAAAAAAAAGAATTTTCTTTGACGCTAAACTATATTTGGAGAAATTCATTGCCAAGCAGAAAACCAGAGCATTGCTCCCTGTGGAACTATGAAGGACGCCTCTCAGAGATTAGGAGGATATTAGTAGTGTGTCGCCCAAAGGCTAGTGTGTGAATCGCGTCACACACATACACACACACACACACACACACACGCACACGGCTCTTGGAATAAATCTAATACTTTTGCATTTTGCTTCTATTGGGGTGTTGCTAATGGTCCTTCTGAGTCCTGGAGGCCTTACTTCCTACTACCCCTTAGTAAGCAGAAAGCAGGAGGGCACCTCACTCTTGCTCACGTTGGTCTGTGCCTCAGTAGACACCCTGAGCCGGGCTCTGTGCCCAGTGCAGAGACGCAGTGGTCGGGGGTGGGGGGTAGCTCCGCCTGGCCTTGCTGTCCCCCCACGAGCCACAGGCTCGGGCACACCCCAGAGATGAGGGATTTGGGTGGCGTATCACAGGTTTTTTTTTTTGTGAGTTCTATCACTTTATGATTCTTGGAGCAATTGAATGGCTCCCAGGCCACATATGGAGCAAAGAAGCATGTTCAAAAACAGAATGGAGGTGGTAGGTTTGATATGAAATACATAATTCAGGGTCCTTCCAAATGTCCTTGGGCTGTTTCAGGAGTGTGAAGGAAAAAACATGGGAGAGAATGGCAAACCAAGGGGTCCGTGAGGGGGCAGATATTTCTAAGGAAGTCCGTCGATTGATGGAAAGCTCGTGAAGAGTAGGACGGCCTCCTTGCAGGCCTCTTCTGCTACTACGGGGCTGACAAAGCCTCCTGTCTTCTATCACAGGGACCCAGGTCCGCATGTCTGTTTAACTTGCACAAGGTAAACAGCTTTGGTCTAGAGACGAAACTTGGCGAGGGCTCGTCTTTGCTCTGAGCTAAGTGGTTTCGGTACACAGGTGAGAACCCGTGCCGAACCCGCCGCTTGGATGCCGCGAGCGAGGGATGGGTAGACCCTGCTGCCCCCTCCTTGGCCGTGGGCCTCCCTGAGCCTCGTGGTCAAGACAGAGGATGTGGGACCTCAGGTTGCACGCGAACTCTGGCCCTGCCCCGGACCCTGCAGGGAGAACCTTTCCCCTCGCCTAAGTCCTAGGAGCCCGTATCACCAGACATCTTTGTAAGGTCGTTTCCAGGCCGCACGGAAGGGACCTGCTCAGGTTTGCTCAGGTTGACATAACTGCCTTTTGCTGGAAAGTGAGGTGTAAATGATTATTTAAAAATAAGTGCACTAAAAAAGTATCAATTGGCAGCCATCTTGGAAGAGTGAACCTAAGTCGTGTTTTCTTGACGCCTCTATGTCTTTTACGCCACAAGTGTGTCAGAATGTGCACGATTGTGTGCACGTGGTCAGCGGTTCCCAAATGTTCAGGAGTGAATCCGTGGATTAATTAATGTATTTGAGAATGATCCGATATGGAGAAGCTAGTGCACAACCCCATGGATGGGTCAGGGTATTTTTCAAAATGTTTATTTGTGTATCCTGAGAAAGAAAGAGTGAGCTGGGGAGCAACAAGGAGAGAGAGAGAGAGAGAGAGAGAGAGAATCCCAAGCAGGCTCCACACTGTCAGCACAGAGCCCCACACAGAGCTCAAACCCACGAACCATGAGATCATGACCTGAGCGGAAACCAAGAGTCGGATGCTCCACTGACCGTGCCCCCCAGGTGCCCCATCAGGTTATGTCCAGACAGAATTCTGCAAGGGCGACATTCAAACCAATTAGCATAAGAGTAATTTCTGAATCAGTGACTTGTATCACATGAACCTGAATTTAGTAAGTTCTTCAAAACCAGTTTGAGCCATACAGAGAGATTCAATGGCTTAGGCCTTGTATTCATGAACTCTAATTTCTTACTTTCTACTGTCTATTTTATATAACGTCTGAGTCGAAATCGCATCTTGGCCGCAGCCATTCGGTGCCGCTTCGGCATTTTCTGCGTCCAGTGATGCCCACAGGTGCACCCTGTGCAGGTCAAATAATCCAGTTCATTGGATTCAAGTCAATTCAAGTCACAGTTGCTGCCTTTTGGGAGATGAGATTCTTAGAGCTTACTAAAACAGAATTCCCACCCTCAAGAGGCTTATATTCTGGTACAGAAGACACATTTACCCCAAACTCTACTACAAAGGTCATAGGCCAAAAGTTAGAGGTCATAACGATCATAAGCACAGAGGACAAAGAGGTGGCTTGTGGTCAGGAGAATGAATAAGGAGAACCCAGGTCTGGGATCATTTTGGTTAGCTTACCATTCACAGGAGTTATTTTTCCATCATTCGAAGAGACCGTTGACTGTGCGGTTAGGCTGTTGTTGTTAACACAAAAGATGCTTTTGTCTGACTGTTGACACAGCCATCACAATCTCTATTGATCTGCTGATTCATAGCTATCATAACCATCCTGGCAATTCCTTTTTGGGGCTGCTCAGCTGTAAAAATTACTATTTTACACGGTAATTATGATGTTAGCAATAACTCATGCTATTAGAATACTTACTGATTACTGTTAACTTCACAGCCCCGAAAAGGCTCTACCTTCCTGTTTTACAATATTCAGATCGGTGCTGTGATTTATGTGATGCCACTAAGCTAGGCCCACTCGGAATCTATGAAATGTCAAACCAGGAAAACAACAGCACTTTATAACCCCGGCTAGCGCATGCACTCATTTACAATTTTATGGCGCACCCTCTTGATACTGAGAACTATTGGGATTTCTGAACTCTTTAAAGCCATCTTTATAAAGATTTTCCTGAGCCAGTAATTTTAAATGACTATGGTACCTTGTCAAGGGCCCTTAATTAAAATCATCTCCGAATGTCAGCAAGAGAAATGGAGTAGAGAATGATTTAAAGACCGCAGACAAGTCTAGGTGAGCGGTGTTTTTCATCACTTTAACATTTCCCTTTTGCTAAAGTGATTGAATAGATTATTTATGAGCATCAAGCAAATTTTCTGGAATTAAAAAAAAATAATTATATCCCCTCCGTTCTCTGGTACACTGTCCTTGTCGAGGAAAGACGAAACGAGTCGCAAAACATTCGCCGTGTTCTAGACATAAAATCCTTTTCATAATTAAGTCCTGGTTCTGTGGGTCCTGATGCATAATACTATTAAATAATTGATTATCTGAACTTCTTTTTCTCTGAAATTCCATTGTCTAAGACACGCAGATTAAAGGTATCATAAGAAACAAGGCTGGTGATTAACATTTCCCTTTGTGGTGTTGTGTAGGGAGCAGGAGGGGGACACTATCACTCGATATTGATTTGGGTGTTTCATTCTGGGAGGGGAGGGAGTCCAGGTGTGGGAGGCAAGGCTGTGTGTCTTGGGCTGGATTTTTCTGAATATGTGAGAACTCGTACTTTCTCTTACCTGGCTTTTCTGAAAGAGCAAAATATTATTCCCATGCCCTTTTCGCTGATCTTACAGGATCTTATCCCACTTAGTCATGGCTGGGTGTCCACCGGCAAGGTCAACGTCTTCCAGAGCAAGTCCTTCCACTGTGCGCTCTGTGTCCCTCAGGTCCTAGCCTCTGAGCGTGCGGCCGTGCACGGCCCGCACGGCCCCCGGAGAGGCCATCTTTCCAGGAAGTGTTGAAAGAGGTCAGAATTCGGGTGCTTTGGCTGAAGAATTATGAGCTCTTGGACTGACCTAAGGTTCTTGGAGCTGAGAGAGCTCTAAGTAGGGAGACAAAGAAGACTCAAGGTCTGGGGCCAAATTCGCAGGGTTTATGGTTTCAACTTATATTCAGGATTCGGATCCTGGCACAGATTGGGTATTCTACGACTGAACACAGCCAGGATGCTGCCCAAAGAACAAGGGCAGAAGACTCATCACTCCAAGTTCATTGATCGTAGAGGCTGTTACTGAAGCCACTTCTCAACCTTCGTGCTCCCATGACACGTTTGTACACAGCCAGCCAGACACAGGGGCAGAGCAGTGATATTTAAATCACGCAGGCTTAATTTTTGATGACATAGTTCCCCCCCCCCAACTTTCTCTGTATTCGTACACAAATCCGTATGCCATAAGCCTATTGTGCCTTTCCATGAGGTCTATAGATTTTGATGTATTGTAATCAATGGTTTGTAGATGACGCACACTTAATTTCTAGGTTAATCCAAATTTGCTTTTAGGGTACTGTAAACCAGATGTTTTGGGGGAAAAAATGCTTAAGCCTTTTATTTTTGTGTGTGTATGCGTGTGTCTTGCTTGGGGCATAAAAATCATTTTTCTCTCTTCAGAGAGGTTGTTTTCAATTACAATTACATTTGTGCCACAAACATTTAAAAAATTAACGGATATATTCGGTTATGAGTTTATCTTTCAACATACCAGTATTAATCCAGTTATTATGTTAGAGATATATTTAAAACCCTGTTCAGATGACAGTCTCAATAACATCAAAAGTCTAGCGAATCTGGGCTCTTTCTCTCCCTCCCCGAACATAAGAGCTGGAGGAGGACGCATGGTTTCTGCCAAGTGCTTGGGGACCCACATGTGCTCAGCATATGGTGCTGGCTGACCTCAGACACG
The DNA here is from genome assembly GCF_022837055.1 of Prionailurus viverrinus. Classification (NCBI taxonomy): domain Eukaryota; kingdom Metazoa; phylum Chordata; class Mammalia; order Carnivora; family Felidae; genus Prionailurus; species Prionailurus viverrinus. Next base: position 94,337,523 of record NC_062572.1, on the reverse strand, counting down.
GACGTACCTGCTGGGCCCAATGTGCTGTCACCGCAGAGACCAAAGCCGCTAGCGTGGGAGGCGCTAACCATCCCCGTGGCCACTGCGGCCTGGCCCCGAGGTGCCCCTGGGACACGCCGGCAGTGCGGCGACTTCGTCCCTGAGTGGGCAAGCCGCGGAAATGCAAGCGGAATCCCAAACCTTCCTCTGGCCTCTGTAAAGCCCTAAGTGGAATGACCTTTCGGGATGAACAGCCAAGAGTGCTGTCCATCCTCTGTGTCTTCAAGGAGCACGCCACAGCCAGGCACTTAATCAAGAGGGACGTCCCAGTGAGGCAATTCTGAGGAGGCACTAAATAATCTACTCCGGGGGGGAAAGACTTTATCGGCCTGAAACCTTCTGTTTCTCCCCCTTGCCAGGCTTGGTCTCAGACTGACGGAGTCCTCAGGCCTCAGCATCTCCACATTTAGATGGTAAAGTCCCCAACACAGCAGCCTCAGTCCCACCCTATCGCCATCCTGAGTACCTCCAGACCTCTGGCTTCTCGTGTTACCAGCGTTTTCATCTCTAACCTTGACCTCAGCATGGCTTCCATAAAGCTTACGGTAGGGAGGACTCTCGCTACAAGAAAATCCCAACTCAACTCAGCTCAAGCAAATAAAAACTAACAACAAAGGACATATATTGGCCTATGGAATCTGAGGACGGGAGGGTCCGGTCTCTCAGAGCTGCTATTGGGAGCACTGACCTTGCTTTCATTTTTGCCATCACCTTCCACTCTCCTCCTCGGCAGGACAGACCACCTTCCTCAACACGGGAAGACTGAGGGTCCCGGCATACTCGCTCTAGACAGACAGCAACCTCAGACAAAAGAGAGGAGTTTTGTTTGTTTGTTTTAAGTTTGCTTACTTATTTTGAGAGAGGGGAACCAGTGAGGGACAGAGAGAGAGGGAGAGAGAGAGTGAATCCCAAGCAGGCTCCACACTGTCAGCGCAGAGCCCAATTCAGAGCTTGAACTCATGAACTGTGAGATCATGACCTGAGCCGAGATCAAGAGTCTGATGCTTAAGTGACTGAGCCACCCAGGTGCCCTGAAAGAGAGGAGTCTGATCCATATTTAAGTCCTAGGCAAGGGCGAAGTTTTGTCCAGCATTGGACATGGGCCACAAATTGTATCCAGTGACCATGGCCACGGATCCAAGTGACCATAATTACCCAGGCCTTGGTTGCGTGGCCACTTCTTGGCCTTGCAGGGACAGGATCTCTAATTGCTTGCTAGTCTTGGTGCAAACACCAAGTCTTGAGCGACTGAGAGTGTGCAGGGCCCCAAAAGAAGGAAGGGGAGGGTCATCGTTGGGAAGGTGGGCAAGAGCCCTGGGCCACATGGACCGCAGACATCCTCCTCAGACGTGGACACTGTCGTTCTGCCTATGGACGGTCCTCTCCTTACACGGGCCAGAGATTGTCCTGGGGAGCGGTGTGACACAGGCCACCCCACCACTGAGGGTGGTAACTGGACCCAAGCCTGGCCTTCAACCTCAGAGTTGAGTCCTGCTCTCCGCTCCATTGCTTACAATTTGCGCACCCCTCCGGAGGGCGCGTTAACCTCTCAGAGCGCCCGCGTCTTCACCTATGAAGCAGAAAGGACGGTGAATGTGTCAGGAATCTCTCTAGGTTAGACACAGCTGTCCCAACCAGAGAGCACCCTCCCTGAAGTAGCAGGGGCCAGCTCACTGTGGTCTGTCCACGCCCCACGGAAGCCACGGGGGAGGACACCATCGGGGACTTGATGCCTTGTCCCTGAGACCGAGTGGCGGCCGGGCACCCCACACAGTGCAGGGCTGGTCTCATTTCCTTCCCTTCCCTGTTGAGAAGGGCATGTGTAGCTCGTGATGGGCAGCCTCCCATGCCCGTGTCTCCTGCCCCTCCTGGAAGACCCCCCACACAATGCCCCCAATCCCGCTCTCTGCTCCCAGGAACGAGTTTTACCGCAGCTGGCCCTGGCCTCCAGCTACAGGTGCTGGGTCCCCGAAGGTGAGAACCGAGCTCCTCCCGGGTCAGGGACATAGCCCAGAGGTGAGCACTGAGTCCCTATGGGGGGACGCCGGGGCTCCGGGGGGATCCGAGGGGCCATCACGCCGTATATGGAGACGGCAAGGTGTCTGTGGATGTCAGGGGGAAACCTCCCGACACTCAACACAGAGAGGGAGCCGCGGAGGCGTGACGCGGCTTTGTTTTGCTGCGGATTCGCATTCAGAATACAGAAGGGCCATGCTTTTCGTGTACAATATATGCTGATGGTCACTGGGATCTTCAGAGAATCTACGTGATCTTGTAGAGACATCTAACCACGTCTGAGAAATATAACCAGCTTTATTCACACCGAAGTCAAGCGGGGCTGGAAAATACCGGTATTTAATTCTTTCGGTTTATCGTCCAAATTACTGCTTTACAATGAAATGAACCTTAGGATACGCATGCACAGAATGAGAGGCATTCATGGGAAGGCAGTGCTGCTGGTAATCTTTTCTCCTCATTTCTACTGCTGCCTCTTGCTTTCTTTTTAAGTTTTTATTTTAATTTCGGTAGAGCTAACGTAGAGTGTAATATTAGTTTCAGGTGTGCAGAATGGTGATTCAGTGTTTCCACACATCACCCTGTGCTCGTCATGACAGGTGCCCTCCTTCATCCCCATCCCCCATTTCCCCCACCCCCCACCTCCCCTCTGGTGGCCATCAGTGGGCTCTCTGTTGTTAAGAGTCTGTTTCTTGGTTTGTCTGTCACTCTCTCTCTCTCTTTAGCCTATGCTCAATTTTTTGTTTCTGAAATTCCACATATGAGTGAAATAGTATTTGTCTTTCTATGACTGACTCTTTTCACTTAGCATAATATTCTCTAGCTCCATCCATGTTGTTGCAAATGACAAGACTTCATTCTTTTTTATGTTTTTTATTCCAGCTATTCTGACAGATGTGAGGTGATAGCTCCTTGTGGTTTTGGTTGCAATTCCCTGATGATGAGTGATGTTGAGACTCTGTCCATGTGTTTCTTGGCCATCTGGATGTCTTCTTCGGAAAAATGTCTATTCAAATCTCTGCCCGTATTTTAATTGAATTATTTTGGGGGGGTGTTGAGTTTGATAAGTTTTTTAGAGATTGTGGACGCTGACCCTTTATCTGAAATGTCGTTTGCAAATATCTTCTCCCATTCCGTAAGTTGCCTTGTAGTTTTGTTGGTTGTTTCCTTTGCTGTGCAGAAGCTTTTTATTTAGATGTAGTCCCAATAGTTTATTTTTGCTTTTTGCATTTTGGACTTTGAAATGCAAAAAATAAGGAATTGAGGGATGAGGTGGTAAACTGTCCCCAAATTTGCAAAAATCCTATTTTTGTGATCTTGCTTTCTCTGTGATATTTTTAAAGTACCAAGTGCATGTGGCAAAGTCATGAAATAATTACCTAACAAGAAGTGGGGAATGAGAAAAAGAAGAGAAAACTGTGGAGAGAAAACAGAAGGTCTTTTAGAATCTCTTGGGTTCAGTTTGCTTGACAGTCAGTCGTTCCACATGTCGACGATACCCCTCTCTTTCCAGGCGTGGCTCAGCTCCAAACTCTGGCCCTGGGAGCATCCACACCACCTTACAAAGAGTTCTTCATACCGGGAATTTTCGTGTGAAAAGGCACTCACGCACACACAGGTGCTCACACTTGTCCGCATGTGGCCTTGCGTGCGCACACAGACACACGCACCCACACCAGACTCACTCCCTCGTCTTAGAAGACTCTTCCCCTCAGTAAGAAAAGAAAGCTTTGGCCACTGGGATTACGTCGCAATGCCTGCCCCTTGTGAAACCTGCTTCCAGGTTTCCTACCTCGGGTATCCGTTTTCATTCCTCGGATGATCCTGTCTTTTAGCCTTGGCAATGCCTACGTGGTTGAGCCTTCAAGGACCATAAAATCCTATCATTCCATTTTACAGAAGCACAGCTGGAAACTGATGTAGCATGATTACACTTGATCGCACAGCAGAGTTTAGTTGGTTTAAACATTCACCCTGGCATTCTGAACGTTTTTGGCACATAAACCTTGAGGAAACACATTTGACGTGATCTACTTTCTCTGCATCTCTGCCAGTGAGTTTGCCGACGCAAAGGGGGCAGTCGACCTGCTTCCCAGCAACAAATCATAATTAAATTTAGTTCCTCAATTTCACTCAGTACTGAAGAGGGATTATAAAACGATCACCTGGGTGCACGATGAACAAGAAGCCGGGGAAGTGGATTCTGGAATGCTCTGTGAGGCACCGGATCCGGAAGAGAAGTTGCTTTGAACTTGGGCTCTGCTAAACACAGGTGCAGGTATTTATAGCCACGTGCATATACACAAGGGCCAGTCACACAGTTTTCCTCGCTTTGCCAGCCGAGAGGGTCCGGGAGCAAGTGTACCCCTAGCAATGTGCTCACCAAGAGCCCAGCTTGGTTTCAGTGCCATTCTCCAGGAAGAAGACCAGAGCTCAGTGGATAAATAACTGGTCCTAGAACTGGGATGGGAACTAACACAGGCTGAGTCTGGAACATCTTGTTTCAAAAAGTAAGGAAGTGTTTGAGGCGCCTGGGGGCTCAGCCCATTGGACGTCTGACACTTGATTTCAACTCAGGTCATGATCTCACAGTTCGTGGGATCAAGCCCCGTGCTAGGCTCTGTGTTGACAAGTTGGAGCCTGCTTGGGATTCTCTCTCTCTCTCTTTCTCTGCCTCTCCCCCTTTCTCTCTCTCTTAAAATAAATAAACATTTTAAAAAACTAAGGAAGTGCTCCAAAAATAAGAGGACGTAGGTGAAAAGACACAGGGGCCAACCGAAAGAGCACCAAAGGCCAAGGCTACAACAATCTAAGCAGCAGAATAAATAACATAGTGTTGTATTAGATCCCACAGTATAAGACAGATGCCACAGGCCTATGCACAAATGAGCGAATAAATAAATGAGTGAGGGTAGAAAAGACAAATCTCCCATTTATGTAGATACTCTGCCCTCAAGAGGTGAAGCATAGCTCCCCACTCCTTGGATGTGGGCTGTGCAAAGTGGCTGCTTCCAAAGAGGGCATGGCGCGAAGCGGGAGAGATGATGAAGGGGTGGAAGGAGGGAGAGGAAGAGGAGAAGGAGGAGAGGAAGGAAAGGGAGGGGGCGGAAGCAGAGGAGGAGGAGGAGGAGGAGGAGGAGGAAAAGAAGAACTTAACGGTGGAGAAATGTGACAGACACACCTCAGGCAGCTGACGAAGGTCACCATCAACACTGGCAAGGCATGTTGGTAGCGTGTGGTACGATGTGATGGAAAGGGTACCTCCCCTCTGTGGGCTTCCTCCCCAGACCATAACCTCGGTCTCAGATGAGAAAAACATGAGATGAACCCCACGGTGTGGGAATTCCACAAAATACTTCACCAGTCCATCTCAAAACCAAAGTCCTTAAAAACCAGGAAATTCTGAGAAAGTGTCTCAGCCAAGAGGAGCCTACGGAGGCTAGCTAGGGTGACTAAGTATAATGGGGTGTCCTGGAAAGAATCCCGAGACAGAGAAAGCACATTAGGAGAAAAGTGAAAAAATCGGAACCAGTTATAGAGTTTAGTTAATGAGAATGTATTATTACTGGGCCATGAATTGTAACGGATGTAACATATTACTGTACAATGTTAATAACAGGGAAAATCGTGTGAGGGGGATACAGAAAGTCTTTGTACCATTCTCACAATTTTTCTGTAGATCTAAAATTGTTTTAAAATACAAGGTCGGGGGGCCTGGGTGGCACAGTCATTAAGTGGCTGACTCTTGATTTTAGCTCAGGTCATGATCTCACAGGTCATGAGTTCGAGCTCCACACCGCACTCTGTGCTGAAAGCACAGAGCCTGCTTGGGATTCTCTCTCTCTCTCTCTCTCTCTCTCTCTCTTTCTCTGCCCCTCCCTGGCTTGTGCTCTCTTCTCAAAAAATAAACATTAAAAAAAATTTTTTTTAATTTTTTTTTCAACGTTTATTTATTTTTTGGGGGACAGAGAGAGACAGAGCATGAACGGGGGAGGGGCAGAGAGAGAGGGAGACACAGAATCGGAAACAGGCTCCAGGCTCCGAGCCATCAGCCCAGACCCTGACGCGGGGCTCGAACTCACGGACCACGAGATCATGACCTGGCTGAAGTCGGATGCTTAACCGACTGCGCCACCCAGGTGCCCCAACATTAAAAAAACTCTTAATAAAATACAAGGTTTATTTTAAGAATAAAGCAAATAATACAAAACAAACAAACAAACAAACAAATGAAACCTACAGCTAACACTATACTTAATGCAGGATAACAAATGCTTTCTCCCTAAGACAGAAGTAAGGAAAGGATGTCTGCTCTCAGAATTCTTATTCAACATTGGACTAGTCCAGTAAGGCAAGACAAATAAAGAGAAAGCATACAGATTGGAAAGGAAGAAATATAACCACCTCTGTTTGCAGATGACACGATTGTCTATGTGGAAAATCCCAAAGATTTTTCTACAAACTCCCAGACCTGATAGAGAAGTCAGTTTAGCAAGTCTGCCGAACATAAGATCAACACACACAAACCGTAGTTCTTCTCCAAGATGCTAACAAAGAACACACAGAAACCAAATTAAAGACATAATATCACTTACAATTGTGCCAAAGCACATAAATTACTTAAAAAAAATCACGGAAGGGTCTGTTTGCTGCAAATTGCTACATGATGATGAAACAAAGCAAAGAAGTCCTGAAGAAGTGGACATACATTCCTAAATCAATGGGTAAACATACCATGTTCATGGATGGGGAGGCTCCTCTTAGGAAGAGACTCATTTGCCTGAGTTGGTTCTTATGTAATCACAACCGCTCCCACATTCCAGCAAGGTTTTTAAACATAGATGTGCTCATTCTGAAACTTGTATGTGAAGTTACAGGGCCAGGAAGAGCTAAGACTATCTTTGAGAAAGAAGAATAAAGCAGGAGGAGTCAATTCCCTTCAGGCTTGTCTACGGTGTTCAGCACGGCGTGGTGCTGGTGCAGGAACAGACAGACAGATACTGGACAGCACATTTAATGGAGAAAAAGTAGACTTTCAACAAACGATGCCGGAGTGACCTCCAGGCAAGACAGACAGACTACACCTCCCACAAATGTTAACTCAAGGTGGATCATGGGCCTAAAAGTAAAATACGAGATATCAAACATGTAGAAAAGATAGGGGGTGCATGTCTGGGTCTAGGGCGGGGCATGAAGTTCTTAGACATGGGTACCAAAGGCAGGATCCATAGAAAAGAAAATTATAAGTGGGTCTTCATCAAAATTCAACACTTTGCTCTGTGAAAGCTTGTGTTAAGGTGATGAAAACGTAAGTTATAGGCTGAGAGGGTTTACCTGCAAACCATGTACTTGACAAATGACTTACCTGAATGATATACAAAGGACACCCCAGATTCAGCAGTATGAAGGGAACAATCCAATTAGAAAATGCCAAAAAATATAAATGGGCCACCAAGACAGAGAGGTGGCAAAAAAGCACAAGAAAAGAGGTTCGTGGTCATTATTTAAGGGAATGCAAATTAAACCACAATGAGACATCACTTCACACCTGTCAGAATGGCTGAAATAAGAAACGGGGACAGCAGTGAGTGTGCGTGAGGTAGGGGTGAGACCGGACCCCTTCGACGCTGCTGGGGGGCTCGAAAATGGTGCAGCCCTGGGAAAAGCAGTTTGCCAGTTCCTTGGGAAACTCAAGATCCAGTTAACAGCAGAGAAGCTTTCCTCACAACTGACACGCCGGGGGGACAGCCCAGACGCCGTCGGGGTAAATGTGCACGGGGGTCATCAGGCTGCAGCGTCCTGCCCAGAAATAAAGAGGAATGGAGTCCTGACGCCTTCCACGCAGATTGGGTTCCATTTCTATCACATTTCTGGGATGGCAACATTTTAGAAACTTAGAAGCGGAGACTGGCAGCTGCCTGGGGGGGGGGGGGGTGCTGGGGGGCATGGCACCGTAAAGGGCAGCGCACAGATCGGTGGCGTTGAACTGTTCAGTGTCTTGACTGGTATGCTCTATTCATAAACCTACATACATGAGAAAACTGCCTAGTACTCACGCACACACACACAAGTACACGCAAACGTGGGGACGTGTGCGTTACATCCGTATGCTATGTCAGTGGTCATGTCCTGGCTATGATACCATGTATCTTGCAAGATGTTATCATTGGGGAAACCGAGGTAAAAGGTACACGGGACTGCTATATATTATTTTTTACTGCTTCAGGTGAATGTATAAATATTTTAAAATAAAATAAAGTTAAAAAATTGTTTTTAACGTTTATTTATTTTTGACAGAGAAAAAGAGACAGAGCGTGAGTAAGGGAGGGGCAGAGACAGAGGGAGACGCAGAATCCGAAGCAGCTCCAGGCTCTGAGCTGTCAGTACAGAGCCCGACACGGGCCTCGAACTCACCAACCGTGAGATCGGGACCAGAGCAGAAGTCGGATGCTTAACCGGCTGAGCCAACCAGGTGCCCCTAAGATATTTTTTTAATCAGCACCTACATTCAGGTGATTCATAGACGGAGGTTTCTTTCCCTCTGAGGTCACAAAGCCTAACTGAAAGTCCCTGTGTTTGTTTTTCTGTGGGTTGTCGATATATGTCATAAAAAATAAGAGACGATTCAAAACTAAACAGGGACATTTGCCGTAGAGTTTTCCAGAACCTCTAGTATGGTAATGTGTATTTTGAATATTTACTCAAATAAAACCCACTTGATTTAGAAGCTCCCTTTTTTGAGATGGTGTGGGGGCAGAGAAGTCATCCGTCCAGGGCACCTTCAGGCTTGTAGGGGTCCTGCTGCTTGAGCAGACAGCAGACTTGAGCAGAGGACACAAACCAGGGCCAGCTGTTCAGCCAAGTAAGGATTTTCTTCTGCACGTGGGAAGTCCTGAAGGCGGTTAACCGAATGATCTGAATGTTCTTTCATGCACTTTCAAAAAACTTATTTGACCTGGAAAAAGCACTTCTCAAAAACCAACCAACACGTGCATGCACACGCACACATGCCAACACTATTTCTTTGTCACAACTAAACTCCAGACAACGTGATTCACTTGCTTGCCTTTCAAAACCACCAGGCTACGGTGGGCTTCCCAAGCTAATGTGCCATCCTTTCTATCAGGAAGTGCCCAGTACCCAGTGCCCAGCAAAATCATGGCTTCCGCACAGAAGTGAATGATTTGAAAGCTCATTATTTGCTAACTGATTCATTAATTATGATGTGACATATAATGTGTGACACTCAGTAATATAAATCTGACCTGGCCCTCAGAGAGCATGATTTCTCCCAACTGGGTGGGTCTTAGAGTACAGTCTGGCCCACAGCAATTAGGCCGAATGTGTGGAAGGAAACAGAATTGCTCACCCACATTACGGTTTATAGGCGGCATTATTTGAAACTCAACTAATAGGATTTTCCTATAAACACGTAAGCATAAGTCTAGCTAGATTATATCAACTGGAGTTCAGAAATGAAATCGGTTCCTTAAAATTTTCAGAGCTCACATGCTAAGTTTCGAAAAGTGCTTGTTGCAAACTGAAAATCCAACTACACTAAGTAATCGTCATGGTACATTTATTATTTTTTAATCCCTTTTTTTTTAGTTCACGCAGAATGTTAGGAAAAAGGACTTTTTAAAAAAGGAAACTGAACTTACTAATAGATCGAAAGCATATATTCTAATGTATGAATATAGAAAAATGAAAGAAAGGTATCTATATTTAGCCAACTGTCCAATTGTCTTCTCCTAGGTATAAGGTTTTGTGTCAAAAACCAAAGCAGAAACAAAGCCAGTTTTAATTCTCTTTTTACTTTCCTTTGGCGTCACCGATAGTCTTAGCTAGATAACCCTGGAATCCACTCACCTCTGAGTTTGACAGCATAAACTCACACTGATGATAGCGACCACACAGAGCAAAAGCACCAAAGTCATGTTAGATGAGAGGGATGTAGAGCTGTAACGAATTCATTCATTTAAAACTTCAAGTAGGGGCGCCTGGGTGGCTCAGTCGGTTAAGCATTAAGCATCCAACTTCGGCTCGGGTCATGATCTCATGGTTTGTGAGTTTGAGCCCCGAGTCGGGCTCTGGGCTGACAGCTCGGAGCCTGGACCCTGCTTCGGATTCTGTGTCTCCCTCTCTCTCTCTGCCCCTCCCCCACTCATGCTCTGTTCCTGTCTCTCAAAAAATAAATAAATGTTAAAAATTTTTAAAAAAATAATAAAACTTCAAATAAGAGAGTTGGGTTGAATACTATATTTATATTCCACAGAGGCGAGCGTGTCCGTTCCCATCTGCACAACGGTGGTAAGAATACCGAGAAGGAGTCCTCAGTCCCTTGGTTTCATGTTCTTGCAGCACAGGGACCCACGTACTCAGGGCCGCATGCTCGATTTTGCCCCGTTCTGATCCTCGATGCTGTGTTTCCGGAAGACACTCAGTGAGGCTGCGTGATACCCACCTGCTCAGGAAGCATGCAAGTAAATGTGCAAATGGGACGAGGAAACGTTAGGTCTGGGACAGTAGTCTGTAGGCCACGTACTGCATCTAGCCCAACTAACGCGTATCTGATTTCCCTGAACGCTCTTTTGCCCTGGCTCTATGCAGATTGTCTCGGCTCCTTCAATACATAGTTTTTTTGATAATTACATTATTTATTTCAATTCAAGTTCGCGAACATACAGTATAGTATTGGTTTCAGGAGCAGAATCTAGTGATTCATCGCTGACATACAACCCCCAATGCTCATCCCAAGTGTCCTCCTTAATGCCCGTCACCCATGTAGCCCATCCCACTTCCCTCCGTCAACTCCCAGTCTGTTCTCTGCATTTAAGAGTCTCTTAGGGTTTGCCTCCCTCTCTATTTTTATCTGACGTTTCCTTCCCTTTTCCTATGTTCATCTGTCGTGTTTCTTGAATTCTATATATGAGTAAACTCATATGATACTTGTCTTTCTCTGACTGACTTCTTTCCCTTAGCCTAATACATTCTAGTTCCATCTACATTGTTGCAAATGGCAAGATTTTTCAGACTGTTCTGACCTTGATTTGTGCCGAATATCTCCGGAACCCCAGTTACCGCCTTCGGGGCGCTGGCCCCTCATTTGCCTCCAGGAAGTTCCTATTCCAGCTGCTTGCCTACGGTCACCTCCTCTCCTGAGCTCGGACGGATTATTGCCAACGGTGGTCGGAGGCAACCTCAACGTGTCGGTGCCCGTCACCCTACTGTCCCCGCCCTCGTGCGCTCGAAGCCTCCTAGAGAGTAGTGGTTGATTCCTTCACGGGCTCACCGCGCCCGGCACGGCGCCTCACCTGGCTGCTTGTGAGAGTCCGTCTGCCCAGTGTCCCTTCTTCGAGAAACCAGCCCTCGGCCACCACTGGTGGCTTTGGAGGACCTGACCCCCACCAGCTTCCCTCCCTTCGGCCTCAGATTGAGTGGGTGAGCGAGGCCAGTCCAGCCAGGGGGCCCACACCGGAGCCACAGGGGTTGGCTCAGGGGTAAGGAGGGGGCCAAATTTGCATCTTCTAAGACAGAGACCATCTTGCACAGATGGACGGAGGCAAGGGTGAGGCCAATGAGGAAGGACAAGCATCTTCTCTAATCGCTACCGCAGAAAACTCTCGTTGTAGATTCTGGTCAGACGCGGGTCACACACTCATTTCTGTAGCGATGGCTGTGGCTGAGGGGACAGAGTATTCTGATAAGACAGGCCTTGGTCCTCTGCTCAAAAAATTGCCTGATGACGTTATCTGAGATCTGGATTTGGCAGTTCCTAAAGCCATGACAATCGTGTGTGTGTGTGTGTGTGTGTGGGAAATAGCTGTGTGTGTCTCTCTCTGTAGATACATGCATATACATCTAACAATACATACACACCTCATATCATGTTAGCTACCAATTTTTATTTTTACTTTTTAAATTTTTAAAATATTTTTTTCTGTTTATTTTGGAGAGAGAGAGAGAGAGCACGAGCAGGGGAGGGGCAGAGAGAAGGGGACAGAGGACCCAAAGCGGGCTCCGCACTGTCAGCACAGAGCCTGACGTGGGGCTCGAATTCATGAACTGTGAGATCATGACCTGAGCTGAAGTCGGACACTGAACTCCCTGAGCCACCCAGGCGCCCCGGGTGTCAGTTTTTATAATCAATGTTAATGATTGATTTATATATAAACTTTTGTATTCAACTCCATATATCACATCGTAGCCATATATGTGTCTCTATATAAGATATTCTCTACACAACATACAGTTGATTACTGAGCCTCGGCCACTGCGCCTGCTGGTGCACACAGCCTGCTTCCTTCCAGACCGACCCTGTCAAGCTCACCTGTAGTGAAGACGGAGGGAAATGTGAAATAGAGGGGGGGTTAGGGAAGAGCCCCAACGAGAGGCCAGAGGAGCAGGGACGAAATAAGCAGTCAGACAGCAACGTCCCGCACGTGGTTCTCCGGCAAAGACTGGGGGGAAGCGGGACCGTGAGCAAGCCCCCTCTCACGCCTGTCCCCAGGTGCTACCTGGGGCGTAGACCAGGTTCTTAGCGAGGGGTGGAGAGGAGAGAGCAGCCATTTTGGACACTTGCAACTTGAAGGAAGTAAAGTAGGTTTCCCGGGTTGTGCGTGTCACAGTCTGTGCCACCTTCAGCCACTCCGCCCCCCAGAACGTGAGCCCTCAGACCGCCCACGAGGGCACTACCGAGCTGTTGGGAGGGGGAGGGGCGGGTGTGGCTGCTCAAGGTTGGGATTCACAGCCCCTCAAAGTGCCTTGTCGACAGCAGCTTGCAAAGCGAGTCTGAGATTGGGAGGGGAGCGGAGGGCTGAGACCAGGCAGGGGTGAAGAGTTGGGAGCTCGGGGAACCCGCGTGGGAAAGGAGGCTTAGGTTGGTCTTAAAAGCACAACGGGAAAGACGGGAGTTCTTCCTAAGTGCAGAGGTGTACGCAGCTGGATTCACAAGGACCGCTCGCTTACGGGGTCTAGAAACGCCTGCAGAAAATCGTGACCGCTTCGGTACACGCAGAGTGCACTTGGGATCCACACACACCACAGGTGAAGCCCCCAGTGCGGGTGTGGCCGGTGGTCCTCCTCACGTGTCCCCAGACGTGGACCTCACAGGCTGAGCACCAAGGCCGAGGCCCGAGTCAAACTTGGTGAACCGGAACACGTCGGTAAATTAGCCCTCTGTGGTCATTCAGAGACATCTTTTGCTGATAGAAGCGAGGCTAATGGCTACATTTTCAGAATAATTGCTGGCAAGCGCTCGGTGAAGACGTCTCCCGAATGTCTTAGCCCTCAGGAAGGAAGCCACGCCACGTTTAGTGGAAACACACGCGGAGACGCTGCGGACTCCCAGGACAGCTTTGCGTTTCAATTTGCCATCATGACGAGTCTTTGATTCCAAGCTGCTTTAAATTTTCCAGCTGCGGGAGCCTCCTTCCGAGGCTGTCAGACCCTGGGCCAGCAGAACGGCTGATAATCAGTCGCTTACTGGCGCTGGATCTGTTTCCAATGAGCTCGAGTGGCCTCGTTACTGCAGCAGCGTGTACATGGCCTCACCTTGCCCACAGCTGGGTCGTATTGAAGCACAGTTGCTACCCAGTGCTGTCACGTGGCTTGGCCTCATCGCTGGCTCCTTTACACGCATGTGTCTCTTGCCAACGCCCCAGGGGAGCACGCGGACCCAAAGCGAGCGAGAGAACCGCTGTGTGTGTGTGCGTGCGTGTGTGTGTGCATTTGAATAGCTGTTACTGTTTCCCTCCTAATTTCTTTGTGTTATGTTGCAAACTGGAGGGGAAAAGAGAGAGACACAGAGAAAACAAGTCTGTGTGATTGGAGTAAAAAATGACATATTCGTCCTAAATCAAGGACCTCCCTTTTAAGGGCAACCGGTTGAGATTGAGAGTGTGTTTATTTACACAGCAGAGACGGACATCGCGGGGTCTGCCCCCAGGCTCTCCCTCACTTTATGGAGGGTGCTCTCCATATGGCAGGTGCGCCTCCGATCCCTTTGACCTCTTCCTCGGCACAGTCCGGCCAAGCGGAGGCTTGTTTCCTCCACGAGGGTCGAGCTGCCCGTGCCAGAGCTGGAGCCTTTGTCTACGGCAGCGACCAGCTGACTTGACGATCTTATTGCTAATGTGAAATCAGTTAGGTCCAAGCAGTCACAAATGATCTCCAGGGGCCGAACGTTTGATTTTTAAAAAGATAAGATCAGGCTAATACACGATAAAAACTAAACCATCGGAGGTAGGGGGTTGGGAAAGGGGTACGCGAGCCCGTTCACTACTTAGAACATTTTCTGCAGACGAAATCTTTGTTTCCGAGCACAACTGTGGTTGGCCTGGGCGATCGGAGCACAGCGTAGCACCCACACCTGCACGCGTTTCCTTCCAGAGAAGAATCGGTTGCAAGAAGTACACATAAGAAGTAAATTTGTCATGCCCGGGTTCTCTTTGTGTCCCACCGTGTTATTTTTTAGCCAAGTTCTGGTGTGGATTGTGCTCTCCACCTCTCTCTTCAGATTACGTCCTTCCGATCAGAGATAGCAATCCCCGTGAGAACGCAAAGCTTAACATGATGCAAGCCGCAACTGGTTCCTGCACCTCCCCCAGCCTCCGGTGTCCTTCCCCAGCCTCCGTTGTCCAGCCCCAGCCTCCGTTGTCCAGCAGAGGCAGGGTCAAGTTCTTATGCTGGGGCATGGGTTTCAGCACGGACACAGGATGGAGAGGTGGAGGCTTGATGCAGGGAAAGTAATCTTGTCTTGATGTGCCAGGAGGCAGGGAATGGATGCCACCATCCCCCCCCAAAACCCCATTGGCACTACGACCACTTCCTGGAATTACATGTTAGGTTGCCAGGTACACTCTAACCAGGAGACTCCCCAAATCAGTTACTGTCTTGGAGGTCCCAGCCACCTCTAGAAGTGTCTAGAAGTATCTAGAAGTGTCCCCGTCAGGGTTGAAGTCTGAGGATGGCAACAGGACACGAGGGGGGTCAGGAGACAGGTGCACCATACCAGCCACCTGCACAGGTATTTCCAAAACCTCTCACGAGGTGGCCCTGCTGTGACATGATGGAGTGTTTTGGACCCATCGGTCTGTCATGACGGGCTTTGGTAGTTGGTGGTCTTGGCTTATCAGCTCTGAGCATACGTACGATGTTGCAGGAATCTCTTTCTGGAAAGTGGAGTCCTCATTGTGAATAGTGCGGAGCTGGCATGGGTCGGCCATTAAGTCTCTAGGGATCCAGTTGTCGCCTTGAACTTCACAGAAGATGGGTCATCTTGGGGGCCAGTTTCCTAAAACCTCTCTGGCAGGTGGTTACCTCTTGGTTGGGTTTTGAACTGAAATCCTTGATTTTCATAAATTATGCCTCCTTTGCTATGACAGTCTTAATCAGCCAGAAGAAACCTCCGCATGGTACCAATTGTCACAAGCCACGGAATCTCAAGCTTCCTGACTGTCCCAACTCTCAGACTTAAACACGTTTGAGGCTATACTTCATGAAAGAACATTTAGGAGTATGTATGTGGGTAACTAGAATGGATGCTTTGCTTCTCCTTGTTAATGATGTGCTTTATGAAGTCCTTTTTTTTTAATGATAGTAAAACACACACCACATAAAACTCCAACCTGACCCCTCGCCGCGTGCCTTCCACGCTCCCTATTGGCTGCTGGGAGGGTTCATCTCCTTTCTCGTCTGGCGAATCCCTGGACCCATTAACAACAGTGCCCCCCACCCCACATCCTTGACACCCGCTGCTCCACGAGCTGTTTGCACGAATCTGACCCCTCTGGATAATCCATACAAGCGGAGTTGCACAGGGTCTGTCCTTCCGGGACTGATGTGCTTCACTTAGCGGAGTGTCCCCAAGGCTCCTCCAGGCCACAGCAGGTGTCACGACCCCTTCCTTTCTGAGGCTCAGTAAAGGACGGACAGTTTATGAAGACTCACGGTGCACTTCTCCCTTGTGTCCCTCTGCGTTGGCCTAGATGTCTGTTTGCCTGACAGGTCTGAGAACGGATGGTAGCAGGTTGGAGGGTAAAGGAGAAATAGGGTGGAAAAGTAACAGAAGAAGGACTGAAGTCCGTTTCAGCTTCTGACACAGGCCACAGAACTATCCAGAGGAAAATGGACTCACACCCAGCTACGAACTGCCAAAGGACAGCGCGAGCTCCCTCAGCACGTCAGCCCTAAACCCGGAGGACGAAGGCGGTAGGTAGGGTTTTCCTGCTGTGCGGAGAGCCCCGTGGACACGGTGGGAATGACAGCAGGTCGCAGTGAGAATGGCTCGTCTCTGTGCTGGCTTGTCTGAGCGCAGGAAGGGGATCCCCAGGGCAATGTCGTCTTAGGTCACTGGGCAGCGGCCGCGTCGTGAGGTCTGCCGTGCCGTGCGTTCCTGCGGAGGGACGCTGGTGGTGCAGCATGCCCGGGGCACCCGTGCCACCCAGGGATCAGCGGGGACTCGGGATGGGTCCATGCGGTATAGGTGACATGGGGCAGCTGCCTCCGTGCAGACCATCACAGATCCCACAGCTGAGCCCTAGTGTGTTCACATGATCAGGCTTGCACGCGGAACGAAGGTGAAGTTAAGATAATGTGCACTGGAGTCGTGCGCGGGCTTGATGAAAATAACCCTCTTCTGGTGAGCAAGGTCTGGTGGTGGTTTCGTTGGATGGCCTGCCCGCTGGCCCCTGCCTCCCTGGAATCTGCTCCCGGACATCCTTCCCGTGTCCTGCACACGACAGCATCCGCAGATTCCGTGAATGTGGAGTTATGAGCGAATTTGGTTTCCATGCAACAGTTGCTACTGTAATGTGTTTCTAATCTATATAACGGTCCATGATCTCTCAGGAAGCAGGAGCCAGAAATTTCAGCAGGAATCTTATGTGTATTTGTGCAGGTGAGGAAATATACACGCACTTCCTCGCTGCAGGGAAACCAATGCTCCGTAGATGTTCTATTACATGATCTTTCCGTGCTTCCTCCTGGAGGACGGCCTTTTTGAGATCAAACGCACCTTCTCGTAGATGCCACGGGGAAACCCAGCTCCACGAGCAGAACTAACAATCTGGTACCTTCCCCAAGGCTGCGCCACAGATGCCCGTGCCCTGCCCACGCCCACCCTGCTGTGTGGAAGGATGTGGTGCCGGGCACACGCCTTTTACGCCATCATTGGCAACAACTCGATGGCAGAAGGAGAAGAGAACCAGATAGAACATGCGACTAGAAGGAGAATAAACGGCCAAAAGAAATCAGAAAATGCTTATGAAAACTTTGCTCCATTTACCAAAAAATTGTTTCATATTAATCATTTGCAAAGAATGACATACTTATGTGCAATCAGATACACAAATCAGCATATTAAAACGTTTTTAGAATGTGTAAATTCCAAACGCTGCGAGTTTGCTGAAAATAATCTTGCTTTTTTTTTAAAGCATGTTTCCCATTTATTGTAACATTTGAAGGCTTTCCAAATTATCTTTCATTCAGATTTCAGCTCATTGTTGTTTGTGAGTGTTTAAAACAATGATGACAAGAAGAAAATGAATTGCAGCCCATTTTCCTCTTTTTCTTCTAAAATATAAGTTTTTAAAAATTTATTTCTCCTTTGTTATTTATTTTGCTGTTTAAATAGCTCCAGGAGGGAATGAACGCACCATGAGGCCTGCAGGCCTGGGACTCGGCCCTCGGTGAGAACTGCTTCCCACAGAAAACCGGTCACACCGCAGGTGTCCTTGGGCCACACCTTCTCAGCGTTTGCCCTGGGCTCTTGGGGTTGGAAGAGGGACGGGTTCTTTATGCGGAAATTTTTCACACACTGGTCACTCAAAAATAATAACTAAGGGCCCCTGGGTGGCTCAGTCGGTTGAGTGTCCGACTTCGGCTCAGGTCATGATCTCACGGTTCGTGGGTTCTAGCCCCGCGTCGGGCTCTGTGCTGACAGGTTAGAACCTGGAGCCTGCTTCCGATTCTGGGTCTCCCTCTCTCTCTGCTCCTCCCCTGATCACACTCTGTCGCTCTCTCACAAATACATAAAGATTAAAAAAAATTAAAAGAAAATAATAACCAGCCAATAATCTCGTTTCCAGAATACTTCACGCGTGCACGTGCCCTCAAGGCCTCCGAGCCCCTGAGCCGTGAGGGCTAATGTGCGTGATCCCTGATGCGGGGCCCTGATCCCTGCACCTCTAGAAACGCACGTGCTGTGAGGGAGTGGTTTGCAGGTCATTTGTTCATAACCCCTGTTATGGCTTCATCCGTATTCCCAAGTGTCTTTTCCGGCAAACGTGTTTTAATCCGACACTGCCTCACGCATCCTGTGCGCGTCTGCTGTCTAAGGCATCAGCGTGCCCACCTCCTGAATAATTCGCTTGGATCATATTTCCCCAAATTGTCTACATCAAGGCGGCCGTAAGAATGATACGCAACGTAGAACCTGAACAACTGAACGCAAGTCTTGACCGAAGTAAAAGTGATTCTTTTCAGAGAGTTCACTTTGCGAGTTAAAGCCCCGGAAACACAACATAATAAATAGGCATCTCTATGTCCGTCTGACTCACAACTTAATTTTGTGCTTTTAGTTAAGATCCAAGTGCCCTCATCACAGGTTCTGAGTCAACTTTTCCACACCGTGCCTCTTAAAACGATGTTGGCCCAAGGACTGTTATTACAACTTCTGTGGAAAAAAAAAAGAAGCCTGATCAAATACTTTGGACAGCCCCATCTCTTATCAGTGTATTTAGGAGCCTGGGAGGCCCCGCATAAGAAAACCAGCTCAAATCAAGCAACTTAGCTTTGCCTTAAAGTATACTAATTCCCCAAATCACCAGTGTGCATCTCAAGTTAAGGCCGACAGGCCATATGATAGCAACGGTTACATTATTCGCAGGGCTTTTTCCGAGGAGGAGGAGCCCACGACTTCTCTATATTGTACGTGCAGGTAAGGGGGGGGCCCAGGCGGGCAGCAGCTGGGGCAGTAGGCGGGGGCAGGGGCTGTGAACGCTGCACGCGGCAGAGCGGAGGGGGCTGTTACAAACTCTACCTCGGGACAAGTGCAGATTTAAACGAGAGGCTGAACACCCAAGAAGCATCGCAAAGGCTGGCGAACCCCAAACCCAAGCGAGAGACTCGGGGAAGGAGCGCTGGTGGCCAGGCATTGGGCGTGCAGGTGCCCAGGGGAGGGAGCCTGGGGCAGGGCGGGCGGGGGAGGGGCGCCGCGGGGCTGGGGGCAGCGCGATGGCATCCTCCTCTCAGAAAGTACCCTTGGCTCCTCATTGGTGAGCGGAGGGGGCAGAGTGTGGGTCAGAGCTGTGGGTCCCGGTGGGGTGGATGCAGCATGGTCTGTTTGCTCCTGGTCCAGACAGACAGACAAGACGATGGACAGATGGGGCTGGGCATTTAAGATGCATAAATTGGAGGGGGCGCCTGGGTGGCTCAGTCGGTGAGGCGTCTGACTTCGGCTCGGGTCCTGATCACACAGTTGGTGAGTTCGAGCCCCACGGCGGGCTCTGTGCCGACAGCTCAGAGCCTTGAGCCTGCTTTGGACTCTGTCTCTCTCTCTTTCTCTCTGCCCCTTCCCCGCCCGTGCTCTGTCTCTTTCTCTCCCCAAAATAAATAAACATTAAAAAAAATTAAAAAAAAGTTTAAATGCGTACATTGGAAGTAGAATTGGTGATTGTGTTGCACTGAAGGTGGGGTGATGAGGAGGACTGTGCAGGGGGACCCTAGGGCTTGGGGACCTACACGGCGGGGACAGACCCGGAGCTGAATTTGCCGCTGCTCTGGCCGCCTCCAGGAGGCCCAGTCGTGGCTGGCCTTGGAGCACAGGCAGAGGGTCTGGGACGGACGCACACGTTTTGTGACTACAGGCGGACGGACTTGTGACAACCGTGGGTGCGGGTCGGGGTGCGGGATCGGGCCAGAGCCCGGGGCCTCCAGACCAGCGGTGAGCGCGGCGGAGCCTCTCGCGGCCGTCCCACGCGGCCATCGTTAAACATTACATTATGCAAAATTGTAACCAAATGACGCCAAAACAAAGGACTGCCTGCTGCATGGCCGTTGAGGGGAGGAACTCAAAACACGCCATGGCGTAATGTTTGCACTGTCCATTTCCTCTGAGGGTGTCTCAGGCGTGTGCGGTGGAGGTCACGCTGTGCCGTCCCGCATCTCTGCGCAGGGACTTAGTGATGCAGCTGGAAACCGGCCACGCTGGGAGCATTCACACCGCACAAGGTGGCAGGCATCCTAGAGCGGGCCGTCCCTCCCCCGCAGGAAGGCCCGTTGTGAACACCCCCCTGGGAAGTCACAGTCACAGCAGGCCCAGGCCAGCTGGCGAGGAGGGAGCACAGGGGCCACGCACTGAGCAGCTTCCAGGGCCACGGCCACTGCCACCAATTCCCAGGAATGCCTCCCCTGGCGATCATGCCCAGCCCTGCTCCGTGGCCTTTGCTAGGCTCTGAATATCCGTGTCCCAGGGGCTCACAGGCAGGGGGGTCCTCATGAATGGGCCTTGTGACCCTACACACGCAACCCCCAGAGCTCCCCAGCTCTCCCACGGCTGAGGACGCCGTGAGGGGCCGGTCACCCGGACGAGGGTGCTCGCCCGGTCCCAACCACACGCACACCCTGGCCTCAGTCTTCCGGGTTCAGACCAGTAAGAAATAGCCGTCTGTTGTTGACAAGCCACCCCGCCTGCAGTGTCGCTACAGCAGCCCCCCACCCCGTGAACCACGGTGCCCTTCTCAGCTTCACACTCGTTTGTTTTGGTCTGTGATGAACAAGGACTCACAGAGTCTGCTGATGACGAGCGTCTCCCACCGAAAAAAAAGAGAAATCCCAAAGCCCTATCCAACCTTGTGATTTCACCATCCAGACTGTTAACAGTCTGAATCTGCGGGATGCACAGCACAAGGAGAATGTTTCCTTTGCGGGACAGGGAGAACTTGCAGGACCAGTAGTTGATAGAAAGGTGACGGTTTAGGGGAAGTTATTATTATATCTGATAAGATATGGGGCGAATCCTGCCCCCGACTGGGACAGAATGGTCAGTGGCCACTGCTCGGAGGCTGAGACACAATGTGATCCAGTCTGT